>NC_056735.1:1637551844-1637864344 GCF_019279795.1 Protopterus annectens | reverse complement strand
ATATTTGAATTCCTCTGTCTGCAGTATACAATTACTGGTGCCAGGCATTTTGTGAAGACCCTGGGCGCAGTAGATAAGCCAAAGGGCAGTGCAGAGAATTGGTAATGGGTTGAACCTGCAATGAAACTGAGGTATCTTTGTCTGATAGGGACATGCAGGTATGCCTCCTTGAGGTCCAACGTTACTAGCCATGCTTTCTTGCCCAACATGGGAAGAAGCTGCTGTAGTGCTAGCATCTTGAATTTGGGTACTTGTAAGAAGGTGTTTAGAATTGAAAGGTCCAGAATTGGTCTCCAGGCATTGTCCTTTCTGGGAACTAGAAAGAGTCTTGAGTAAAATCCTTGGCCTTGCTCTCGTGTAGGTACCAGTTGAATGGCTCTCATGTCCATAAGGGCTGTAATTTGTTTTTGTGCCTCTGCCCATTGATTTTGTGGCAGGTTTGGCATTCTTCTTTTCATTGGCAAGGTGTGAAAATGGAATCTGTATCCTCGCAAAATTATGTCTAGGACCCATTTGTCCTTTGTGACAATGTGCCAGTTGTCTGAAAAAAGTGCGAGTTTTCATCCCAAGGGGGCTGCCAAGAGAGTGTTGCTTGGCCAGATGAGGTGCAAGTCACTGAGTTTGCCTTCTGGTAGTTGGGGACTGTCTTCTCCTCCCTTCTGAGTTGCAGTGCTCCATTGTCGAGGTTTGTATTGGGCTTGCGGTTGTCCTCTGCCTCTTGGACGTCTGTATTTACCCTTCTGTGGTCTATCAGTAGCTGGAAAGGACCAATTTTTTGTTGGCCAATTTCTGCTGAAGCGAGGGGGCTGTACCTGTAGAAAATCTTTGACTGTCTGCATAGATTTTGCCTTATCCTCCATTTTCTTTAAGACTTGTTCTGCTTTAACTCCAAAAAGAACATCTTGCTGTAAGGGAGCATTTAGAAGCTTTGCTTTAACATGATCAGGCAGAGTTTGTTCCTTTAACCAAGCATGCCTACGTATAACAGACCCAGTGACAGCTGCTCTACAGAAGCCTCCAAAGAATCAAACCCACATAGGTTCATAGGTTTATACTAGGCTATCTGCCCTAAGGCATTTATAAGCCTAGCCCAAAGTTTTGTGGCTTACGCCACCCCTTATATGAAAAAAATACTGTGCCCATTAGTTTGTTGTGCCTCTGTCCAGCAGTGACACAGAGATGATTCCCGGGGTAAACCTACGATCTCCCATCCACAGGTCAAGATTTCTCTTGAACAGAGCCAGCGAGGTGCTCTGCCTCACATGGACCGGGATTTTATTCCACAGCATAGGGAGTCTCTGAGTGATAAATCTATCCCTCCAGCACGTCCTATTTATATCCGTGCTAAGGTTTAAGTCGCTTGCTCTAGTGGTTTTGGTGGATTTGGATTTTTTGAGGTGGAGCATGTCCATTAATTCGGGTTGGACATGGCCTTGTATGTCAGGCACATGTCACCTCTGAGCAGACGGTATGCGACTGAATAGAGCTGGAGTTTCTTCAATCTGGCAGCATATGACAGATTTTGGAGTCCTTTATCCTTTTGGTGAGGAACTTTTGGGGTCTCTCCAATTGCTGCAGATGTCGGGTGAGATACATCCCGAATGGGGCATTGTACTCGATCATTGGTCTGATAAGTGAAGAGTACAGGGGAACAATGACCTCACTAGATCTGGATGTGAATCCCTTCATGATCAGGTGGGCAATGTAGAAGGTCTTTCTAACCACTTTAGCAACGTGAGTGTCAAAAGAAAGGCCACTGTCAACCTGGGTCCCCAGGTCCCTGATAACCTCTTCTGTGCTTAGTGGATTGCCACCTATATGGTAGCTTGGGGTTACCTTGTTTTTCCCGAAGGGTATGACTATACATTTTTTGGCGTTTAACTTCAGGCCATGGCTCTGGCATGTAAAGTATGTTTGCCCACCTGTTCAGTTGCATGCAACAGATCCTGTATTTCTTTCAATTCAGACTGTTGAGGGAGTGTGCTCATTTTTTTGTTTTAACTGAGACACTAGAAATTGCTGATATTTTAGCATGTGAAATTGGCAATTTAGTGCCCTCATAGCTAGAGTGGCTGAGGTGTAAACCTTTTTCCCCCACCTGTCTAGTGCTCTGGAGTCCCTTTCAGAGGGTACAGGATTTTTTGCCATAGAAGCCTTATCCCCTTTGGGACCCTGGGAGATGGTCTCTGAATCAGCAACAGGGCTTTTATAAAGGAATTTGTGGGAATCAGGCACTCTATAGTTATCTGTCAGGTTTGGCTGGAGCAGGAGGCAGAGAATCTGGGTTCAAACTGGATTCTAAGTAAACATCATCCACAATGTCTAAAACTGGGGGAATGGCAAGTGGTCTGTGCTGGGGGAGTAAAAGAAACTCTGAGCCTTTTCTTTGAGTCAGAGTAGTCCTGACCTTCCCAATGAAAATGTTCCCTCATAGTGTGTAAAGTTTCCCCAAAGGAGTAGTCTTCAGGAGGAGAAGCTGAGGGAATAGAATCCTCAGCATCAGAATCTTCATAAGGGGAGAAGGAGTAAACTTGGTCATCAGAGGAGCCTGAGGAAATAGACACTTGATCAGAGGAGGCATAATCTTCCTCTTGTCTGGGCCTTTTGTCGGGTGGGGGTTGGGAACCCCTGATTAAAGAGATCAAATCTTCAGCCATTTTGAGCATCTGTTTCTTAGGCATGGGGCCTTGAACTGGAGACTGAAGTGCAGTCTTTTTAGGTTTAATAGGAGTCTTAAGCTTAGGATACGTTTTTATGGTGAGCGTCGTCGGTCTGAAAACGCCTTCAGAAACCGAGGTGATTCTGCAGCACCGACATCTCTTTCTGCAGTGTCGTCGGTAGGGGCTAAACAAAATGGCTGCGTCGGCCTAGCACTCTCCGCCAAAGGCTCCGAAGCGGTCTCGAGTTCCAAATCTGCGGTAGTCAGGGGCTGTGTCAGAGCCTCACCGGAGACTGGTCCAGCCGAGGCCTCGGAGTCTGGCTTGGGTCTAGGCTGCCTGTCCTTATCCTTGCGTTTTTTGTGCATGCCGGTAGTCGGTTGCTCCGACGGCATTGTGTAGTTAAATTTTCTACCGAAGTAGTGTCGTGCAAAATCAAAGCGTCTTTTTATAGCACGCTTATTAAACCTAGCACAAAAACAACAACCAGTGACGTCGTGGTCTGGGCCTAGGCAAGGTATGCAGTAAGAATGAAAATCCTTATGAGGTATTTGCTTCCCACAAAAAATACAATTGTTAACTTTTTCTGACATCGGTCTGATGCAAGAAAAGTTTCCCCAATGGGGTACTTAGCTTTACTGAAGACTTCGGATCTGAAATTCGACTTCGAAAATCTCAGGTGTCGGCCGACCGGCACTTGTGAACTGCTTCTGCTTCGGGCACCGTGCGGCAAGAAAGACAGGAGAAAATGGCGTCAGATGCAATATATATACCCCTGGCACACTGACATCAGGGAAGAAGCGACAGCAACCGACGCCGGACCAAGACTTTGGAATTCTGGCCGACTGCGGGACTGCCTGATGGCAGGATAACCCAAGTGTGATGACTGCAGCAGGGTAACATGATGAACATCAAGAAATCTCAGTCATCTACTGCAAACGATCTTCACTGTCACATTTGTGAATGCACTAGGAATGAAGAACACTTAAATATCAGAGATATCCTGACCTGAACCATCTCTGAGAAGCTTTCAAATCACTTGTGTTTCTTGGAATTATAAATAACCAAAGTTTAAGGAATATCAGGGGGATATATGTGTGTCTCCCAAATATGTAATAAAGTCTAGAAGATTTAGGATCTTTGCTTGGAAGTGTTTACATAGATATTTTTATACCCAAAGTAGACTCCAAAGAATTTTTCCATGGTTAGACAGCAAATGTTGGGGGGTGTGATGTGGAAGAAAAAGGTAATTGGGAACATAGTTTCTGGAAGTGTAATGAGTTGGCAATCTTTAAAGATTCCCTGCAGACTGCCCTGTCAGAGATACTAAGCAAATTGGTGTAACTAAGGAAATGATTTTTTTGAGCTATGATACAGAATCGGAATTGCCTAAACATGGTATGGCCTTGCTGAGTCTAATTATGGTGGCTGCCTAAAAAGCAATTACTAGAAAATGGAAATCCAAGTCTAAACCAACTTTACTAGAACTAGTGAATACAGTAACCGAGATTAAACAACTGGACTTTGATCTTTAGAAAAGGGCAGGGGCAAATTACATAGAAAAATTGGAATTGTGGGAATAATACATGGAGAGCAGGAACGAGGTTTAAAAGAAGACAGGATTTGCATGAGATATGCAATGTTTGACTGACAATGACTGGCTAGATTAAAGTGATGTATAATATTTGCAACTAAAATTATGTCAATATGATTTGTTTTCATTTATAAAAATGCATGATTGCCTATGTCATACATGATAATGTAATAAAGATGTTTCTTGTTTACAAAAATAAAAAAAGTTTGAGGAATATCATGTTATTGCAAAAAACCTCTGTGCTGTTTTAGTGTGCCACTGCTAAGCCAGGGAACAAACCTGACATGCCTGGCAAAGCTTCTACATTTTTAAGGTACTCAAAATAAAGCATGAAAAGTGTATTAGAAAAATGTATCTGTCTTTGGACTTTATAATTAGAATGCATTACAGGTTCTGGCATTATGACAAAAAATTGACATCTAAAAGAAAACTGCAGTTTTGTGTGAGGCACAGATTCTAGCTAAGAATGACATGATAAATTCATCTACATAACAGACACCAAAATGAGTGTATGAAATGAAAGAAGTATTCCATGCATCTAAAAAATATATTAAAAATAATGACTGGAGAATCAAAATTGAATCATTCACTACGACCAATAACTGTAGAAACTTAACATGGTAAAACAGTCTGAAGTGATGTGCCTGCAGATTTTAATATTGTAACCTCCCCTCCCTCATTTCATCATGTCAGTATTACACACTAAGAGACAAGGAGCACCTGGTGTTACAAATAGCTCCAAGGATCAAAATAAGAAGTTCAAAACACACTAAAACAGACCACAAGCCAAAAAGCCAGGAACACCCAGTAATATGTCAGCCAATGTGGAGGGAAAAAGTAAACTTGAATACAATGTGCATCAAGCTGAATCACGTTTGTGCGTCACTGGTGAGTTCAATAAAGCTAAAAACACTGGATGTAACAGCAGCCATTCCAGAAGATAAAACACAGACTGAAGGCTAGGATAATTAAAGAATGCAAATTCTGTAGTAAGCACACTGAAGGATTAACTAGGAGTAGCATTCAAAGGGTAAGAATAGTTATGACACTTGGATAATATTTATAAACAGACTGCTGAAAATACAGAACACGCTGACAGAAGGCTAAGAGGTTAGACGCATAATCCACATCATCAACAGTCCAGGTGGCTGAAACTGGCCTCTTCCATTGACCAGGACAAAATGAAAGCTCCATTGTGAAGAAAAATTTCTGTTATGTGGAATAATTAATTATGTCACACACCAGCAAATAAAGTGTATCAGCCATGCTAAGGTAAACAGCTATAAGCTCATTAACTGTTTTTCCCAGGCCTGCATTATTACTGTCCCGAAAGAAAAGATGTTCATCTTTGGACATCTGAAAGATAACAATGTGGTGGGTCCAAGAAGTACTGCAGCAGTTCATGGCTGAAAATAATAAATCCATCCATCCTCAACCCCTTTTCCCATTTTTCCACATGGGGTTAGGGAGTCACTTTCAACAGTGACAATCACCTCGAGCCAAGGTTTACATGGCTGGGTGGCTATTCCTGCCACAGTAGTTCATCCATACCACTCACTCGCACCTACGGCCAATTTAGATGCATGTCTTTGGAATGTAGGAGGAAACTGGAGCACCCAGAGCAAACCCACACAACCGCAGGGAGAACATGCAGACTCCACACAGAAGGCACCCAGCCGAGTATCGAATCAGAGAACCCTTTGCTGTGAGGCGACAGTGCTAACCCCTGCACCACCATGGCTTTATACTCCTATTTTAATGTATACTCCATTGCATGTAAACATGCCCAGGCTGTGGCTGAAATGAGTCATATGTTGATCAGCCCACTAGCCTGGTAAACAAACATAATAAAAATAAAATAACACATTAACCAGACATGTTTCTTGATGTAAATATTTTGTACTGCTACAATGGCATATATAGTGCACAAAAGATATCATGGATATCAACATTAGTCATGCATGTTTCTTGAGTTACAGGTTTTGTACTGCCACAATGACATACATTCTATAAAACGGTTATCAACATTAACCATCTGTGTTTCTGAATCTTACATGTTACATTATTATAAGACATTTTCCCCATGGATTACAGGTTTGAAATAATCATAAATTCCATTGCATTCAGCAAATTAACATTTGTCACTGTACACGTTAAAATATAATAAATCTAGTCACAAACAGAAAAACGTAAGTCTCAGCAAGGGAATGTAACTTCTTGTTTACTCCTCTTTCAGAACATATAAATACACATCAGCTACATGGAAAAATCCCTTCTTTGCTAAACTAAACATTACAGTAAAAACTTGCAATGATTCAGAAGTCAATGTATTTCAGTCATAAAAAGCAGTTTGTTTTAATTAAAAGTTATAATCTAGCCTTTTGGCATAAAAACACAATATTAAACTATGGTTTAAAACCTGATGCAACAGCCTGCGCCAGAAGGGTAGAGAGATAAAACCCTGACTACAGCCGAGGCAACCAAAATTCACCCAGCAGCTTGGGTGCTTGACGGTATAAGTATGGAGAATGGATGTGTCTGTCTTGGGGGGGGCACAGTCTGCTCCACTGTTCTAATGACGGCTCCTCAGCCGGAATGCAGACTGTCATTATGAAATTTTGAACCACTGCAAAGATGATGTGGATCTGACCACCAAACCTAGTGATGATAGCACTTGAAGTGATGCAAAAGCTTGTGTCACCAACAGAGGCACTGTTGAATCTTAAATAAAAATGCACTCATTGCTGGGATGCCGGCTAGAGCACAAAGCACCATCATGGATGCCTGGATGATGGCCCGGCTGGACAGCATAATATCTGATTGAGGGCAGGCTTGATGTTCAACAACCATGGGGGCAAAAATAATAGCAAAAAAAGTTCATATAGCTATGTCCCAGACAGTGTTAAAACAAAAGTACCAAGTTTAAAATAGTATTTTGATAGGTATCTGCAAAGCTTTATTGTTTACTAAGAAAATAAACAGCAAACTATAAAAAGAATGGACTTAAATACGAAACCAGTTCTTTTGTCCAAAAGTTTGACTATTCAGCTTATGTTATGCTTCACATACACACTAATTTTAGTCTGGCCTGTGGCAACCCATAAAGCAACAGTTTTTCTGTCACTCACCATGTTTTTTTTTTGTCCCAGTAGTCCACTCACTCACTCCATAGTCATGTCTTACTGTCACAGATTTAAGACACTTCACTGACAAAAGAAAACAGATTAGAAGTGGGGGTTGACAAATAAATGGGTTCCTGATACTGTGCTGTTAAAGCCAGTACAAGACTGAATCAAAATTTAATGACAAAAGTGAAGAGTTTTACAATGGACTGCAAGCTATCAAAATGGGGAAAAAAGAACTAAAATTAATTGGGAAACTTGAGAAAATTAACAATACTGTTTTTTTTTGTTTTGTTTTTATTTTGTGTGTGTGTGTTGGGGGGCATGCCCCTTCCACACCTCTAGTAGTAATGCTAAAACAATTTCAAATTAAAGGAAATGCCCTTTCTCCAAAGTTTGTGCAACCTCAGCCTTAGAATGTTAAGGAGCAAAACTGCAGTCTCCCACATGGTGATGCATGCTGACTTACGCCCTTCAAAACATCCATTTATTTGAAATTCCCATCCTACGTATTCTTTATGATACATAAGCTCATATCACAAATCAGATCACTTTAGCATTTTGATTTTCATCGTTATTTGCAGTTCCATTCAACACTAATGTTATCAAGGGTGTCTTGCAGAGAATGAGCAGGAAGAATAGCCTAGATAAGTACAGAAGGCAGCAAACACTATCCATACAGCTACCTTGATAAAGATTCTACTGCTTTTTAGTCTTTACATTTTTAGTCATATTACATCAACTTACTTGTGCATTTTTTTCTGAACTGCATTTATAACTTCATTTGTGATTGTCTGAATCATCCTCCAGTACACCTTTCCATCAGGTCACAGTATTAAAAGACCTTTAGTTCAAGGTACTTCTCATATCAGCCTCATAGAAAAATTATTCTGAAACTACCTCTAGGAGTTTTTCTCTAAGAAAAGCAATACTGACTTATGTGGCACCTGTATCACTGTACATGCATCCAAACAACTTTTAGAGCTTGTATCAAGCAAGCAAACAAAGAGTAGAGTGAACATACCTGTTCAGTTTCAACAAAATTAGCAACTTGGCCATTATCATTTGTTCCACGCACATTAAATCTGGTCCCAGCTCTTTCACAACTCAGCCGTGAAAAGATGCAGGCCTTGGCTTGTTTGTGAGCTGCATAAATGGTCCTTATCTCCACCCCTCCACACATCAGACGCAGAAGCCACTCGTCACAGTTGACACCATAATGCTTCAAATGCAAGTGCAATGACTGGTTCCTGTTAATGCAAAATTGAAACAAAAAATTAGCTCTGAAGTGAATTAAGAAGTCTTATGAGGTTGATTATTACTGTGCCCATACATTTTACATTTATAGTTAGATAAACAAAAAACAAGACACTTTCAAGTGCAGTACTGTTACCATGAGTTACAAATTTAACATTAATTCAATAACAAAAATTACTTATTACAGGATATTAATTTTTGTTATTGAATTAATGTTAAATTTGTAACTCATGGTCAGGATATTGAAGCCGTGGTGGTGCAGCGGTAGCATTGTCGCCTCAAAGTAAGAGGCTCTCCCATTCGATTCTCAGCTGGAGCGCCTTCTGTGTGGAGTCTGCATGTCCTCCCAGTGGTCGAGTGGTGTTCGAAAGACATGAGTGAATGGGCATGCCTTCACTGAAGGTTGGGCGTCGAGCCTGCACCTCGGCACCATAAAAATCTACTGCCAATCAACAGCGGACTGGAGTTCCACTGTGGCGACCCCTAATCGGGAAAAGCTGAAAGAAGAAGAAAAATAACTTATTACAGGATATTAATTCTCAAGTCTAAGGTGCTGTAAGGCACAAAGTCAAAGACTTGTCTGCTTTCCTGTACCTCATGGTTCGGTCTGTAAAACAGCAGACAAAGAATACGCTATGCAATTCATTCCCTAAAAAATACACAACATGGGAACAGTTTATTTTAAGAAATTACAGATGATGTAACCTCATTACCACAATCAACAGAACATGCTGGATGGACAGGTTCATAATCCAGAGACTGCCCATGCTATGGAAGAGACTTCCCATACATGTCAACCAGAGCACCTCACCGACCCTCTTCAACAGAAATCTTGATGAGTGGATGGGGAAATAGAAAATTCACCCCGGGGATCACTCCAGTAGCTCTACTTGACAGAGGCACTAGGAACCAAGGCTGGGTGGCACGATGCCAGGTTAATCCTATGGGCTAGGCTTGTAAAAGCTCCAGGGCCATTAGCCTAGTACACACCTATGAACCTATGTAGTACTAGATTTAAGGAACAAGACACATCAAGGTGTGCTGTAAATAAAAGTTACGTACTCAGCATAATGTTAGATCTTGATTACCCATGCCTGTCCACTTCAGTACAGAGGAACTGGTCACTGCAGACAGCATAGAATCAACAACTACATCTCTCTCAGAGCTCCAGCTCCTCCCTCAACTCTCATAATGCTGCTTACTTCCCCTGCCAGATTTACTTTGTCATAATCAGCATAAGACTCCAAAGGAACTACAGGAGTAAACACCAGGAGCCTAACAGGAGTACTTACCCTAGTAGAGCTGCAGGAGAGGTCAACACAGATTGTCAGGAACTATAAGAAACAGAGGAGGTCTGAAAGAATTGGGAAGAGAGATTGGATAAACAGTTCACAAATAAACAATGGGAGGATATATATACGTCTCCCAAATATGCAACAAAACTCTAGAAGAATTAGGATTTTTGCTTGGAAATGTTTACATACTTATTTTTATATCCCAAGTTAACTCCAGAGAATTTTTCCTCAGGTAGACAGCAAATGTTGGAGGTTTGATGGGGAAGAAAGTAGTAACTGGGAACATATTTTCTGGGAGTGCAGTGAGTTGGCAGATTAAGTATTCCCTGAGGGATGCACTGTCAGAGATGCTGAGTGGGCAGACTGGTGTGATGTTATTGAGCAAGGATACAGAATCAGAATTGCCTAGATAAGGTCTTGCTGTGTCTAATTATGGCGGCTGCCAAAAAAGCAATTACTAGAAAATGGAAATCAAAATCTAAACCAACTATACCAGAAGTAGTGAATTTAGTAACAGAGATAAAACAACTGGAACTGATTTCTTTAGAAAAGGGTACGAGCAAACTACACAGGAAAAAGTGAGAATTGTGGGATCAATATATACATGGGAGGAATAAGGTTTAAAAGAAGGCAGCACTTAAATGAGCTACGTAATATTTGAATGAAAATGATTGGGTAGATTATAAGTGATGTATAATGTTTGCAACTGTGTGTCAGTATGGTTTGTGATGTAAAATGCTAGCTACTAGGATTGTTTGGTGTGGTTTGTTTTCATTTATATAGCTGTATGATTGCATATGACATAAGTGATATTTTAATAAAGATGTTTCTTGTTTAAAAAAGGGGGGGGCAGGAATTCAAGAAATTATGTGATGTTGCTCAGGTTATACAATATATAACAATATACGTGAAGTATAATGTTTTTAAAAAATGGAACTTTTTAATACAGTTTAATTACTTTTACATAAATGTAACTTTGCCTATGTCACAAGTGATAATTCAATAAAGGTGTTTAAAAAAAAACAGATTTTCAGTAAGACAGCAACATGACAATTTGGAAGGGGAAGGAGAAAGGGTTTAGTGAAATAGATGGGCATATGTAATAAAGCTGTAATACTGTGGTAGGCACATAACTTTCCTATCTTACATTTTCTAGTCTGTCTTTTTCAATTCTGAAGGACAAAGTCCACAACTAAGTATCTTGGCTGACATCAGAACAGAATACTGTGCCCCTAAAGGAAGACCTTAAGCTACAGATCACATCCAGCTTGTAATGTCTTTGAAAAATATGCAGGGAAGCTTATGTTGCAGCCAAACAAATGTCACTGGCCAATGAATTCCAGAAGAATGCCAATAAAGTCAAAGACCTATTAGAGTAAACTCTAGGTTTGAAAGGAATGATTGTGTTTGAAAATACAGCAGAAGATGGTACAACCTGCTGGACAATGTAACGTTTGACACTCTGGGGCCCAGATTGTTAGGGACAAAGGAATCCAATAACAGAGTGTGCTTTCTAGTCTTCGGAAATTAGTTCTTATAGGTAGAACCTCAGCTCTTTATGGACATCTAGACAAAGTAATATGTACTCTCTTTTATTCCAGTATTGGGGTAAAAACACAACAAGACTGACAGACTGGTTAATGTCTGCCTCTGAAGCTACCTTTATGAAGAAGGATAGATTCATACAGAAACCTTATCCTTATGGAAAGGTAAATAAGGAGGTCACAATGAGAGACATTGTAGCTCCAAGGCTCTTCATGTTGATACAATAGCCATAGGGAATAGTGTTTTCCAAGAATGAAATTTGAGTTGAGCTAAATGGACTGGCTCAAAAGGAGGGATGTGGGGTAAATCTGTCTAGAACAAAACTGAAGTCCCATGGAGGGATAAGGTCCTTAACAGGAGGTCCAAGAAGAAAGGTTCCTCACACAAAGACTTTGTAGATTTTCTGTGCAGCAAGAGAAATACAGTCGAATCCTTAAAGAAAGTTAGAGATGGCTACCAGGTGAACTTTTATAATGGAAAAACTGGAGTCTGCATAAAACATATTAGACAGAAAGAATAAAACTGAAAGAAAAGCAGCAGTGAAAGCCTTGATGTATGGCCCAAATGGATTACCTTGGAAGATTTTTCTCATGGGGGGTTTGGAGACGCAGTACGGATGTGGATAACCATACATGAGTAAGAAGAGTCCCTAGCCATCATCAGAACTGGAAAAAAAGTACAGTTTTGTACCTACCATAAATGTAGATGTTCGAAGATCCACATTGCTGCAGTCATAACCTGTGGGTAGTCCGCTGTCCTCGGTCGGCCCGAATACCAAAGTGTTAGGCTGGCGTCGGTCATGGCGCTCAGATCTGACGTCAGTACGCCGTAGTACTAAAGCGCATGACCGACGCCATATCCTCAGTCTTTCTTGCCCCAGATGTCAGAAGGCCCTAAAAAGAAAGGCCATAGCCAAAAATGGAAAAACACCCAATCACCTATGTAGAAACAAAATTTACACCACAAACCACACAAACACCCCAAACTACAGAGGGGAAGGAGGGAGGGTAAATTGGACTGCAGCAATGTGGATCTTAGAACATCTACATTTATGGTAGGTACAAAACGGTACTATGTTCTTCATCTCACATTGCTGCAGTCATAACCTGTGGGTAGAATCCCAAAGCAAAGGTAAAGGGAGGTTGGCAAAATCATAAAGCATTGGGAGCTGCTAACATGCCCTGTAAAACTGCAGTGGCAAATCCAGCCCTAGATTTGGAATAAAGAGGGAGATGGTTAATGTTTAGAAAAAGTGTGCACTGAACTCCAAGTTGCTGCCTCCAAAATATCCTTAGTAGCTACTCCCCTTAAAAATGCAGTAGAAGTGGCAGTCGCCCTAGTGGAATGAGGTCTGATTCCAGCCGGAACCTCCTTACCATGATGAGAATAACAAAAAGCAATACAATGGCCAATCCACTTAGAAATAGTTTGTTTTGAAACAGGTTTCCCCTGAGAACCCAAAGCAAAAGAAATAAACAACTGTTGAGACTGCCTGAACCCTTTGGTTCTGCTCAAATAATAACGTAACTGCCTGTGAATATCCAAAGAGTGCAAAATTTTTTCCCCTTTATTTTGGGGATCAGCATAAAATGTAGGCAAATGAATAGATTGGCTTAATGCCACATTAGAAACAACCTTAGGCATAAAAGTAGGGTTAGTACGCAGGGAGACCCTATCCTTATGAAAAATCAAGAAGGGCTCAACTGCCATTAGAGCCTGTAATTCAGATACCCTTCTAGCAGACGTAATGGCCAACAAAAAAGCAGTCTTCCATGACAAAAACTTCAACTCCGTAGCAGCTGCAGGTTCAAAAGGAGGTAAAGTGAGCTTTTCCAACACAAAATTGAGATCCCAGGAAGGAGTAGGAGCTCTACGTGGGGGTCTTATGTTCTTTGCCCCTCTAAGAAATTGCTTAAACAAAGGGTGAGAAAATAAAGGTGGGTCACAGTCATAATGAGCAGAAATGGCTGCAACATGAACTTTTACAGAGGAGAAAGACAATCCCTTGTCTAATAATTCTGTAAGATACTGAAGTGAAACACTCAAATTAGGCACAGAGACATCAAAGCTCTTTGCTTTGCTCCAAAGAAAAAATCTCCTCCATTTATCAGCATAAACTTTCCTGGTACTAGGCCGTCTGGCCTCCAAAATGACATTCAAAACTTGTTGAGGAAGCTGCGACCCCCCTGGGTCTAAAACAGAATATGCCAAGCTGTCAGATGCAGGGACTGAATCCTGACATTGCGGAAATGATTGCTTGCCTGGGACAAAAGGTGTGGAACTGCTGGCAAAGGCCAAGGAGGCTCCCGTACTAAACTCCTCAGCAGAGGGTACCAGTGCTGACGTGGCCAATCTGGAGCTATTAGAATCATGCAAGGCTTGTCCTGTCTGACCTTCAAGAGCACCTTGGGAAGAAGAGGCAGAGGAGAAAAGGCATAGACGTGCAGGTTGTTCCAACTGAATGATAGAGCATCCACTTTCCAAGCTTTTGGGTGAAACAGCTTTGTGCAAAACTTTGGCAGTTGGAAATTTAGTGGAGAAGCGAACAGATCTATCTCTGGAGTTCCCCAAGCCACCGTCAACTGTTGAAATACATGAGGATCCAATTTCCACTCGTGGGGATCCACCATCTGTCTGCTCAAAACATCTGCTAAGGAGTTCTGTGCTCCCGGCAGAAAACTTGCCTGAAGAGTGAGGTGCAAACTGAGAGCAGTCTCCCACAAAAACATAGCTTGCCTGCAAAGAGGGTACGAATGGGTTCCCCCTTGCTTGTTGATGTACCACATGACTGTTGTGTTGTCTGTTTGAATCAACACCTGTCCTGGTTGAAGTAGATCCTTGAAAGCCATCAGGGCAAATTGGACTGCTAACATCTCCTTCATGTTGATATGCAAATGTTGAAATCTGGGAGGCCACGTGTCTTGAACCCATTTCCCATTGAAGTGTGCTCCCCAAGCCATGACTGAGGCATCTGTCGTTAAGATCTGACTCGCCTCTGGTCGGGTCACAGAGAGTCCCTTGTTTAGGTGACATTCCTGAGCCCACCACAAGAATTCCCTTTGGGTGCAAGGTATTATCTGAATGACAGTGTCCAAATCGTGGCAGTGTTGAGTCCATACGCTTTTGAGATACCATTGTAGCTTCCTCATATGCAGTTTGGCATTGGGAAGCACCAGAATACAAGATGCCATGAACCCCAAGGCCTGAAGGACTGTTCTTGCAGTCAGCCTGGACCGTAGAGATAATTGTTGGAAGTAAAGGGCAAGATTTCTTTGTTTATCCGGGGTCAAAAACGCCATCTGAGAGGCTGTATTCAGTCTCACACCCAGAAAGCACATGTCCTGAGAGGGTACTAGACTGGACTTTGTTTCGTTCACAGAATACCCTAGGCACCTTAACACTGTCATAACATACTGAAGATGGTGAAGTAACTTGACTTTGTCTTGAGCAAGAATCAGGCAGTCATCCAAATAAGGATAAATTTGTATTCCCCTTAGTCTTAAGAAGGCTATCACCGGAGCCAGGACTTTTGTGAACACCCTGGGCGCAGTAGATAAGCCAAAGGGCAATGCAGAGAATTGATAATGAAAAGTGCCAGCCCGAAAACGCAGGAACCTCCTGCAGCTGGGCCTGATAGGAATGTGAAGATAAGCCTCTTTGAGATCCAGAGTTACCATCCAGTGATCTTTGCCTAGCAGAGGCAGAAGCTGTTGCAAAGTTAACATCTTGAATTTGGGAATGTCCAGGTATGTGTTGAGAATAGACAAGTCCAGAATTGGCCTCCAAGTGTTTCCTTTCTTTGGTACCAGAAACAGGCGAGAATAAAATCCTAGGCCCACTTCTGACAGAGGGACCCCCTGGATAGCCCCCATTTCTAAAAGTAAAGAAATCTGTTTGTGAGCCTCCAACTTTTGCTGAGGAGGAACGTCTGGCATGCCTTTAAAAGGAGGCAAGGTGTGAAAATAAAACTTGTAGCCTCGGTGTATAATGTCCAACACCCATTTGTCCTGGGTGACTAAAAGCCAATTTTGCCTGAAAAGTGCCAACTTTCCTCCCAGAGGAGCTGCCAGACAGGAGGGATCCGGCAGCTGGAGATACAGGTCATTGGGTCTGTTTACGAAAAGGCTGACCCCTGCCCTCACCTGAAGATTGTGCAGGGGAACTCCAAGTTCTAGGCCTGAAAGAACCCTGAGCCTGAGCTCTGCCCCTACCACGTCTAGATCTGCCCCTAGACTGTAAATCAGAAGAAGGATAAGCCCATCCCTTAGCAGGCCAATTTCTGCTAAACTTAAGGGGCTGCACCTGTAAAAAATCCTTAACTGTCTGCATGGACTTAGCTTTGTCTTCCATTTTCTTCAAAACTGACTCCACAGGAGAACCAAACAGAACTTCAGATTGAAGGGGAGCATCCAAAATTCGAGCTTTAACATGCTCTGACAAGTTCTGATCCTTAAGCCAGGCGTGCCTACGAATAACCGATCCAGTGGCAGCCACCCTGGAAGAAGCCTGAAGAGCATCAAAACCACACTGCAAAGAATGCTTACCCACCTGATCAGAGGCATGAACTAAATCTTGCAATTCCTTACACTCTATGCCCTCTGCCAAAGCATCTACCTTAGATTTTAACTGACTTAGGAGAAAATTCTGGTACTTCAGCATATGAAACTGGCAATTCAAAGCCCTCATCGCTAGAGTGGAAGAGGTATACACTTTTTTACCCCACCTATCCAAAGCTCTAGAATCTTTATCCAGAGGAACTGGATTCTTTACAACAGAAGCCCTGACACCCTTAGGTCCCTGGCTAATAGTTTCCGGGTCAGCTCTTGGGCTCTTATACAAATATTTATGAGCCTCTGGCACTCTAATACCTGTCTGGCTTGACCGGGGCAGGAGGCAAAGAATCAGAATTAAGGGAAGCTTCAGAGAAAACATCCTGAACAACATCCAAAACAGGGGGAATAGCCAAGGGCCTATGCTGTGGTAAAAACAAAAATTCCCTAAGTCTCTTTCGAGAATCTGAGAAATCCTGACCTTCCCACTTAAAATGCTCCCTCATGGAGTGCAGGGTTTCAGAAAAGGATTCTAGTCCTTCTGCTTCCTGGAGGGGAAGCAGAAGGACTAGAATCCTCTGCATCTGAATCAGAATAAGGAGGAAAATCCTGAATGTCTTCAGCCAAAGACTCTGAGTAATCTGAGGAATGCTCCAATCCTTCCACCTCTGGCTCCACCCTAGGCCTCTTATCTGGAGGGGGCATAGAACCCCTGATTAAAGAAATCAAATCCTCTGCCATTTTCAACATATGTTTTTTAGGTACAGAACCTGCAGAACTAGGGCTGAAGCCAGAGGAAGACAAACCAGGCCTGACCTTGGAAGGTGCCTTAGAGACAGAAGTAGAAGGCCTAACCACCTTATGCAAAGAAGGGACTACAGAGACCTGAGAGGCCCCCTCAGCCTGACCCGACTCCTGAGAGGCCACATCCTGCAAAATTAAAGGCTCCCCCTGAGATTCAGCTGAAACCTCGGCTGGATCCACTGATTCCACCGTAGTTTCTAAAGAACCGGCGTCCGTAACGGACGACTCATCCTGCTTGGACTTTAACGATTTTTCCTTACGCTTCTTAGCGGTAGCGGGCGTCGGAGGATCCGATGGCATATTGTAGTTACACCGCTTACCGAAGACAAGTCTAGCACAATCTAACCTGCGTTTAATGGTGCGCTTATTAAATCTAGCACAAAAGCGACACCCGACTACGTCGTGCTCAGGCCCCAAGCAAGGAATACAGAGAGTGGTAATCCCTATGAGGTATCTGTTTCCCACAAGAAATACAATTATTCACTTTTTCTGACATCCGGATTTAACTGAGGCAAGAAAAGACAAAAATATTCCCCAACGGGGTACTTAGCCCAACTTGGTCTTCGGTCTGAAACTCAAAATACGAAAATTTCAGGACGCCGAACGGCACTTGCAAACGCTGCTTCTGCTGCGGACCATGCGGCAAGAAAGACTGAGGATATGGCGTCGGTCATGCGCTTTAGTACTACGGCGTACTGACGTCAGATCTGAGCGCCATGACCGACGCCAGCCTAACACTTTGGTATTCGGGCCGACCGAGGACAGCGTACTACCCACAGGTTATGACTGCAGCAATGTGAGATGAAGAACATCATAAGGTTAGTTAAAGTGAGGGCATGTCCTGGTGAGGCTTACCAGTTGGGTAAGCGCTCTTGTTGATCCTGAAAGGGGGTTGCACGAATTACTGACTCTACATAACACTGGCATTCTGTAAAATGTTGTCATGACTACTGGTGGACTAACTACAAAGGTGTCTGTCCCTGAAGAGGGATGAGAGAAAATAATTTGTTGTACGTTGTGCTAGAGGGAGATGCAAAAGGGTTGCAGCAAGGCTTCTCCCAGTGGTGGAATATAATCTGGGCTACAAATGCTGAGGAACCACTCGTGAGGCATCAGAATGCATCTGCTGAGCCTGTCCACAAGACAGTCAGCTCAACAGGGAACACTTATTACTATAAGAAAGTGTTACAAGAGCACTGCTCATTTCCAAACTCTCATGGCTTCCAACACAGTGGGTATGTCCTAGTTCCTCCCTGTTTACTGACATACCACATTACAGCTGTGTACATTGTTAGTATGACAATTACATCTCAGAGAAGATGGTCTTACAAAGTCTGCAGTGTTAGGACGACCACCCTCACCTCCAGAACACTGATGTGCAAACTGGTCTCCTGTAGAGTCCACGTATCTTGGACATCATGCCCTAAACAATGCTCCCTGGGTAGGAGCATTCATGGTTACTGACTCAAAAAATATGGGAAATAATGGGGTACCCTTTGATCTGGCTAGGAACATACAGCTACCATTGTACATAAGCAGAGCACACTTTTGACAGCCAGATAATCTGATCCATAGGTCTGCACAGCTCAGACCAATGAACTTGAGAGGTCCACTGAAGTACTCTCAATGTTGTATCTTGCTAGGAGAATGAAACAGATTTCTGCTGTCATGAAACCTAATACTCTGAGAAGAAGGTGCAGAATGTTGATGAAGTAAAAGGCAAACTAATTTATTTTCAGACTACAGTCAGTCTTGAGGAAGAGTAACAAGCTGCTGAAGGTGTTCCGGTTGTAACCTACAAAAAAATCAATGTTTGTGATATCTCCAGATGAGACTCTGCAGTGATCTTGGATATCCTCAAGGACAGACAAAACTGGAGTAAGTAGTTTTTTGCTCTTAGCAATGGCACTCTAGTGGTAGACACCAGGAGTCAGTCATCCAGATATGGAATATTATGATTACCCTAATTCTCCTCAAGTTACCTGTGATCATTCCCATGCACTTTACAAACATCCAGGGGGATACTGTCATGAGATTTACTGGCCAGGCTCTGAATTGGCAAAGACTGATTCCAAAGTGGAAGCACAGGAACCTCTTGGATATCTTGGTGATTTTTATGTGCAGGCAAGCATCATGGAGGACTATGCAGTACATCCACTTCCCACATACAGAGGATAGTTTGCATCAAGACCATCCAGAATTTGTTTTAATTCTCATAAAGGTTTATGCTGTTTATTTCCAAGATCAGCCAAAGGTGGTTGATCTTCTCGGGAACTAAAACAGGTCTGGAGAAAATCCAGGTTCCTCTCTGGTGGAACCTCTTCAATGGCTCTCTTTTGCAGTTCCTTTTGTCTTTTTGGTATATGTGGCAATTGATGACACAGCAGCTTCAGTGCCTCTAAACATGATACTGAATGACTCTGAATATTATGCCCATTACCCATTTCTCTTATGTGATGGCCAGCCACACTTGTTAGTGAAAAGATGCATGACCCATGACTGCTTCCAGAGTGGGACAGTTGGGCAAGTCCTAAGGGGTTCTATAGCAGCTGCATCCCAATGGAAGGGTTGTAGAACTCCTGTTTCTGTGGAGTCCTTCTACCTCTTTGGCAGTGTCCATTTAATAAGCCCTCACAAAGTACAGTTTTGTACCTACCATAAATGTAGATGTCCGATAGATATGCAACTGCAGTCCTTACATATGGGTTGTCCTGCCTCAGGCAGCCCTCGGTCGGCCGGATTCCAAAGTCTGGGTCCGGCGTTGGCTGATGTCGCCTCCTCCCCGACGTCAGAGCGGCTGGGGTATAAAAGCATCAGCCGACGCCATCTTCCTCAGTGTTTCTTGCCCCAGATGCCAGGTGCCCTCCAAGGAAGGCTAAATTTAGAACTGGATAAAAATTCCAGACATACACAATAGCAATAAACAGATACACCATAACAGATATCCCCAGCTAAGTACAAAAGGAGGGAAGTGGACCCAATACACAGAGGGGTAGGAGGGAGGGAAAACCTGACTGCAGTTGCATATCTATCGGACATCTACATTTATGGTAGGTACAAAACTGTACTATGTCCTTCAAGAATGCAACTGCAGTCCTTACATATGGGTTGAATACCATAGCCAAGCTGGGGGTGGTAGGCTCTAAGATTAGGATGGTGTAGCTAAAATGCCCTGCAGGACTGCCGAAGCAAAGCCTGCTCGGGATCTGGAATATAAAGGCAGGTTGTAGTGCTTGGAAAATGTATGCACAGAGCTCCATGTAGCAGCTTCTAGAATGTCCTTTGTAGTCACCCCTCTTAGGAAGGCTGTGGAGGTGGCTGTAGCTCTGGTGGAGTGTGGCCTGATACTGGCTGGCACATCCTTTCCATGGAAAGAATAGCAGAATCTGATGCAATGTCCAATCCATTTTGAAATTGTTTGTTTGGAAATTGCCTTTCCTTGCACTCCAGGAGCATATGCTACAAATAGTTGATCAGGCTTTCTGTTGGCCTTTGTTCTGTCCATGTAGTAGCGTAGTTGTCTGTGTATGTCCAAAGTGTGCAGCAGCTTTTCCCCTTTATTTTGAGGATTGGGGAAGAAGGTGGGCACGTGAATTGCTTGATTTAGAGACACCCTGGATATCACTTTTGGCATAAAAGAAGGATTGGTTCTTAAAGAAACCCTGTCCTGATGAAAAATGAGAAATGGAGGTACTGCCATGAGGGCCTGTATCTCCGAAACTCTTCTTGCTGAGGTAATTGCCAACAGGAAAACTGTTTTCCAGGAAAGAAATTGCAATTCTGAAGATGCTGCTGGTTCAAAAGGAGGAAGAGTTCATTTTTCCAACACGAAGTTGAGGTCCCATGCAGGCACTGGTGGTTTTCTGGGAGGTTTGATATTCTTTATCCCTCTTAGAAATTGTCTTAGTAAAGGATGTGAAAACACAGGTGGATCAGTGTTGTATGTTGCTGAAATTGCTGAAGCGTGTATTTTTATGGAAGAATAGGAAAGTCCATTATGCAGCATTTCTGCCAAGTATTCCAGTATCTGTGGGATGCTCATTACTGATGCATCCTGTCCCTTTGTTGGTATTCCAGATGTTGAATCTCTTCCATTTGGCTGAATAAGTCTTTCTGGTGGAAGGTCTGCGTGCTTCCAATAATATCTGTTGAACTTCCTTGGAAAGAGACATATGGGTAGAAATCATGGAACCCTCCAGGCTGTCAGCTGCAGAGTTTGCAGGTTGGGATGAACCGTCCTGTAATTGTGCTGAGTCAAGAGTAGAGGCCATTGAGGCAGGGGCCACGGGTTGGTGCAAGTTATGCTCCTTAGTAATGGATACCAGTGCTGTCTTGGCCAATCTGGAGCTATTAAGATGCCTTTCGGTTGCTCTGCTTTGATCTTCAGTAACACCTTGGTCATTAATGGTAGAGGTGGGAATGCATAGATTGTTAGAGAGTTCCAGCTGAATGAGAGAGCATCTATTCTCCAGGCTTGTGGATGGTGTGTCCTCGAGCAGAACTTTTTCAGATGATGATGATTGAGGTGGGAGGCAAAGAGATCTATGTCCGGCCTCCCCCATGCATGAGTTATTTGAGCAAAAATGTCTGGATGCAACATCCATTCGTGTGGGTCCAGGATGTTTCTGCTTAGACTGTCCGCCAGAACATTGTCCCTGCCCAGAACAAACTGGGATTGCAGCTGTATGTTCAGTTTCAGGGACTTTTCCCAAAGAGTCATTGTTAGTCTGCAAAGGGGGTAAGAATGAGTACCTCCCTGCTTGTTTATGTACCACATAACAGTGGTGTTGTCTGTCTTTATTAGCAGATGGCCTTGTTGAAGATATTTTCCGAAGGCCTCGATTGCATGAATTACTGCTAACATCTCTTTTTGATTGATGTGTAGATGTACTTCCTGGGGGATCCATTGCCCTTGAATGCATCTGCCCTCCATGTGCGCCCCCCCCCCATCCATGGTCTGAGGTGTCTGTTGTAATGGTTTGGGCTTGTTTGAGGTTTGTTGAAAGGCATACCTTTGTTTGACTGGCTTGCTTGGGCCCACCACAAAAATTCCCTTTTTAGACATGGGATGAGTGGGATAATTGCTTCTAAGTTGTGGCTGTGTTGAGACCATAGACTTTTTAGGTACCATTGCAGTTTTCTCATGTGTAGTCTTGCCAGTGGAATCAGTAGAATGCAAGATGCCATGAAACCCAGGGCCTGCAGGATTTTCCTTGCAGTCATCTGGGTGAGCTTTGCTAGGCTTTTGAAGTAATGTGGTAATTGTTCTTGCTTCTCTTCTGTGAGGTAAGCCATTTGTGATTCTGTGTCTAGTTTGGCTCCTAGAAAAATTATTTGTTGGGATGGCAGTAGTCTTGATTTTTGTAAGTTGACTGTGTATCCCAAAGCCTGTAGTAAGTAAATGACATAATTCAAGTTTTTTGTCAAGGCTTGCTTGCTGTCCGCTTGTATAAGGCAGTTGTCCAGGTAAGGGTGTATTTGTATCCCCTGGAGTCTGCAGTGTGCAATTACTGATGCCAGGCATTTTGTGAATACTCTGGGCGCAGTAGATAAGCCAAAAGGTAATGATGAGAATTGATAATGCTCTGACCCTGCAAGAAATCTGAGGTATCTTCTGCAACTGTGTCTGATTGGGACATGCAGGTATGCCTCTTTGAGGTCCAGAGTAACCAGCCAAGACCCCTTGCCCAGCATGGGAAGGAGTTGCTGTAGCGTCAGCATTTTGAATTTTGGTACAATGAGAAAAGTGTTTAGAGCGGACAAGTCCAGTATAGGTCTCCATTGCTTTTCTTTTCTTGGAACAAGGAACAGTCTTGAGTAAAATCCCTGGCCTTGTTCCTGAGGAGGAACCTTTTCTATTGCTATGATTTTTATCAGCTTTGAAACTTGTTCGAATGCCTCTGCCCTTTGTTTTTGTGGCAGGTTTGGCATGCCTTGTCTTGTTGGTAAAGTATGGAAGTGGAACCTGTAGCCTTGGTCTATTATGTCCAGAATCCATTTGTCCTTTGTTAAAATGTGCCAATTTTTTGAAAATAAGGATAATTTTCTGCCTAAAGGTGCTTCTCTTTGAGCCTTGGTCGGCGGTGTCAAAGTCAAGTCTTCAGCAAACTCTGCCCAGCGCCTGAGTGTGCGCTTATTGAAGCAAGCACAGGCAGCACAGGCCGAGACGTCGTGGTCTGGGCCAAGGCAGGGGAGGCAGTAAGAATGGAAGTCCTTATGAGGTATTTGTTTACCACAAGACAAACAGTTATTAACTTTTTCAGTTTTTTCCTGACATCGGCTGAGGCAAGAAAAGGTTCCCCAACGGGGTACTTAGCTTTTTGATGACTTCGGATACGTAAAACACAGGAGCTGACCGACCGGCACTTGCGAACTGCTTCTGCTTCGGGCACCGCGCAGCAAGAAAGACTGAGGAAGATGGCATCGGCTGATGCTTTTATACCCCCAGCCGCTCTGACGTCGGGGAGGAGGCGACATCAGCCAACGCCGGACCCAGACTTTGGAATCCGGCCGACCGATGGCTGCCTGAGGTAGGACAACCCATATGTAACGACTGCAGTTGCATTCTTGAAGGACATCTGCAAGGACCTCAGTCTGAGCGCTGCTTAAAGGTTTGTTATTGGGACTTGCAATACAACACTTCTGGTTCCAAGCAAAGGTCTTCTAAGAAGCAGAGAATTTGACAGCAACAGCTGAAAGAGTTTTTTTTCCCTCCTGCTCAATAATGTCTTCTTTCATCTTGGGTCAAAAGAATACTGACCTGTCAAAAGGCAAAGGATGCCTTGAGGTTCTCCACAAACCCACAGAGTCAGAGTTATACATGCCATCACACAGTAATGTTTGTCCCATAGTCTCTGGCTGCTCCACTGACTACATTATGGATAAGCCTCAGACAGCAACATACTTAGCACTGTTATCTATGACTCATCTTGACACTGAACATTACTGGCAAGCAACCTTTTCAGAGAGTCCAGAGTATTCTCCACAGGCTGTCATGGACAGTGGGTCATATGCATCAGGTAATTTCAGACTCCATATGGCAAAGGTGCCTGATGCAAAGACTTGCTTCCTCATGCAGTCCATAGCTCTGGAGTATCAATCCCAAATATGAACTGTTGGAATCTGAAGGCTCCATTTTTTTGCTGACACTACCACAACTGAGTTTACAAGAGGGGCCTTGTTTCATTGAAGTCTGTCTTTAGGTGGCAGGAAGATCTCATCAGGCTTCCTGGGAATGGTTTCAGCTACAATAGGTTTTTACCAGGCTCTCTCCACAACCAGATCTACTACACAGTCTGTATGAAGAACCAAGCAAGATGTAGAAGGGATACTCTGAAAGTCCTCCTGCAAAATCTCAAGTGAGTGGGATCTATAGGCCAAGATTCTCTCTGTCTCATCAAGTCTAGTATTTGCCCAAATTAGGGGTCATCTGAATGGTACTGTGAAGAACCCTCCCCTTCATTAAGCTCTGGAAATTTGGTAAGCGACACCACCTGGAAATCCAAGTGCCTCCTTTGCACCTCTTCTTTCTAAACACTCAGTCTGAGTGGACTTGTCAGAGTGATCAGAGTAAGGGTCTTTCCCCAACAGTCAGGGTCTACTTGGGCCTTTTAGAACAACTCTCTGGACACAGACTCCAAAGTGAGGTGTGTTACTGAACAAAGCTGAGGTAGAAGATGCATTTTCCTGAAGCAATCAATCTTGTTGGTAGCTCAGTAGCCCTCTCCAAACACTTGAACACTAGTGTGATGCCTGGAGGCAGCACCCTCAATAGCATCCCCAATGCCAATGCAAGGGGCAAGGACACCAAAGGAGCGGCGTCAACAACATTCAGCTCTAAAGTCATAAAAAGTACTGAAACTGTCTTTGGTATTGCTGGATCAAATGCTGAAGACTCTTACACTGAGAGTAGCCCTGTAGGAATAGAAGCCAGCCCTGTCACAGAGGACTTGATGCAGAGTCCATGGTACTTAAGAGTTCTTGGTGTCAAATGAATGAGTGTTTAGACTGTTGAATCCAAAGGGGTTGGCTCCAACAGACAGAATTCTAATGGTGCTAATACAAGATGACCCCAGAGAAACCCATAGCCCTGAAGTGCCTGGCGCTGAAACTGGAGATGAAGAAGCAGCATGAGAGGTATAGATGGAATGGGTCCTTTCCGTCCACTCTAGAAAGGAAATAAATAGGGGGACAAGATGAAATCCAATCAATCCGAGACTTAGCCAAGGCCTGCATCATCCTGTCCCAGTTAATATGGGCTGAAGGGCTTCTGACAAACCTCTCTGACATCCCTGAGAGAGCTGAATAAGGATGAGAGTCCAAATATCTGGATAACTCCCTTTGTGAAGAAAAGCTGCCATGCCTCCTCCTCCTTTTAATTTGAGGGGGGCCTGAAATAGCTGTCACCTGTACTTGTGTTGCCTCTGAAGGAGAAGTTTGAGATGTCAAAGGTGGTGCCTGTACTACCTTAGTTCTGGGAATGGAAGATAGGCCGGCTACTAGCTCTGGTCTCCTCCATCTAACTTTTCTCCTTCTCTCTCCTCTTTGTTAGTCTTCTTCCCTTTAGGAGGAGAAGCCCCTTTAAAATCAATTTTGGCACTCTTGGAATGCCAAGAATCTGAAATATTTGCAGATTTCAAACATTCTTATTTTAAATGAACTATCCTCAGGCACACCAAGCACGAGTCATAGGTATCATGGGGTGGTATCTTGTGGCTGCAGTGGCCACATTTCTAGAATCCAGAAGCCTTTTCTTTCCCCATTAGTGTTAATAAAATTTTACCCATTACCTGTCAAGCACATGTCAAAAAAAGGTAACAGTACCAATAACAATCACAAAAGTAATCCCAACACTGTCAACACAAGTACACACAGTCAGCAGAAAATAAGCCACCAGTATGCTGGCAAATTGCTAACAGTATCAGGAAGAAAGGCAACCACAAGCAAACCTGAACTTTTGTAAAAGTTTACTTAATTTTCTAAACTTTTCTAAAGAGCTGTTGATAATAATTGTCATGAACATTGCCTACAAGGAAATATGGAGGTGAGCAAACATAAACCTGTTTTCAAAACAGCAAACTAACGTCTACAACTAAAGCTATCAGCAAACTCAAATTATCCTAAACTAACTGAACAAAAACTGATTTTAAACAGCAGTTATCACATCGAAGCTTAAGTGTCTTGAGATCATTGTTCAGAAGCTAGAAGCAGTAAATAAGATCCGGACAGGCAAACAAGGGAAATTGTAGCAGTTGGGGAGGAGCTCGAACACTGGAAGTCCCATACTTGCAGATCTGGTGCCACGTGTAGTGACCTAGTCCCTTCAGTATCCTTTAATATTATTGCAGGATCAAAAATAATCTCTTCAGTTCTGTATGTGACTATTAACCACAAAATGCATTTCATACATAAAGCAGTTTGCTATTAAAATTAAAATGTATTAACATCATGATTATATTCTAAATTAGTACTAAAAACCATAAAACCTGAAAAAAATAAAATTATAAATTGATTAATACTAGTTATACAACATCGTAATCTCAACACCCTAAGTTTTAAAACACTGTTAACGGATACTGTGTCATTCAATACAGAGAACTGTATGGCACTGAATTTGATCTGCCACAGAAGTTCTCTCTTTGCTCTATGTACTATTCCAAATCAACCCCTCTAAATTCCTAGAAATCTTTTCCAGTATAACAAAACAAAATGTTTTGAATGATACAGTATTAATTAAAAGTGTTTTAAAATTTAAGATGTTGAGATTAATAGTAGTCATAAATTATCATAATCTACTAAACGTATGATTTTATAAACCCTTTTGTGTAATAAGGCCTTTTTACTGGCAATGCCATTGCCAGTTGGCTTTTTGTGGTTCATAGGTTTATACTAGGCTATCTGCCCCAAGGCATTTATAAGCCTAGCCCAAAGTTTTGTAGCTTACGCCACCCCTTATATGAAAAAATACTGTGCTCATTAGTTTGTAGTGCCTCTGTCCAGCAGTGACACAGAGATAATTCCCGGGGTAAACCTACGATCTCCCATCCACAGGTCAAGATTTCTCTTGAACACAGCCAGCAAGGTGATCTGCCTCACATGGACCAGGACTCTATTCCACAGCATAGGGAGTCTCTGAGTGATAAATCTATCCCTCCAGCACGTCCTATTTATATCCGTGCTAAGGTTTAAGTCGCTTGCTCTACTGGTTTTGGTGGATTTGGATTTTTTGAGGTGGAGCATGTCCATTAATTCCGGGTTGGACATGGCCTTGTATGTCAGGCACATGTCACCTCTGAGCAGACGGTATGCGACTGAATAGAGCTGGAGTTTCTTCAATCTGGCAGCATATGACAGACTTTGGAGTCCCTTTATCCTTTTGGTGAGGAACTTTTGGGGTCTCTCCAATTGCTGCAGATGTCGGGCGAGATACATCCCGAATGGGGCATTGTGTTCGATCATTGGTCTGATAAGTGAAGAGTACAGGGGAACAATGACCTCACTAGATCTGGATGTGAATCCCTTCATGATCAGGTGGGCAATGTAGAAGGTCTTTCTAACCACTTTAGCAACGTGAGTGTCAAAAGAAAGGCCACTGTCAACCTGGGTCCCCAGGTCCCCGATAACCTCTTCTGTGCTTAGTGGATTGCCACCTATATGGTAGCTTGGGGTTACCTTCTTTTTCCCGAAGGTATGACTATACATTTTTTGACGTTTAACTTCAGGCCATGGCTCTGGCACCAGCTATCTGTTTCCGTGAGTCCCTTCTGAAGGATATCCGTGTCCGATGCACTTTCCACTATGGCGTCCAGTTTGCAGTCGTCTGCAAACTTTGTCAGCCAAAGTCCTCCCGTGTTGGCCTGTACTTCTGAGAAGTAGATGCCGAACAATAGGGGGCCAAGGACCGAGCCCTGTGGGACACCACTTGTGACAGGCTTGGAGTCTGACATAGCGCCAGCAACTCTAACCCTGTGGGTTCTGTCCTTAAGCCAGTTTGCAACCCATCTTGTGACATATGGGTTTACATTTAAGCTGGTAAGTTTTTCTACAATACCCAAGTGGGGTATTGTGTCGAAGCCCTTTGCAAGGTCAAGGTAGGCTGTATGGACTGCCTTTCCCTCATCAATGGCCTTGGTGACTGTTTCGAAGAAGTCGACCAAGTTCAAAAGGCATGATCTGCCCTTGACGAAGCCAAACTGGGTCGGGTCCAATGTCTGCAAGTCCCCTATATCTTTGTTTATGAGCTCCATTATGATCCTCTCCATAGCTTTGCAGACTAGACTTGTTAAGCTTATGGGACGGTAATTACCATGGTCCGTAGAGGCACCGCCTTTGTGGAGTGGGACCACAGTTGCTGTATGCCACTCCTTGGGCACGTATCCTGTGGTAAGGCTGAGATTAAACAGCTGCCTTATGTGCGGGTTTAATTCCTCATTTAGCTTGTGTAGCACACAGCCGGGGACACCATCCGGTCCCATTGATGCTGTGTTTTTAGCTTTAGAGAGAGCAGCTTTCACCTGCGCATTTGAGATGTCTGGGAGGCTACACTCCGCTGGGATAGTTATCTCTCCTTTAGGGGGGGAGAGGGGGGTGAGGTTTGCACTGAACCTGTCTGCCAGTATGTTGGCAATGTCTGTGGGTTCAGTGATTTTTGTATCATTTTGGACTAATTCTGAGCATATCTGGGAGTTTCCACCCAGGTTCCTAACATAGCTGAAAAAGGCCTTATGATTGTCCTTTGAATCCAGGGCAATTTTTCTCTCAAAATTGGCCTTAGTTGATTTTATGAGTGCTCGTATTTTTTTACTAATAATGATCAGGGGTGACTTCCCTTTTATGGATTTTGTTCTATCATGCAATAGCTTTCTCCTCTTATTGTAAAGTTTGTTAATGGCTGGGGTCCACCAGACTGGACGTTTGCCCTTTGTGGAAAGAGTCTTGGTTTTATTTGGGATTGCCTGATCCATGCAGTCCTGGAGGTGTTCATAGAAGGCATTTGTAAGGGCTTCGCAGCTTGGGTTGTGGTTTCCACTGGCTCAGGGGCCTTGAAGGATACCACACCAGTCTTGAGTAGTGTGAAGTTTGCTTTAGAGAAGTTCTTCACTGTGGTCTTTTGTTTGGAGTGGGGCGGGATGTGGTTCTCGAGTGAGATTAGTTTATGATCAGATCTCACCAATGAGGATATACTTCCGGTGTGGAGCATTTTGTCCCCATGTTTGTGATAATGAGATCTAGTATATTTTCTCCTCTCGTGGGAACAGTGACTAGCTGTTCCATGGCATTTAAATTTATGAACTCCAGGAACCGTTGGGCTAGAAAGTTAGGGCTTGAGTAATGTTCCCAGTCTATATTCGGGTAGTTGAAGTCACCCAATATGATGGTGTTTGGAGATACATTTATACCCTCCAGTGTCTTCAGGAAGGCTGTGTGGGGTTCCTGAGTTTGAGAGGGTGGCCTGTAGCATGCTACAATTTGTAGAGCAGTTTTGCCTATGGTTAGTTGCACCTGGATGGTTTCCGAAGCTTAGTGTTGCCACCAACCTGGAGGTGTGGGTATCCTTTATGAATATGGATACACCCCTCCTTTGTGGTGTGGTCCAGGTTTTGGGGCGGAACGCATGATATGAGGTAAAACCTAATAGTGCGGGGTGCTCTCAGGAGCCTTGAACCAGGTTTCAGTTACAGCACAGACATCGATGTTTTCCATACTGAGAAGGGCCTCGAGTGCGTGCATTTTGAGATTTAGACTTCTAGCATTGAGCAGCATTACCCTCAGTTTCTTCCCATTTTGTTTTCTAGTGTGGTAGGTTTAGAATTTGAGCCTTGCCTAAAAAGGCACTATGGGGTGGCAAGAGCCTTAGCCAATATCCGGAATCCCAGGGTGACAGGTGCAAGCCATCCCTTGCGGCAGCGTGGCTTGTCAAGCATGTCATACCAGGCAGACAGACACTGGATCCCCTTTGAATGACACCAGACATTAAGCCAATTGTTAAAGCTGATCATCTTGTCTCTATATTGTGGCATCATTCTTGGTGAAGGAAGGATACTGCTCAGGGTTAGGGTCATACCTGCCTGGGCTACATAATCAGAGAGCTCCTCTATGTCTCTTTTCATGTAGTCCAGGGAGGTGCGTCTCAGGTCGTTCACACCAGCATGGAGAATGACTGTGTCATATTTGTACTTGCCGTGGAGTGACCCAGTGCTTGTGTTATGTGGCGGATTCTAGCGCCCGATAGGCAGCTTACTGTGACCCTCTCCTTGTTCAGCCTGGTGAGTGGGACGTCAGTGTGTCTGACTATGGAGTCACCTATGACAAGTATGTTTGGTGTTGTATTTGGCCTTAAGGGCTGTGACTGCTTTGCACACTGCTTTTGTGGTTTATGTGTTGCTTGTGGGGTGTCTTGAGGTAGCAGTTGTTTGGGTGTCTTCTTTGGAGGCCTCTGCTGTTTAGGTAAATTTTTACTCAGAGCCTCAGAGTATGTCTTTGTGTGTTTATGTGTCTGATTCAGTGGTGTGGTAGCATTATGTGAGGCTGGTTTTGTGGTGTGTGTAGTTGCCTTCTCCTCCTGTCTGGTCTTGCCAGTCCTGAGTTGAGAGAGCTCAGCCTCCAGTTTGGCTAAATAGCTGCATCTCTCAAGTATTTGTGTTATGTGGGAGGAGGAGAGGGTTGTCTGTGTACATGAGGCAGTTATAACATTGCCTCAAGATTCCCAGATTCACCAGCTGGACCGGAGAGGAGATTGACAACTGACCTTTGGACATGCTAGAATAATATTGGGAATTCCTTAATAATTGAAAACAAGGGCCAGTGGGGAGTGAGGGTGTAGTGCTTTTAATTTTTAGTGCTGACTTATATAATTGCTTTAGTGAGCAAGTGCCAGGTAACTTGAGTGCAATGTGTTACAAGTAACTAAATGCAAAACGACAAACAGTAACTTTCTTTCAAGTGAAACAAGGAAATAAGTACAGTAAGCAATGCAGATATCACTAGTGATCCACAGAAGCTAAGAAGCCGTATTAGGTGGAATTAGCTTCCAGGGAAATAACAAGCAAACAAACAACAAGCATATAAACAAAGCTAGATTCAGCAGGCCTGGATCTAGTCTATGCTAGAGCAAACAAGGTGTACCAATTTCAGTAAGATACAGTTCAAATATTCAGGCACTATAAACCTTTAACCAGAAATTCCCAGCTCAGAAGGGCAGAGTCCAGCCTCTTCTCCCACAAGAGTGCAGACCACGAACCTTCTTAATGTAAAATAACTGGCCTGAAGCCCAAGTGCCTAAACCAGAACTAATACACTTGGACACTGGGCTCTCAATCAGCAGTTCCCAACTTAGAAGGATGAAAGCTACCTGTCCTGCCACCACAGTGCTTGCCACAAACCTTCCTAATGTAAAACAACTGGTCTGACGCCCAAGTGCTTAATCCAAAAGACTTAGAATGATAGCTACACTTTAATCACGTTACAACCAAGCAGTAATAAATACAATTGAATACTTTAGAGAATGTCTGGATTAGTGCTCAAGTTACATAAACAAAGCTAGATCCAGCAGGCCCGAATCCAGTCTATGCCACAGCAAACAAGGCGCACCAACTTCAGTAAGAAGCAGTTCAGATATGCATGCACTATAAGCCTTTAACCAGAAATTCCCAGCTCAGAAGGGCAGAGTCCAGCCTCTCCTCCCACAAGAGTGCAGACCACGAACCCTCTTAATGTAAAATAACTGGCCTGAAAGCCCAAGTGCTTAAACCAGAATTAATACACTTTTAGAATAACAGACACTGAGCCCTCAATCAGCAGTTCCCAACCTAGAAGGATGTAAGCTACCTGTTCTGCCACAACAGTGCAGACCACAAACCCTCTCAGTGCAAAACAACTGGTCCGAAGCCCAAGTGTTTAAACCAAAAGGCTTAGAATGAGTTACACCAAGCAGTAATAAATACAATTGAGTATTTGTAAGATGATGCAAAAGTAAAATGAAGTAGGTAGAAACACAAGTACAGTAAAAGCAGATGAAAATTTTTTTTTTTTTTTAATCTGAACAAGTGCTGAGATCAAAGAAACAGATTTGAGTGCTAAAACTAGAAAACTGGCTAGTTATAAGAAAAAAAACAAGCTTATTACAGGATACCAGGTATGTTGTGAGCCACAAAGTACAGAAGATTATCTTGCACTCCTAGAAGTCAAAATATATAAAACTTGTACACTTGCCATAACTACAGATCTGGATTAGTATTAGCATCAACATCATCACCTGCAGGACTAAGACCAGTAGATATTTAGCTGGCTGCTAGGACTTTCCCCCGCTATCAAAGTGTCTCCCCTTCTTACATACGATCCTCTGGTCCCAAAGACCCAACCTCCCAATCATGAAGGCTTGCAGAAGGTGACAGCCCAGTTAAATAGCAAGCAACAGAGCATCCTCAATAAAGTGGAAAGGTCTGCCAAGTCTTGGATCTAAGGGAAGGCAGGAAAGGGGGCAAAGGCTTGAAAACTTGAGATGACAAATATACAGAGCGGGATCCTCAATGGAGACTTGAAATGGCCAGGTGGTAAACTCTGATAAAAGAACAGCTCAAGCCAAAGAAAAAAAAATAATACAAGTGTTCAAAAATAGATACGTGTATGGAAGTAAGCCCCAGGCCACAACCCAGATGAAAAAAATGAATCTACTTACTCTGATGTTTTCCTCTTGTTACGCCTATGAGCAAAGAGAAGTATTTGGACCATTCTTTCTGGGTTGGGAGTGTCCCTGGTCATCAACAGAACTGGAGAAACCATGTGGTTAGTTGTAGGGAGTGAAGGTCTGGATGGAGGGGAGTTAGAAGTATCCTGGTGGGCTTCAGAAGGCGGATGCCTGTGTAGGAAGAGAGGACACTGCAGTGGGAATCACACTTGTCAAAGCCTCAAGCATCTTGGTTTTCTCCAGAAATTTCAGAAAAGAAAGAAAACTGTGCGTGTGTGTGTATGGGGGGGGGGGGGGGCATAAAGGTGATATAAATTGCCATTGTGAAAATATTCAGGTACGCAGGCTTGATGAGAGTTCATATATCACTGAAATTCTTTAGGCAGATGTAATTGTTAATAAAACATTTTCCTAGACAGGGATTTTAATTCAGCTAAAGCTGCAAGCTCACATAAAATGCAAATCATCTCAGGGGGTAACAGGATTCTACAGCTGAATAAAAGAAGGTGCCTTTTAGGAAGACTTTGTTGATTTTTAACAATGTCAAGGAAGAACTGTGTAATCCTTCACAAAAAGAATACAAAATATCTTCAAGATGTACTTAACGGAAGTGTAGTGTAAGTTCAGCCCTGAATCATGTCTCAGTGAGATAATATAAGATAGCTAGGACTGAGAAGGAGTATAGTCCTCTGGCACTGACCAACATATTGCAGTGATCTCACTTCACTGCGTATGTCTTAGTGTCCAGCCTATGAGATAATGACAATCTGTACTACTTGAGAGGAAAATAGAGACTACTGGCAACAAATGAAATTGAAGAAGCCAAGTGGTGAGTCTAAGGGAGAAAATGTTCAAATGAGGTCTGCCTGATGGGTGAATCAGAAGGCTTTGGCAGTGTGTAATCTCAGCAAATTTTCCAGCAGGAAGATGAAAGTAGTGAGAAACTAACCTACTAAATCCAGTAAAAAGCTACAGGAATTACTTTTGCTTTGGATCACTTCACCTTCTGGGCCAACCCTCACCATCAGAGGAAATGGGAAAAGAGTTCAAACGAGTTTGTAGAAGACCATTTTGGGACCAGGACATCCCTGGAGGTGTCATATCAGAGGACAAATGAGGAAGAAAATTGCTGCACTTGACTTTGGTGAGGAATACAAACAAGTCACAGTCAGGCTTGATCCATATATGGAACAAGCCTTACTGTGACTTCTTTGCATTCCTCACCAATGTCAAGTGCAGCAATTGTTTTCCTCATTTGTCCTCTGATATGACAAATGATGAAGAAAATTGCTGCACTTGACATTGGTGAGGAATGCAAAGAAGTCACAGTAAGGCTTGATCCATATATGGAACAACTTCCTAGTCAAACAGACTAAAAGAAAACTTGTGGGGGCATCAAAAGACAGTGGCTCAGTTTGTCTGACAGAAAAACAGCCTATTCTGTAATGGGATTCACCAATGTCTGGATTGAATGGCCCATTCTCATATCCTCAAGGCTTCTTGGCAAAAGGGTTACAAACAGGCCCCTCCCTGTTTGCTAACATACTAAATCACTGCCATACTGCTCAAGGTGTCCATCAATAACACCCTAAAGTAGACAAGTCCTGAAAACCTATCAATCTAAGGAAAACTGCCCTCATCAAAAAGATGTTGATTTCTAGGTCTGAAATGGAGGATATCCAGACATTTTGAACCAACTGTCCATTACAATCTCTCTGCCAAACTACAGAAGACATGTCTGAGTGACTAAGACCATCAGTGTGGGTAATTAGAAGGGATTCCCCAGGATAAGGCTCTCCATCTACCACTGAAGTTGCTGTCTGTAGGATTTGGATATTCTGATTTGTAGAGATTCAGGGCTTGAATTCTCACCACAGTCAACTCTTATTTCCCCTAAAAAGAATCCTGCTACTAAAGGAATTGATTTTATACAGAAAATGCACTTTACTTCTACAATGCATACATTTATGCAACATGTATGATACATGTTTACTGGTACTCAGAACTACCCACTATGCAAGTAATTAATGTAGGCTTCTCTACTAAATAGTTAATTGTATAATACACACAAACACACACAATGAAATGGGTTCCTCATAGGTAAGCACATTAACTAACAAAATAAATGCAGAGATAAATACACACACACAAACACAAACTTCAATGTTTGGCACATTTATGAAAAGTTCTGTCGCAAGTAATTTAAAACAAGAACACCACTTTGTTACATTTCTGTGTTATTATTACTGGAGCTGCATGCATTTCATAACTACTTTCCACAATACCCGACACCTGTGCTAAATTTAAACTTTTACAGAGTAGGGATGGAAAAAGCATCAAGTCAAAATAATAAATAACTAAATAAATAAATAAATAAATAAATGTGACAAGAATTTACCCGAAATTTCAGACAAATGTTTAAATACTGTGATTTTACAGTAATCTCAATACAACATTAAGGGTCACCAGTGCCCTTCACAATGAAGCATAGTTAAAGGCAATAACTCAAAAGAGTTAAAAAATAGCCAATATGCTTAACAAAAGTATCATAATGACCACCATCTATAGACATAAGGGGAAATCAGCTAAAGAAGTGACCAGTGTACAAGCTCAGAATCAGACTATAATGTTGGAGTCAACACTGGGATGGTTTTAAGAAAGTCTTACCATCAGTGTCAGCCATTTATTCTGGAATAATGCTACTTAGTAAAAAGGCCTTACCCTTGGTGCAACTCAGTTACAGCAATAATAAGATTTTACCATTTCCATCTAAGTTTCAAAAATTACAGGACAATATTTTAGACTTCACACTGTGCTTTTCAACTCACCAGAAAAAACGGTTATCTGTGGTGTGCTCCTGCATTCTGCGATGAGCATTTAGACTTAGGTCCAGACTGATCCCTGTAGCAGACCAGGCAAAATAAAAATTTCCTGAATTCAAAACTTTGCGCACTTCTGAAATACGGTCTTCATCAGAAGGATCACCTCGCAAAGACACTAGATCCGTGGAAGTGACTCTAAAAACTTCGGAGTCTTGTATCTTTCCTACTGACATGCAGCCTGTAACCAGCACCAGATAATGTAACATGTTCTCTCCTACAGACAAAACAAAAACCTTACTATCAGATTTATGAGAACATGGTATGACCTAATGAAATATATACACAAATTCTAAGAATAAGCAATTCTTTTTTTTTCTGGGACATCAGAAATGAATTTTCATTGTAAAACAACCTAAACGCATAAAGTTAATTACAAAAGAGCTTTAAACTGTCAAAATGTTTCTTCTGCTATGACAATACAACCTCAAATGAAAACATTTATTTAAACGATGGCTACTTACTGCTTACATCTAGAGTTAAGAATGCATATAGTAGCCACTATTTGGAAGCTATACAGCTTCAGCTTAAGTCTTCAGTACTCATACACTACAGTGTGTCACTGTGAAGCATTTGTAAAATGCTGTGAACATCTTCTTTCTGCTGGTAGCTAGATATTATTTTTGCTCTGAGACACTATCATCTATTTTATTAGATCCATTGTAAGCGGTTAATTCTCACCTTGTTAGCAAGCAACTCACTTAAGCACTGGCATATGCACATTTGTGCATTGCATCCTGCTGTAAAGGTCATTAGACTTCAGTCAGGGTTTCTCCCTTTGATTTAGATTAGCGTTTTTCAAGTGGTGGGGCAAGCCTCACGAGGTAGGCCCAAACAAGTCTAAAAATATTACATATTTAAAACATTAACTATTTACTAGTGCTTTTAGATGACATGATGCAGTATAAATATGTGTTTCTGACTGAAAATCAATAATGAAAGAATAACACAGTTGCCATACCTCTACATTACTTCAAGTGTGTGTTTTGGGGCAGTCAGTCTACTTCCATACAGTACATAAAAGCTTTCAATAGACAGGAGTTCATTTTTCTTTTTTTTTTTTTTTTTTTTTTTTTTTTATATCTGACAGGAGGAGGAGTTCAATTACTTTTCTGTTATTTAAGAGAAGCTCACTGTGAAAAAGTCTGAGATAAGTGAACCTACAGGGATTAAGCAGAGAACAACAGATTCTGATAAGCTAATTTGGACTCTAGTAATAAATAATTTTAACATTTGCATTTATGAGGAGAAATAGGTCAATAATTCTTAATTCCCAAGACACTAAATATAGAAGTAAATATGTGTGGGGAAACAAGAAAATTAATCAAATAGGTGGGCTTGTCATGAAACCCTTTTCTGCCATGAAATGGATCAGACGCACTCCCACACTGGATGAACAGAAATAGCTACCTACAGTTAGGTTACATTCAGTTACAGTTAATTTAGTTTGGGTTCTGTAACAATTGAAAGTACAGATTTATCAGAAGCAGGGGAAAGAATACAGAAGTAAAAATGGTTTGCATTCAGTCAGATTATACTTCTAATTCTCATAGCCCAAAATACTGACATTCACAATCTCGAGATGAGAATACCAACAACACAATCATGAATGGCTCAAGTTTCCCAGGACAAGTAAACACTTGCCCAGCATGTAGAAATATGCTATTTTTCCCCATTGTAGTGCAATCCTGGAGTGTGTATATATATACACACACACACACACACACACACACACATATATATATATATATATATATATATATATTATCAACCGGTGTGTTTGCATTTGTTGTTGGACAACCGTTTTCTTGCCCAGGGAGACTTGAGCAGTTTGTGATTATGTGTTGTCGGTATTCTCCTCTCAAAAATTTGAACATCGGTAATATGGGCTCCAGGATTTAGAAGTGGACCCCCTTGATACAGGTCCAATTAGGTTTCAATAAAAACTGAAGTTGGAGATCTTAGGAATACCATAATAAATAGTGACTGAAGGAGTATGCCAGACAGTGTCAGATGCATGGACACATTTTAACAGAATGCTACTCAACTGTTCAGTCATGATAACACAACTTACAACTACATTACCTGCATGGAGAATCACTTCATTGAAAATAACAACATATGGTTAGAACACCAAGCAGCACTTTAGCTTCATGTGCGAGGTGGAAACCTTAAATGCAAATAACAAATGGCAATTCACGACTACGGATTCATACATTGTATCTATATACATTGTATCTATATATATATATATATATATATATATATATATATATATATATATATATACATATACATACATATATATAAACTTGTACATGCAGTCTGACAGCATAATACAACAAAGTTTGCAATTAGATGCAATGTAGTGAATATGAGGAGACTTTACAATATATGCATCTTAATCATTTGTAGCACTTACCAGTGGAGCTCTCTCTCACAACCACAATATACAGACAAAGGAACCCAACTCCTGCACAGATGCCTTTTAAGTTAATATGCAATTTATGTAAACACTGTTAAAAAGCTTTAAATGCAAGCATTATGCTGCCTTCTGAAAAAGAAAGGACTAACAGAATATACCCAGTGAGCAACATAAAAATCTCTACTGCTTGATAAGTTTGAAAAACCTAATAAAAGCAATTGCCTTAAATACATTAAAAAGAAAAGTAAAGTTTTTGACTTAAGTAGATGACAAACTCCATGAGCAGCTGAAAACACTATGTACTGCTTCCCGTCAAATTACAAATGCATTATCAAACCTCTCACCCTCAATTTCCACATTTCAAAATTACATTTTTCTTACTTTAATTAAATTTACTTACTGTGTAGATATGCTCTGGAAACTAGTATACGCACAGACAAAAGACTCTTCTATGTTGCTATCCAATTACCCACAAAATAAGAACCAGTCAGACCAATCCAAAACTACAGAATTCAGATCAAAACAGGCCTACAGAGCTGTCAGAAACTGTTCAGAATTTAATAATTTGGGATGGAATCTTGTACTTGAAAGATAAAAAGGAATCGGCTAGTATCTGTAATTGTACAAGTCTATCAGACATACTGGTAAGGAAAAGGTCAGAGTGCTGCAACAAGAGAAGTTTTGGTCTGGTGCCTTCAGTAATTAGTTGAGAAAGTCTTAAGGTGTGGAAATCTCTGTAGATGAGTTTTGTGTGGACCATCCAGCTGAGATTTGGGTCATCAAGTGTTAGAATACTATGTGATTTGGTTTGTGCAGTGATTACATTTGCCTCAAGTAGTGGTAATAAGGAGGGAGAAAGCACATAGGCTACAGACATTTTTATTTTTACCTTACCTTCAAACACAATTTGTACTATGCTCTAGTTAGGATCTTTCTCAGAAGCAGACTTGATTTTAGCAACCAACGCTGGAGAGAGACTGGCATCATTTCTGATGAGTAGGGTTGTTTCTGTACCTTAGCAAAGCACCTGCTCGGTTGTCAGTAGACAGAGTGTAACTGTAGGAAAAATATGAAGATGTTTGGGAGTCATCTTTTAACCATGACTCAGCAATGACTAATAATTTAAATGGATAATGAATATACCAGCATTCTAATTGTAGCCACTTGTTGTTGATATAATTGAATATACGAATATTTGTAGTAAGGATATGATTAAATTGTTAGGGATGCGAAGGAATTGAGGGGCCAAGATTAACTTGAACAGTCCCAGACTACAGTAATACTAGGGTTATAAGAATGAGTAGAAATGGAATTAGCTTTTGAAAGAATGGCCAAGGTGATGTTTAGACAGAAGGTTTATGGTGAAAAGAAAGTTTGTTTATTCATTGGGATGTCTGCTTCAATACATGAGAACAATTATGGTTAAGGAATATGATGAATTGAAAGTTGTAAAAGGATTTGGTAAGAAATGTTAGTACAAAGGAAGACCAAGATAGGCAGGAGTTAGTAGGGATATGACGCAAGAGGTAGCTCTGAGGAATAAACAACTGCTGTTTGAGGTAAAATATTAGAAATGTTTGTGATACTATAATATAGTAATAAACATATAGGGTTCGGAACCTGTGGTGAGTGATAATTACTAGCCTGTAAGGCAGATTGTTATAGAAAGATTTGTACACTGACACCGATGCTACTATACTGCCTGAGTAGATGTGTGCAACAGAAGAATTGTTTCGTAAACAGAATGGTTGCATGGAGTGTACTGTGCAAGTAAGGTGGAGACTGTAGAGAATAAAGAAAATGATTTTGGAGGTAGGCTGGGAATGGGGGAGAGTAGAGGAGCAACCTGTAGCAAGACAAAGTGAAGCAGGCTCGTACTAGGGTAGAATGCAGACGATCAATGAACTTGAAGGCTAGAGAGGTAAAAATCTAAACAGCATTCACAGCGTGGGTAGCATATTTAATGAAGTAAAACAATCAGCAGATAAGTAAAGGAACAAGGATAGGTGAGCAAATACAAGGAAAAAAATCAACTGTGAAGATGATACTACAAGAAAAATTTAACAACTGTCCATTACAGTGGCATAGATGGATAAAGCTCTGACTATGACCTAATTGACCTGGGTTCAATTTGCAGCTGTGACAACTAAAGGAGTGGCAGGAAAGGATGGGTGTTTCTAAGGGAGGGAGAGCAGGCCCAGAGCCATCTCATGCAGTGATCTCTGGCAGACAATGGAACTGTTGTTAGGGGTAGCATGATCTATAAAGAGGAATAGGGTGGGAACATGACTGAGCTTCCAGTGAGGTGAGGCCTAAGACTGTTAAGCCACACTGCACACTCATCACCTGATCATTACAAAGTTTTCATGAGGGAGGGAAGGGAAAAAAAGGGTAGGTCCTATAAAGTATAAACCCCTCCAGCTAAACGACTGACAGCATAACCTCACCCATGGATGTGCCTAGGATCCTTGCTAGCTCAGACTTCAAATTTCAGCACTGGACTGTGGGTGACAGGGGTGCGGGCAGAGCCAGTAAGGGATGTGGTTACTGGGACAGCTGTCAGAGTAACAGAAAGGGAGAAAAAAGAACTTAAATAAAGAAAAGCTGAAGAAGGGCAGAGAGAACTGCTGATGGGCTGAAACTAGTAGACAGAGGTAAAAGTTTAGAGTTTATGGTTAATGCAGCCTTAATTAAGACATTAAAGTAACCTAGGAGCTTAATGAAAAACAATATGCCACTGTTAAAGATAAAAAGGGCTTTGTGCCTTATACTTAGCATAGTGGGTGGGCTCTAGAAGAACAGATTCACAAGATGGAGCAGAGCTCCTCCTTAATCCAATTCAAGTGTATCTTGCACATCTGGATGGGGGATAGGAAATTCATCCCTGGTTTGGCACCTACATCTGTAATGGACACAGACAGCCTATAAACGGTTAATCTCCCAGGCCCCATGCTTGTAAATGTTTCATCTTCCAGGTCCCTGCTTGTAAATATTTCATCTCCCAAGCCCCTGCTTACACTTATCAGGGGTACCAAAACGTGACTAAGATTTGGGATGCATAGCTAGGCTTAAAAAGGCTCTTGTGGTGGTTAGCCTAGTAAACATCTATGAACATATGAACCTCACAGTAAAGGCAAATAGTCAACCATGCAGGTTGACAGGAGGGTCTGTACTTGTGTGGAAACCTTTGCAGACCTACTACTTAAAAGATTAAAATAGTAGTTATGGTAACAGCCTAACCTGTTGCCCCATGAAATGGGATAGAAAATATGAAATACCGAAACAGAGCAATAAGAAAAACTACAAACGTAACTAATTACTTAGCAATGAGTTTTTATGGGTTTTAAAGCACTGAATTCATTGGCATGCTAGGTTGTTAAAGCATTACGATAGGAAAAATTATATTTTGTTTGGTATAGGGTGAGGGTACTTTTCCGTTATCGGGGCAACACTGAAAGTGAGGATATTTTTCCCCTCTGCAGCACCTGCCGCTGCCATTGTTGTCATTCATGCCTGAAATTATTATAGGATGCAAGTGGCAGCATTACGTGTCATTTAGTCAAAGGTAACCCAAATCATCTAAGAAAAGAAACTGATGTCCTCAAGGTGATGATTTTGTCGCGGGGCTTCACCGGTAGTGCGACCGCACAGCCGTTAGCCCGGAAACAGCTTTCCTTGAAAACAATTAAAGTTAATGTACTTTGCACTGCTTCCCCAAGGAAGTGTAACATTTCTGATAGGCCAAATGCCATTCGGAAAAAAAAGCAAGTTAGAATGGTGCACACACTAAACACCGGGCATGCTTTATGTCTCCAGAGACAGCAGCTAAATGTTGCTGCTTCTGAAATAGTTTTTCTCCCTTGCTACATGCTCCGCATTTGCTGAAAAGAAGCTTTTCGACTTGGGCCGTTAGGGTGAATAACCCCTTTCCCCTTCAACAAGCAGTTTCATTGGAAGAAAGAAGTCATCTATACAAGAATTGGGAAGGCTACAGCCCGTAAACAAATTACCTGCCAGGATGGACGTTGCATAGCATGTCAAATTATAATCTGCCTTCGGTGTACACAAGCTTCTTTTTTCCGAAACCCATTTGGGCTATCAGGAATGTTACACTTCCTTAGGGAAGCAGTGCAAAGTACACTGACTTACGTTGTTTTCAAGAAAGCTGTTTCCAGGCTAATGGCTGTGCGGTCGCATTAGCAGTGCTGCCCCGATAACGGAAAAGTACCAGGGTGAGTAAATCAGAATAGTGAGAAAGGATTTGAGCAGTGCTGCTATAAATAAGAGCAAATAAATACAAAAAAATGCAAATATACTAACTGTAAGCTTAGTTGAACAGAATAAATCAAAATGCAGCCTTCAGTGATTATAAGGATGGAGACAATGGCAGCAAAAAGGTACAGTATTAAAGTCATGAGCAGCTTTTTAATGGTGCACAAACAATGGTTCAATAAAATGTAAATCTTGTGAATACCGTGTAGTGCATCAAATTTTAGAAATAAAACCAACACTGCTTAATTTCTTAAAAATTCAGTACTACCAGGAAAATAGAATTCAGTCATTTAGCTAGTTGTTTTTCATTTACAAAACAGCTGCAAGAAGAGGATCCAAGTTAGAATACACAGGAAAAGATATGTAAGTAAATTGCACGACTTGTTTGCTAAACTTGTGCACAGTCTAGAAATCAACTGCCTACAGTACTGCAACTGAAATGAAGACCAATGAAATCGGTACTGCACCTTACATGGGAAGCTTATATAACGATCAGTTAAGGGCTTTGTCGCCGAGGTAAAGCACATGTGCTGAACATCACAACAACTCTTACTTTCCTACTTTCATAAATTTACATTTAAAATAAAAAGAGAAAAATGTGAGTAGTGAAATATAGTAGACAAAAATGCAAAGCAGAAGTAAAGCACTAAAATCAATTTTACACTTTAGCCAAAATTTAAGCAGTATCCTTATAAAGGGTAACTGATTCAAGGGAACATTGACAGGAAAACGACTCAAGTTACAGAACAGAAAAAACAAGTAGAATTCAGCTGCCTATAACAAATAACTGCTTACTTATATTTCACAAATAATTACCACAAACAGATTAAATTCACCCAGAATAAAGCCAGCCTGACTAATGGAAGAGGAATGAGTGAGAAAGAGAATGAGGAATACAAGTAAACTCAGGGGAGGAGCTGTGTACGCAACAGCAAATTTTAAGAGCAGCAGAATGAACAATGATGGAGAGGAAAGTGAACAGTGGAACAAGAGAAATTCAGTGGAGAGAGGGCAAAATCCCTAACAATGATGTAATGCAGAAAGAGTCTGCTATCACAGACCAATATGGTAATGAAAAAGGAACTAACTACAGTAAATGGAAACGTAATGTATAATATGTATTAAAGGAAAACGCCATCTTGGAACTCAAAAAAAGATTATTTTCTTTCATTGTATCTTTCTTTTTCTGAAATATTTAGGTACTTACAAAATGTTAATGTTTTTTTCCGCAAAATAACTAACACTAGGCCTGACATTAAACATGATCTTGTTTTAGTTCTTTCTTGCTCCTTTCTCAGAATCCAGTTCAAGTCCAAACAAACTGAGTCATGCTAGATATAAGAAAGTTACCTCATCTTGCTAAGTCATAAAGATACAATGACAGCAGTGAGATTCACAGGTATCTTACACACCTTATGTAGCAGAAGTACTTGCATTTTATTTCTGAATGACCATCATATACATTTCTCTGAATCTGTTATAAGCCATTCAGAGCAATTTTACAGAACCACTCAAAGAAAGCAGATAAATTCCATGCTTTTGTAAGGACTGTCATTTGGTAGCCCCTCTGCTATGAGCACTACAGACCTTCCCCATATTCATCCTGAGCTGTCAAAGCTAACACAGCAATCCAAGATCAGTTAATCAATACTTCAACAAACTCTGCTACTCACCAGTACCTGCAGCAGTACGCAGGTTATCTTGTTTTTGTTATTATGAATGCTAGAGAAATGTGCTATATATGTGTAAAATAATTTTTGACTGCTATTTATTTTACAAGCTCAGTAAAAAAAGCACAACTATATGTTCTTTTGCGCCAGGTACTGACCCTGAAGTGTGACAAGTGGCACCATTCCATCCTTTACTAAAATAATAAATCCTACTCTACCTAAACTCGAGCTCAAATTCAGAACTATAGTATTAACAAATAATTCAATCCTTGTGACCAGTATATATAATCATCTAAGCAGCATAGATTTTATCTGGCATCTTCCTCACTGCCAACATAATTTACACAAACACTGACAGGATTTGATAACAGGTGCTATCTTTTTGACCTAAAAACACCTTTCACAAATATGACCATGTGAGTCTATTTAAAGAACGGTAAAAAAAGCGTAAACTGTAATGCTTTATGGAAAACTCTTCTTAAAACACCCACGAAACATGGAGGTCTAATGGATCCACCTAGTGATACCATTAACATGCCAGAAGGATGCAGCTACATTGCTACTGTGTCAAGCACCAATTAGGCTTAATTGCAATGCATAGAGAACCATAAAATCAATCAATTGCCAACCTGTTAAATTAACTGTCTGGCAAAAAATAACTGACATAGTTTGTTGACAAATCATTAATTTAATGGGGTAGGCAACTACCTAACTACTTTATTATTCTTTATATTATTAAATTTAAGACTAATCATTTTTAACATGAACAAATATTAAATAATTCATCAAATATATTTGCGATGAAATTGTAAGTTAATATGCATCTTGTGTAGAATAATCATGAGATGCATTTTTCTCTAACACATATGATCTACTTAATGTCATTAATGTTTGGAAGAACATTAGGAAAGGAAAGAGTTAACTGTATGCAAAAGAAAATGTTCTTAACAGTATATTTATATAATATGACATACTGTGCAGCTAAAACCATTAACATTACAAGACTGATGTAGTTTGACTATTTTGCTAACAATGTACTAGCATCCACATTTGGGAATATGGGTATAATTTTTTTTTGATGGTCATTTTTACTATGAGCTTGCATTGGAGGAGAAAGTGTCAGGAAAAAGATATTTAACAGATTTTTACCTTTTATTCGTACACTGGGTGGGGGGGGGGGTGCTACTACCTAGCTCCTCAAAAGTAGATAACAGAAACTTATAAATACTACCCCTCTGCTGATCTCTGATTTAAGAAAGTAATCTAAAAAAAGTCAACTCTCTAACATACCTCAGAATTTGGATGGAGACCTACCTTAATTTCCATCTCCATCTTGGTAATGCATACATAAAGATTAGCTTACTTTTGTTCTGGGTTAAGAAAACTCTCCATTTCTTTCCAGATCCACTGCAACGGCTATTGATAAGTGCATCTTGCTTGCTCAACTACACTTAACATCTGTTGTCATTAAACACTTTCCAAGAAGGAAACACCATTGTCTCAGTGTGAAAAGCCAGATGGTTACCTGAATCCTAGAGAATTGCCATTCTGCTAGGCAGTCTGTTATACAAGCTTACTTAGGAACATTTTTCTTTGTTCATGCAAATATCCCACAGAGATCTGTACAGTCAAGTGATGTCTCCAAGCTTTTCTGAAGTTGCATCCTACTGGTGCCTCTAGGTGGCAGTTATTGTTTCCTCATATTTGCATTAATTCCAAAACCACGGTGGATACAAGGTATCAAAATATTTCATCTTAAAGCTTGTGCAATGGCAAACACAGCTGTATTGATATTTGACTTTTATCTAGTGTAGGAAACAGTATTAACGTATTTTCATATTTTTAAACAATCAAATGACAGACAAAACTGCTTAGCCTTATAGGAAAGCTCACATTTATAGGAAGAAAATGCTGCTTGGCAGTATGTGTTGCTTGAATGGTTACTGAGATATTGTAAGCTATTTGTCCACCATTATGTAATTCATATTTACTGTGGTTAAGTTTAAGACCTAGATTGATTGCATGCAGCCATTGTATAGGTTCTCTTACGCTGAACGATTTATAGTTTTTAGTAGTACTTACGGTTTTAGAGATGTGACTATTGTTTTGAACTGTGGGGCAGCAAGTTCTTTTTAAAGGCTCCCACTGGGACTAAGAGTACAAACTCAAAGGACCTCCAGTGGAAATGTAGCAAACATGTTCTCTTCTTTCTCTCTCAGAAATCTTGATGTGTTATCAGTACCTGCGGAACCTTTCAAAAGGAATTTGTATCAAGCAGATATTTCCAGACTCCTGCCATTGTATTGTCTGCACAGTATTCTGCACTGCGTTTTGTGTACTTCAGGGCCAAGACTGAAATTGGTCCACTGTGTTCAGTTCTCTGTTCAGGTTAACACATTTAAATAATTGCATTTCCTGTTGCTTCTTTGCTGCCATAGTTTGGAGTCTGTCCCATTTTTGCAGCAAAATCATATTTCATAATATTTGATTCTTCTAGTAGGTTCATAGATTACTAGTACAAGGCTAACTGTCCTTGCGTCTGTAAGGTAAACACCTTAACCATTATGCTAACCTCCCACTAGTTTTAATAAGGTATGCTTTACATGTTCCCAAAGATATGCTGTAGGTGGATTGGACACTAAATTTGCCCTAGGCGTGAGTGCGTGCATGTGTGTGCCTTCTGTGGAAGGTTGGGCGCCGGGCTGGCAACTCGACACCGTAAAACTCCACTGCCGATCATGAGCGGACAGGTGATCCACTGTGGTGACCCCTAACTGGGAAAAGCCGAAAGAAGAAGAAGAAGATTAAATTTAAGACTAATTAATGTTTTCCTGAACAATGACGTAACTACATCCTACTGACATGAAAATATTTATTGTAAGATGATAGGAAGGAGAATCCATTACACTTTCATGTTCAGCAGGAATTAAAATTTTTTTTTACTTGCAACTTTTAAAAAGCAGCTTAATTTTTATACAAAAAAGTGTGTGTGTGTGTGTGTGTGTGTGTGTGTGCGTGTGTGTGTGTGTGTGTGTGTGTGTCTGTGTGCGTTTGCGCATGTGCGTGAGTGTGTGTGTGTGTGTGTGTGCGCGCATCTTTGCATGCAAACTTTTTGGATGAAAAAGGTACCCCTTGTAGTTGCTCGGGGAGGGCTGTGGATAATCAAATCATAGTAGCCTTGAGAAAGGGGGCATCTATTAGGAGCCTTTTTCAAGGCTGTATTGCCGTTCCCGTTCTGTAGAGCCTTTTTCAAGGCTTCTTCCAGGGAGGACTCCTCCTAGCTGCATTACAGAGGTAATTGTGTTGGCATTTTTCCTCCTCTCACCAGGAGCTCTTTACCCCACTCCTCACAGATTACCTTACTTGGCTTTGTTTTTAGATTCTGGAAATAGTACAGGCTACGGATTAAAGTAAACTCTGAAACCCCTTTAGGCATAAAAGGAGGACTAGATCTCAAAGATATCCTGTCCTTATGGAAAATTAGATAGGGATGACTCACAATAAGAGTTTGTAACTTGCAAACTCTTCTTGCAGATGACAGAGCAATGAGCAGTTCAGTTTTCCACTTTAAGAACCTCAGATCAGGTGGATGACCTGGTTCAAACTGAAGTGTCAACTTTTCAAGCACAAAATTAAGATCCCAAGGAGGAAGCACCTATTTTCTATGTGGGCACATATGTAACCCCCCACCACCACCACCACCAAGGACAAGCAAGCAGAAATGGCTGAAACATGAATCTTGAAAATAAGAAAGAGATCGGAGATTAACAATTCACATAATCAAGAATCAAAGGCAATTGTGCCTTGAAAAGGTCCTGGTTCTTAGAATGCCATCAACTGGAAAACCTTTTCAATTTACACATACATGATTTTCTACTAGCACTTTGTTTTCATCTCCTTTAATACCCTGCTACATGTCCAGAAAAAAAGGTGCCTAAAGGTATCAAAACTATCATCCATGCATTCAACTGAAGTGTTTTCAGATTGGGGTGTACCAACAGCTCCTGTCTTTTGTAAGTAAATCCAGTCTGTGGAAAAGCTTGTGGTAACAGCCCTTGACAAATTTCAGAAGCAGAGAAACACACTGTTGTCTATGCCAAAAAGGAGTCAACAGCACAATAATTAGAGTCATGCTGGATCTGTTCATGAACCCTGGGTATCCGAGAAAAGGCACACAGGAACATTCCAGTCCATGAGAATGAGAAATCATCTACTTTTCATGTCTGTTTGCAAGGAATCCTGCAACAAAATGTTTTAACTTTGTTTTGAATGGAGGCAAACAGATCTGATATTCTCCACAGCTGAGTCAATTTCTGGAAGACCCTAGGGTGTAATTTCCATTCATGATGCCCTGCTCTGCTTGTCTACTACATGATTTTGCTCTGATTGAATGTATGAAGCCTGAACAGTCAGATTAAACTGGGTTGCTACCTCCCAGGCAATCACAGCAAGTCTCCAGACTGCTTTTAAAGCACTGATAACTGCGAACAACTCTAATATTTATGTGCATTTATCTGTCCTTGGGAATTCCACAAACCCTGACTTTCACCCCTTTTGAAACTGCTCCCTAAGCAAAGTCAGAAGCATCTGTTGTAACAGAATGGGAGGGAGACTAAAGGCAGGATTGAGACATAAACAGTCTACCCAACAAAGTAACACCCTTCTGGCAACTCCCAGAACTAGAACTGGCCACTGAAAAGACAAGGGGTGAGGATGCGGAGGTAAAACTGATCAGAGGTGCCAGTGAATTCTCATGTGAAGTCTGGCTAAGAAAATCATTAAAATTACAGAAACCAGAATCCTGTGAAATTCCCTGGCAGACACCTGAGATTGCCTGAAGTCCACCAAGATTTCCCTACATTACTTTACTTTGTCCTATGGAAAAAAAACTCTTATGGATGAATATAGAAGATATCCAGGGGAAAAATAGTGACTGAGAAGGCATGACTGATGATTTCTGCAATTTCTATTGAAACCCCAGACCAAGCAGAGTTTAGGGATCCATATCAGGGAATCCTGACAACTGTAAAAAGTGGCTGCAATATAAGACAATTGTTCAAATATGGAAAAATGTGAATACTTTGAAGCCTGCAGTGAGCAACAAGTGGAACCAGACACTACGTAAACACCCTTACAGCAATGGAGAGACCAAAGGGTAACTAGAACTGATAATGACAGAAGAGAGAAACAGAAAATCTTAAAAACTTCTGAATTCCATGCAAACTGGAATATGATTATAAGCATCATTTAGGTTCAGTTTTACCATAAAGCTGCATGAGCGTATAAGAGGTAACAGGGTTGGAAAGGATAATATTTCAAATGTTGGTACTTACCAAAAAGACTGAGAGAAGAAAGGAGAAGTCTAAGACAGGTCTCTACATTCACTCTTTCTTTGGTACCAGAAAAATCTTGGAATAAAAAATTATTGCTCGTCTATGAGCTGAGGGCACGTTTCATCACTCCCTAAGCCAACATATGCTCTAAAATAAGTACGTCTAGTTTGCAGGATGAGGTAGAATCCCCTGAAAAGGAGGGAAATTGTAAGTCCCAGAACCCACTTGGCTGAAATAGTCTGATACCACTGTGAAAGATGGAGGCATAAACTGAGAGATACTTGAAGGACTGCCAGGCTGGGAAAGAGGAAGGAATAGAAAAAGCAAAAAGCAAACAGTCATTCCAACTTTATGGACTGTTCTTGGTTCTGGAAAGCTTTCCCCATTTCCTTTGAGTGTCCTCCACTGTTTGAAATTTTGCTTCTTTGGACTTTGTGGAGACTTCTTACTCTCTTTCCCAGAAAAGGATCCTGTAAAGGAATGAGAGTTTTTACTGACTTTTGATAAGAAGGGTTGAAAAATCTCAGTGACCTCTTCAATCAGTTTCTCTCTCTCAGTTTTTAAGGACTCAGTAGCAGAGGGTCCAAAAATACATCTTTGTCTAGGAAGAGTTCAAATTTTCAGCTTTAATATCTTCTGGTAGGTTTTGAGAACATAACCAAGCAAATCTAAAGACATAGCAGTTTTCTGGTAACTAAATACCATGTTGCATTTACTAGAACAGTGTAGAATTTAAAGACAGCTAGTGCAAATTTTCTTAAGGCTAAAAGGTAATGTTTTCTAAAACATACAAGTTGTTTTTCACATCTGGGAGGGGAATAAAGATAAAACAAAAAAGACAGCAGCAATTAGTATAAATAGGAGCATAGGCTGTGACATCGATCTTAGCAAGGATAACCTTAATTTTAGGCTAGCGTTTGCTTGTGTGGGCAGCTGTCAATTTAGGACAACTGATCCTATCAGGAGGTTAAACTTCATTATTTGAAGACTTACATAGTTTTGTCTGTTTGTTTTAAGTGATTATGTTATGGGGCGTTTGTTTTTTGTTTAAGGGTTTTCATTAAAACAAAAAGACTTGGAAAATGTGACACAGATTCAACTGAAGATGACAAGAAACAACTGTATAAAAGATCAACCTGCTAAACATTATTTGGTGCATGTAACATAAAAGTTGGAAATAGACATTTAAAAAAGCTGTCATATGTAACAGGTGGGAATAATAATTTCCTATCATAATGGCTACACAAAACATATTATTTTGGAACGTGAATGATCTCACAGGTATAGACAAAAAGAAAAGAGGACTGAATTATATTAAGAAATGCAGAGTGCAAATAGCAATGCTACAGGAGATACACTTGGAAAGAAATGGGCATATGAATTTCATAAAGAAAGAATTTCAGGAGGGATAGTCAGCAAAATATCAGAGAGAAAGGAAAATGGAAGTAATTATACTAATTGCTACTGGAGCTCCAATAGTGATAGAAGAGTAAAAAGATAATGCTAGATTTGTGGTATTAAGGGGCTACTGGCAAAGGAGGAGGATTACGCTGGTATGCATTCACATTCCACCTAAAACTGCTATTATGGAGCGCAAGAAATTTGGGGGAGAAATAATCAATGCTCAGCAGAGAATATTACTTATAGGTGGTGACTGGAAAGTACAGTTGTGTACACTTACCATAAATGTAGATGTTCAAGTGTCTTCACTGTTGCAGTCATCACTGTAGGGTTCTTCCTGTCAGCAGGCAGCCCTCGGTCGGCCAGAATCCTAAAGTCTGGGTCCGGCGTCGGCTGTGTACTCACCCTCCCTGACGTCAGAGTGCCAGGGGTACAAAGCTCCCAGCCGACGCCATGTTCTCCAGTTTTTCTTGCCCCAGATGTCAGGTGCCCAAAAGTGAAGGCTAAAAGTAAAACAAAAATGCAACATACAACAAACCCCATACCCTGTAGCAAATACACCTTAGAGGAGGGGTGAAGTAGGGAACCACACCAATAAAAGTATAAGAGGGGACAGGAGGGTGGGAAACCCAGACTGCAACAGTGAAGACACTTGAATATCTACATTTATGGTAAGTGTACACAACTGTACTATGTTCATCGTGTTTCGCTGTTGCAGTCATCACTGTAGGGTTGAATCCCAAAGCTGAGATAAAGGGTGGTGGTTATTGAGTAGAACGGGTGGCTAAAAGGCCTTGCAAGACTGCAGAAGCAAAGCCTGCCCTAGACTTAGAATAAAGAGGGAGATTATAGTGCTTAGAGAAAGTATGCACTGAACTCCAAGTTGCAGCTTCCAAAATATCTTTGGTAGGTACTCCCCTGAGAAAGGCAGCTGAAGTAGCTCTGGTAGAGCAAGTTCTAATTTTTCCTGGGATTTGCTTTCCATGATGAGAGTAACAAAATCTGATTCCATGAGCAATCCATTTAGAAATGGTCTGTTTTGAAATAGCTTTGCCTTGGGAATTTGCTGCATAAGAAACAAACAGTTGTTCTGTTTTCCTGATATCCTTGGTTCTGTCCAGGTAAAAGCGAAGCTGCCTGTGCACGTACAAAGAATGCAAGATCCTCTCCCCCTTATTTTGTGGATTAGGGAAAAAAGTTGGCAGGTGAATAATTTGGTATGAAAGTAGGGTTAGTAAACCCCGTCTTAATGAAAAATAATGTAAGGTTTCACAGCCATGAGCGCTTGTAGCTCCGAGACTCTCCTGGCTGAAGTTAAAGCCAATAGGATAACAGTCTTCCATGATAAATACTTTATATCAGATGTGGCAGCAGGCTCAAAAGGAGGCAGAGTAAGTTTTTCCAGGACATAATTGACATAATTGAGGTCCCAGGCAGGAATGGGTGGTGTCCTAGGGGGCCTTAAATTCTTTGCTCCTCTGAGATATTGTTTCAGAAGTGGATGTGAAAAAATTGGAGGATCTGTATTATAATGTGCAGAGATAGCTGAGGCATGTAATTTTATGGAGGAAAAAGATAAACCCTTATGCAACATATCTGTTAGGTAATGTAGAATCAATGAAATATTTGGAATGTGAGGATCTGATTCCTGAGCATGCATCCAGGTGCAAAATCTCTTCCATTTACCTTCATAAGATTTCCTAGTGCTAGGCCTTCTGGCTTCTAAGATAACATCCATGACCGGTTTGGAAAGGGTAGGATTAAACATAGACCCTGAATACGCCAGGCTGCCAGGCTGAGAGTTTTGATATGAGAGTGCAGGACCTGGCCCTGATGTTGGGACAAAAGATTTGGAATCTGAGGTAGAATCCAAGGAGGTTCCTGGGATAGATTTATCAGTGTTGAGTACCAAAATTGTCGAGGCCAATTCGGGGCTAGTAAGATCAGCTTTGGTTGGTCCTGTTTTATTTTTAATAACACCCTTGGTAGAAGAGGTAGTGGTGGAAAGGCATACCCAGAGAGGTTCCTCCAACTGAATGAGAGAGCATCCACTTTCCATGCTAGCTTGTGATATGTCCTTGTGCAAAAAGTCTGTAACTGGTAGTTGTGGGGAGATGCAACTAGATCTATGTCCGGGCAGCCCCAGGCTTCTGTAATCATCTTGAATATTTGGGTGTCTAGCATCCACTCATGTGGGTCTGACAGGTTCCTGCTCAGGCTGTCTGCCAGAGTGTTTTGTTTCCCTGGCAGGAATTGAGCTTGTAGGTCCACTTTGCAAGCTAGTGCTGTGTTCCATAGAGTCATGGCTAGTCTGCAAAGGGGGTAGGAGTGTGAACCCCCTTGCTTGTTTATGTACCACATAACTGTGGTGTTGTCTGTCCGTATAAGTAGCTGCCCTAGCTGTAAAAGATCTCTGAAAGCCAAGAGGGCATTCTGCACAGCTAACATCTATTTTGAATTGATATGTAGATGCTTCTGATCCTCTGTCCAAAAACCTTGCAGGCCTTTCCCCTGCAAGTGGGCTCCCCATGCATAATCTGAGGCATCTGTGGTTATCACTTGGTAGGCTGGAGGTAGACTGAAGGCTTTCCCTTTGTTTTGAAGACATGCCATGGCCCACCAATGGAATTCCTTTTGCAGGCAAGGCAAGACAGTAATCACTGTTTCCAGACTGTGACAATGCTGGGACCATACGCTTTTCAGGTACCATTGTATCTTCCTCATATGCAGTCTTGCATATGGTATGAGTAGGATGCAGGAAGCCATGTAACCCAAAACCTGCAGGAATTTCCTTGCAGTTATCTGAGACATTAATGCCAGGCTTTTGAAAGCTGAAGCCAACTGTAGTTGTTTTTCTGACGTCAGGAATGCCATCTGGGTTGCTGTGTTTAAAAGAGCACCCAGGAAAGTTATATGTTGAGTGGGTGTCAAATTTGACTTTTTTACGTTCACAGTGAATCCCAGGTACTTGAGTACATTCTGAACAAATTCCAGGTGCTGGAGTAAAATGTCCTTGCTGTCTGCTTGAATAAGGCAGTCGTCCAGATAAGGGTAAATTTGAATTCCCTTGAGTCTGCAGTAAGCTATTACTGGTGCCAGGCACTTGGTAAAGACCCTGGGCGCAGTAGACAAGCCAAAGGGCAGCGCAGAGAATTGGTAATGTTTCGAGCCTGCCTTGAACCTGGGGTATCTTCTGCAATCCTGTCTGATAGGAATGTGAAGGTAAGCCTCCTTTAAATCCAATGTCACCATCCATGCATTTTTGCTCAACATTGGCAGGAGCTGCTGCAGAGTAAGCATCTTGAACTTTGGTATCTCCAGGAAAGTATTTAAGACTGACAGATCCAGGATGGGTCTCCAAGTATTTTGCTTTCTGGGAACTAGAAAGAGTCTTGAATAAAAGCCTTGTCCCGTCTCTGAATTTGGAACCAGTTCTATGGCCCTCATAGCCATGAGGGACCTCACCTGTTTTAATGCCTCTGCCCATTGAGTTTTTGGTAGGTCTGGCCATCCCTTTGGTTTTGGTAAGGTGTGAAAGTGGAATTTGTAACCTCTTAAAACTACATCCAGAACCCACTTATCTTGGGTTATGCAAGTCCAATTTCGGTGAAAAAGAGAAAGTTTTCCTCCCAGAGGAGCTTCCAGGAGAGAGGTTCCTGGAGCCATGCAGGGGGAGTCATTGGGCCTGTTTTCTGTAAGGTTGAGACCTATCTTCTTCACCCCTGGGGGTGGAAGCACTCCACTGTCTAGGTCTATAAGAGGTCTGTGCTTGGGCCCTCCCTCTGGGGCGCTTATATCTACCCCTCTGAGACCTGTCCGAGTTGGGAAAGGACCAATTTTTAGCTGGCCGACTTCTGCTAAATCTAGGAGGCTGAACTTGTAAGAAATCCTTAACCGTTTGCATGGATTTTGCCTTATCCTCCATTTTCTTTATAACCTCTTCAGCCTTAGACCCAAACAAAACATTATGTTGAACAGGAGCATCCAGTAACTTTGCTTTCACTTGATCAGGCAAATTTTGTTCCTTTAACCAAGCATGCCTTCTAATGACCGTGCCAGTGGCAGCCGCCCTGCAACAGGCCTCCAAAGCATCAAAACCACAGTGTAAGGTATGTTTTCCCACCTGCTCAGTAGCATGCATCAAATCATGTAATTCCTTATTGTCTGCACATGCAGAAATGGTACCCAGTTTTTGTTTCATAACAGACAAAAGGTATTGCTGATATTTCAACATATGAAATTGACAATTTAAAGCCCTAATAGATAAAGTAGCAGAAGTGTACACTTTTTTGCCCCATCTCTCCAAAGCTCTAGAATCCTTACCTGACGGAACAGGGTTCTTAGCAGTGGCGGCCTTAACACCCTTAGGACCCTGGGAAATGGTTTCTGGATCAGCAGTAGGATTTTTATAAAGAAACTGGTGGGAGTCAGGGACTCTGTAATATCTATCAGGCTTAGCAGGGGCCGGAGGAAAGGAGTCAGGAGTTAAATTAGACTCAGAAAAGACATCATCCACAATATCCAAAATAGGAGGAATAGCCAGGGGTCTGTGTTGGGGAAGAAGAAGGAAATCCCTAAGCCTTCTCTTAGATTCAGAGTACTCCTGTCCTTCCCAGTGAAAATGTTCCCTCATGTCATGTAAAGTTTCCCCAAAAGAATAAACCTCAGGAGGAGAAGCTGAAGGAATGGATTCCTCAGCATCAGAATCCTCATAAGGAGGGAAAATATAATCCTGTTCAGAGGAAGACACTGAAGAGATAGAAGCCTGATCAGAGGATTCATAATCCAATTCTTGTCTTGGCCTTTTGTCAGGAGGGGGATGTGAACCCCTAATCATAGTTAGCAAGTCCTCCGCCATTTTAAGCATTTGTTTTTGAGATTTAGGTCCCGGATCAGAGGAGGCCTGGGCTTGAGTCTTTGTTTTAGAAGCAGTCTTTGCCTTTGTCTTTGCCTTCACCTGAAGCTGTGTAGGCCTGAAAACCACCACGGAAGCCGGTACCTGCACAGCGGCTCCGGACCCATCTGAGGGAGCATTATCTGAAGGTCCTGCACCTGGAGTATTCGAAGGCCTAGTTGGCTCCTCGTGGGAGTCCGTTTCGGCAAGCGTTTCTGTAATGGCCAACGACAGGGGCTGCGAAAGCGCCTCACTGACGGCCGAACCAGCAGCTGGCTCTGAATGTAAACTGTCATCTGATTTGGACCTCGGAGACCTATTCTTATCCTTGCGCCTTTTATGAACTCAGGTAGTCAGAAGCATGTCCAACGACATGTTATAATTAAATCGCCTCCCAAAGTAATGAAAGGCAAAATCGTATCTCCATTTAATAGTACGCTGATTAAATCTAGCACAAAACCGACAACTAGCTATGTCGTGGTCAGGGCCTAGACAAGGAATATAGTAAGAGTGAAAATCCTTACGAGGTATTTGCTTCCCACACGAAATACAATTATTAACTTTTTCTGACATCGGTCTGGAGCAAGAAAAAAGTTTCCCCAACGGGGTACTTAGCTTTGAAAAGAAGAATGTCTTCGGTATGAAGCACCAAAAATAACAGGAGTCAGTCGACCGGCACTTGCGAACTGCTTCCACTGCGCGGCAAGAAAGACTGGAGAACATGGCGTAGGCTGGGAGCTTTGTACCCCTGGCGCTCTGACGTCAGGGAGGGTGAGTACACAGCCGACGCCGGACCCAGACTTTGGGATTCTGGCCGAACGAGGGCTGCCTGCCGGCAGGAAGAACCCTACAGTGATGACTGCAACAGTGAAACACGATGAACATCTTGATTTGCAACAGTGAGGATGTATCTGGGGGACCTAGAAGGGAAAATATAACAAAAAGGGGGTGGGATTTCAGAGGAATTTTATGGAAATATTTGTTTTTTTAGATGCAACTTCAATAGTAGGAACTCTGACAGAATTTATATATTATTCCCCAAGGAACAATAACTGGGCTAGACTAAACAGAAATTATATTTTGCAGTAACGTGCATTTAATTGAAAGCTTCGACACACATCCAATAACTACTTTGGATCATGCACCAATAACAGCCAAGATAAAAATACAGGGTAATGAAGTACAAATGAGACACACTGCCACTTCCACACCTACATGTTAAAAACAGAAGAATTTAAAGAATGGGTAGTAGAAATTGTTCAAGAGTAATTTGGGAAGACAGAAATGTCTTCGGAAGTTATACCTAGTGAATGGGATAAAGTAAAAATGGAGTTTAAAAATAGGGTATAAACAACCAAGCAAAACTCATAACTGAACCAGAAATAGCAGCTCTGGAAACAGCATCGGCAGAATCGTAAGAGCACCTTAAGGAGTGTTTGGTTAAGGGAAAAGCAGAAACAAATAATAAATTTAAAGAAAATTTAACCTCAGAAGTATGAAGGTCAGCAGTTATCTTTTTCATGTTCTCAAAAACAGCCAATCAGAAAACATTTGAGCATGACAGTTCAAAATCCTGAAAGTTAAGATAGCAGAAGAATAAAAGTTCTTTCCAAATCTGTCAAAGGCTTTCCCCATCCTTGTCAGAAGGAATGAGAGTTAGCATTCACAAAATATTTACAAGCAGAAGACTTGAACAAAGATATCATTGCATTATCTGATCTAGGATTTGAGAACAAGAGTTTAAGAGTCTGATACATTTTATATAGCCTCTCAAACATTTTGGTAGCAGGGAGATTACCATCAAGATATAAAGCAAGCTGTTAAGAAAACATCTCTAAATGCAGACAACACAGGAGAAAACTACAGCTTCAGGGGGACTTACCAGTCTCCTGGTACTTAGTGACTTCCTGAGGAGATACAGCAGAGGGACCAGGAGCAAAAGATGGATGGTTCGAGGAAATCAGTTTTGGCCACAGCAGAATCACTCATAAGCAACTCTGGAAATTATGGAGCTGCCCAGATACCTAAAGACTCCCCAACAACTTTATTGTCCCTGGAGATGGGGAAAACAGGAACTGTGGAAGCTGACAACTGCTCCATTTTCAAGCCAGATAGGAGACCTTACAAGCAGATAGTGGAGCTTGAGTGAGCTGGTAAACCTTCTTAAAGGACAAGTAAAGTTCTGAGGTAAAATTTTCCATGAAAGTTCCCAAAACTATCAAATCCTGGTTCCCTCACACTTATTCCATAATAAACTGGAGAAAATGTTAATACAAATAGATTTTTTTTACACAATTTTCTCACAAACACACAACTAAAATAATTTTAAACAAGCATGACAGTCCAAGTACAAAATAATTACTATCATAAAATAAAAGATTTCGCAGACAAAAACATATCTTTCCGGCAGGATAACCCAAGTGTAATGACTGCAACAGTGAAACACGATGAACATCATAGCTTTCTTCACACACACATGATGTAGTGGAAGGTTTACCTCAGATTTACCACTAGTCAGATGTCAATTCCACAAAGCACACAGATTCAGAGCACTTCAGCAGCAACAAAGCTCTGAAGCTTTTGGTGCTTAAATTACCTCTTCTCAAGCCAGTGGCAGTTTGGGCATGTGGAAGGTACCCTAAAGCTTCCAAAGCTGTCTGGTGGCCATATCCTAGGGCAAGGATATAACCCATATAGATTTGGTTCTGCAAAATGTTGAACCACTCACCTTTATAATAACCTCTCTGACTGGTATCCACTAAGATTTTCAAAACATGTGTACATATTGCAAAACCTTCAACACAGAAAAGTATGCACCCTATGCTGGATGTTGAAACTGTAATGAATTACATGTTTTACTGCAACTGTATTTGTACATGCATAATTCTACATTACTGCACAATGTTCTTTTTGCATATATCTACATGTAACACACACACACACACACACACACACACACACACAAACATAGATATCTGAATCATTTTATACTTCACTATTGCCAATGGCTTGGATAGTGACTGAAAAGGGCTCATCTGACCAGTACACCTGCTTGGTTAACAAAAATTAAATAAAATAAGTAAAGTAAATTAACTAAAAGGATGACTCCTACACTTACTTGCAAGTATTCTCAACACTATTGCAAAACAATTCCCTCAGTGCAAAGCATTAACCACTCCTAAAAGTACTCCTGCCATGTATGTTTACATAGTTTTTTCAATAATAAATTTTCTTTACATAAATTAATAGCCAGCACAACAATCAAATGACCTCCAGCTACTAACAACATGGCATGTTCTATTGTTAAACACTTCTTCCTGGTCAAGTCCAAGTCCCCAAATTCTACAACAGCTCACTCTCCTGTCAACAACTCCCCACTAAACCTCTCCCCATCACAACAGAAGTATGATTTTAAAGCCCAATAACAAGTATATCTCAGTCGATCTGATTTTAAAGTCCAGTAAAATGTATACCTTCAGACAGAGGTACTGCTGAATTACAGTTAAAGCATCCAGATAATGACCTTGCAAAATATGTGTGACAATTCTTCAAGCTTTTAGCATTCTGGGCTAAAGATTTATTTCAACAAAACAGTTATCTTTTATACTTCTTCTTAATTATAAATTATTAGGCTAAATGACACTTTGGGAAAATAAAACACTCAGAGATGTGCCATTATGGAGAAATCACTGCTCATAGACAGTTACTACGTTCAAATGCAACTGTTAACAACAAACGTGAGGTATGCGACCACTCTGTAATAATGTACACTTGTAAAATACTTTTTAGTCAAAATTAATGAAAACTGCTTACCAAGGTTCAGTCTCAGTACTCCTAGCATCCCATAAGCATCTAATAGTTTTGAATACATGTTTTTAATTGCTTCTTTTTCTGCAGATGCTGTAAAGAAAATATACACGTTCTTAGATATATGTAGTTCAGAAAGACTGTTTCAAAGAATTAAAAAAAAACTGATACTGTCTTCCAGTCAAAACAAGCTACATTACATAAACACAGGCATTTTAATGTAATGACACCCTGGAATTTTGTAAAAGCACACAGCTTGAAAGGCAGACCATTCTAATCTAATCCTACGTAAACACAAATGCACTTCTTTAAAAGACCAAAAGGACTAAATCAAAAAGTATGAAGACTACAGATGTCTTGATACAGTACTTGTATGTAAAGGGTGCAAATATTTAAGTCTGCATATCCTCCCCGCGGTCTAGTGGCCTCTGAAAGACATGCGTGAATGGGCGTGCCTTTGCTGAAGGTTGGGCGTCGGGCTGGCAACTCAGCACCATAAAAATCTACTGCTAATCATTAGCGGACCTGAGTTCTGCTGTGGCGACCCCCAACCGGGAAAAGCCAAAAAGACAAACATGTTTAAATGTTTGTGGTTTATATGTTTATATGTTTGCATAAAAAGTGCTATCTGTTCATTCATGCTTGTAGTCTATCGCCATTTTATGTAACCAACAATTCCAGTGACAGCATAACTTAGTAAAAAAATATATATATAAACCTTACTTTCCACAGCAGCATGAATCATGCACTGTTAACACTGTTTCCCAAATTCATATGATCATACAATGGATTTTTGATGATGCTAACCTGGGTTCAGGTACAAACAAAGGAGAACTTGGCTAACAAAATGCCAAACTCCTTAGGAGTGTCTTATCATTTTATTCTCTGCAAGGTGCCTTCCAGCAGAAAGTTTCCAATTTCTTCCTTGTGTTTGTTGATGAAATTGACATCATTAATCTCATCAGCTGCCCTTCACCCAGGTACACTCCACTTTTCTATAGTCAGCTTTGGAATGAAGAAAGTCCCTGGCACAGACCGTGAATACACTCCAAACTTCCTTGGCCACAAATTCAGCCTGCTTCACAGTCACTACTACTGCTGTAGATGCCAGTCAGATGAAGTTTGTATAACAAAACAACATCACCACATAAGGCATTGAGTCCCTTCTTTTTAGTGTTGCTGGGAACAGGTTAAGGAGTGCTACACCTCACTAACTAAATGCTTAACAGGTGACTTCCTTTCTGAAGCTACTGCACAGCATGTTTTCACTTAAAAAGTACCACAGGAGTTGACAAAGGGGGAGCAAAATGTATTAACAGCAGTAAAAAGAGGGGTACAAGACCCATTTATTTTATACTTATGTTGAGTAATGGCACTGAGTAGTACTATAAAACAAAGTAGCACACCACAAATGGCATTGCTATGTCACTTGGGGTCTACATTATAGTACTGAAGTTTTTAAACTTTGAATGCTATAATATCGGCCCATTTTTGTCGAAAATGCAAAACAGCGAAGCCACGGAACTTTGAAATCTTACCTAGGGAACGGTTGTCCGTTCCATGGCTTCGCTATTTACTCTACTGTGGTGGGAAGGTTACGGGCTGGGGTAAGGTAAGTATGCGAATGGAGGTTATGGACCGGGTTAAGGTAAGTGTGGAAACGGATCAGGGTAAGGTGAGCGTGCGATAGTTAGGGACATTAGGGTTAGGGAGCAGGTAAGGTGAGTGTGCGATAGGGGCTTTAGGGCTAGGGAGCGGGTAAGGTGAGTGTGCAGTAGTTGGGGACTTTAGGGTTAGGGAGCTGGTAAGGTGAGTGTGTGGTAGTTAGGGACTTTAGGGTTAGGGTTGGGTTAAGGTGAGTGGATAGGTAGTAGTGTAGGGTTAGAATTATGGCTTTGTTAAGTGTATGTGTGTGGTTTATTTATTTTGGTGTGCTTGTGCTGTGTGTTTGTGTTTCGGAACAACAAATTTTTTCCCTGGGAAAAAATTCACTGTTCTGTATGTTCGATACTTTGTGGTTTAGGTACGATGAAATAGCGTTCGCTATTTAAATCGTGCGATAGGGTAATATAAACACGTCACATGCAACTGTAGTGTGTAGATACATACAGTACCTCAGTCAATGATATAGGATTACAGGTAATGTAAGTAATTTGTACAAGTTACTATTTTAACCTTTACATAAAAAAAATTAAAACCAGTAGGCACTACAAACATGCCTGCATAAGAGCAATATTTAATATTTGACCCTATTTTTAGGTCCTTGTCCTCCCCAATTAATTTTGACTTTGTCCAGATTTTTTGTGCTCTGTGGTTAAGTATGGGGACACATTTGAACCATGTTGGAAAGAAGATACTGGGTGCTGCATTTCTAAGTGTATTTACTAACTTATAATTTGCTAACTAGGTTAAAGTGTTTTGTTATACTTCTGTGACTTGCCTGTTGTACCACCACATATGGTGTATAAAGTTCCAATCTACATTCTTGTAAAATCGTTTTTTTTTTTTTTTTTTTCAGGCATTTTAAAAAAATGTCTTTAAAATTCATTTTATCCAAGTCAATGACACTGAAGTATAACACTGATCTCTAACCTCAATGACATTAGTTGAGGGGAAAATGTGAGAGGCGACCATAGACTTTAATGGATGCAAGTTCCATATGCGCAAAGAGGTGTCCACTAAAGTCTATGGACAGCTATCTTACATGATGTCAGGCAGGAAAACACAAAATTTATTTGGACCATGAATTTAATAAAAAGTTTCCGAAGGTATTTTTTGTTAAAAAATTGCCCAAATATATTCAGACATATTTGTGCAAACCGCATAGTGGCATTTAACTCACCAGATGCCTCAATGCAGTCTTGTATCAAGACAAAACACTTTTAAGTGAGCTAGTCAACTGACTGAGTTACGACCCAGATCATGTACAATGTTAAGAAGCCAGCAAGAAAAGTTACAAACATACAATGTATGGCATACAGGTATCTGTACAAGGCGATAAATAAATACATTTTTACAAGTTTATATTGTTCTAAAGGAATGCCAAGTTAACTCAATTAAGATGGATGTGGTTTTATAAAACAGTACTAGCCAGTATCACAGCAGTATGTTGAGCTGTCATAAACTGATTCTTTCAAAGACTTTTTTAAAACCTTCGAAGGTGTGATAGGTAGTAGGGAGCAAGCTCAATTATAGAAAATACTTCTTACATTGCCTGTCTGAATCTTGGCTTCCAAGTTCAAGAACATTGTCCTGACTACTCCTTAGTGAGTAGTACTGTTGTCTAAAGAGGAGTTTTCTTTTGAGAGGACAGTATCCTAGGTGTAAGACTTGGAAACTAAAGGTACAAAGTACAAAGCCTTTAGAATATCACAATGCTGAGAATTTTGTGGTGCAAAGAGGGCATACATTTTTTTTTTTAATTCTTTGTTTTGCAGTTTTGAGGGTTTAAATGGCAAACTTCCAGAGCTACTGAATTGTTTATACAATACTGAAATTGATATAGTAATCTTTACTAGAGAATAAAATTAAATATTATATAAAGTTGGCGTGACAATACAAAACTGAGGTCAGAAAGCAAAAACTAACTAATTAAATAAATAAAACACCTTTGGTTAGAAATACCCATTTTTTTTTTTTTTTTTTTTTTTAAGTTTGCTCTTATTAGGTTATGGAATGTCAAGAACTGAACGGCATTAAACCATCTGAGTAGGTGTATTCATTTGTCTGCAACCCTGTGGGGTATGGATGGCCTTCCTGAAGCTTGATAAGCCAATAAAATGCACTGTGAAATCCAGCGGGACAGAGAAACTTTAGATTTGGCTTGCCAAAAAATTGAATTTTGCAAAGAAATAAACAGCTGGTAGGATTGCCTGACCAGCTGTGTCCCTCAGATAAAATCTAAGTTGCCTGTGAACATCTGAGAAGAATGCTTATTCACCTTTGCTAAAGTTCATCTTAGCCAACACAAGGAGTTTGATCAAACTTCCATAACTACCAAATTTCTTATACAATACTGACATTTGTGTAGGAATCTTTAGTGAAACCTTGTTAGTGAGAGAAACTTGCTATAATTATAGACAGGATGGAAGACTGCCCATTTATGTAAATGGGAAATGCTTTTTAGAGTAACTAGAAAGTGCAGTTGTGCAAGGAACTTGCCGTAACAGTAGATAGATCACGGCTGCAGTAGCTTAAGCTACTTGGGTCCTAACCCCACTGACCAGCTAGCTTTCAAAACTAAGGGGGTCCTTCCATATGCTCTAATTGACCAGATCACAAGAGCAGCTCCATATAAAAGGACAGAGAGCAAAAATAATCAGAGCTGTCTTTCCCAGAGAAGGGAAGAAAAAGCCTTGAAAGGAACATTGCTAGGAAATGTACCAATGGGTAAGACTACATTACACAAAATGTATATACAGCCATTCCCTGGCAATACAAAAGAAATCAAAGCAAAAAAGGGGGCTGGAAGTAGGGAGGATACTGCAAAAGTGATCTATTACAACATGTACTGATGTGGTAGGTTTGCATACACAATTGTACTATCCTCATCATTAGATCACGTTTGTGGCAGCCTAATCAATTTGAATCGATTACCAATGCTTAGAAACCAAGGAGGAGGAAAAGTAAACTAATAATCCAAGAGCCTCTGGAGAATGGTCCATTCTGGACCTGGAAAATGAGTCCAGTTTTTAGTGCTTTGTAAAAGTACGTACGGAAGACTATGCTGCTGTCTCTAGAATACTTCTGGAGTCCACCCGTTTTCAGAAAGATGCCAAAGCCCTGGTGGAAGGGATCCTAACCCTGCTTGCAATTATGGTGAGAATAACAAATGCAAAACGCAACAGCATGAAACAACCATATGGAAATGGTCTGCTCTGACACTCTGTTTGCCTTTTCCTCTTACCTTCACAGGAAACAAATAGCTGGACAGCTTTCCTGAAGGACTGAGTTTTGTCTAGATAGTATCTTAGCTGCCTGGGAACATCCAGTGTGTGAAGAATCTTTTCTCCTTTGTTCTTGGGGTCAGTAAAAATGACAAGGAGAGTAACAAACTGGCTCAAGACAATCTCGGAGACCACTTTAGGCATAGAAGAAGAGTTAGTTCTCAATGAAACCCTGTTCTCATGAAAAATAAGGTAAGGTTGACTCACCTTAAGTACTTGTAATTCAGATATTCTCTTAGCAGAAGTCAGAGCCGTGATCCCAATAAGCAGCCACCTGCTTTTTACTTGGGCAGATATGCAGCACCCCTTTCAAAAAACTGCTTAACTTGAGGATAGTTAGAAAAATGGAGTATAAGGGGAGGCAACCAGAAATGGCTAACAAATGAACCTTGATACAGAAATAAGAAAGGCCAGAGGATAGCACCTCACATAAACAACTGAGAACCAAAGACAGTCTGGCCTGATCAGGGTCCTGGTTCTTGGATTGGCACCAACTAGAATTTTTTTCCCAATTACCCAAATATAATTTCCTAATAGCATTTTTTTAGCCTCCATCAATATCTGCTGCACATCCTATGGAAAAAAAAAGTGCCTAAAAGGTGTCAGATTTGTATCATCCAGGCAGTTAACTTAAGAGTGTGATGTCCCCATGCTGGGCCAGTAAGGAAGGAGCCTGAATCCTCACCACTGACACTGGAGAGGGATGTGCACTTGGAATACAAATGGATACACTCAATATTTCCAGCTGCAGACCTCTCTGCATCAAGCACAATTTCCCTAAAGAGCACACAGGGCACAAACTCAGCCCAGGGTACAGGTGTCTCTAATCTGCCTCACACCAGGTCCTTAATAAGGCTCCCCATTGGCACTGTGAAACCAGTGCTTTGTGTCCCTGCCCCAAATAGCTCACTCACACACACACACACACACACACACACACACACACACACACACACACACACCTGGGAAAGGGTGGCACAGATTACTTGCTCTACCAACTTTGCCCAGACTATAAGGTAGATTCACTGCCACCAGTCATTTACTATAAGGCTCTTTAAAGGGTGTCCAATTATGCTGAGTGAAGTTAATATTAATACAAATGGTAACGTTGACCAAACATCAGGACGTTCAGGAGTGGCTAGAGTTATCACCAAATAAATATGTGCAAATACTCCAAAAGCTTAAATTTTTTTTTTTTTTTTTTTTTTTTAGAAAAGACCAGCCACAATGAAAAGTTTAATAATAAATAATAAAAGAACAAGAGAATACTAAATATATATTTACAGTAAACCAGAGTTCAAATCACAGGAAATATTGAAAATAACACTGATGGACAGACTCATACAAATGAAAAACAATATCTAAACTAAGCTTCATTATATTCCTCACTCAATCTAGGAGAATTACTATTTCCTAATAACTTACTTTTCAGAGAAAGGCACAATGAAATATGTGAGCATTCTTTCTAGTCGGGTTCCCCAAAACAGAATACTCAACACTCAGAGATTACTCCCTGTAAAATATAATATCCAAGATTGCTTGCAGAATGACCTCACCTGGTCACCTGACTCTAGGTTCTCAAAGTATTCCCCTTTGAAGCTGAGACAGGAATTTAGCATAGACGGCTACAATACACATCTAAATGTTTATGGTAGTGTTTGGGCTTTCCCCTCTTTTTACTGAGCTAATGAATACTGGCTTCTTCCAGACCCACAGTCTCTGGTCCTATTTAGCACTGTGATGTGCCATTTTAATGGTTTAACAACTCATTTACATTTCCCTTATTTTTCTTAAAGTAAGCTAGCTGGTTAAACTCTGCTATCCCAGTATCCTCTATTAAAACATATACATTCAATTCAGTTACAATAACACCTGTATATTTCTTTTCATTCCAGCAGGGTGCACTACTGATACATTTTAACACAAGGAAACCTCACAAATACATCTTCAGCACAAGCATCTGTACAAATCAGTTTGATATACAAAGTCAAAGTCATACATCCACTGCCCTACTTCTCTTGGTACGGCTGGCAGTACCTCCTATAATCACAAAGGCATTCTAGCTAGAGATGGGTCAACCTATTATCATCAAAAAGCCATTTCACCAAACTTCAAAAAAATGGGATGACTTCGCTGAACACTTACTTTCACATACTCTCGGATCACCAAACTTTTACTCCAGGTAACGAATCACTTGGCCACCACAACTAAATAAACTGAAACAAATCAAACCCACCCAAGCGGGAGGCTTTGCCCCCACACTCCCTAACTAAATATACCAACTAAAGGATCACACTACAGTGGGGAAAATGGCAAAGTTCACCAAGGTGGCCAAGTGGTTCCTTTCCCAGAATAAAATTCTGATGATCCAACATCGTCCCAGTTTTTTTGAAGTTCGGTGAAGTGGATTTACAATAATAACAGGTAGACTCCTTGTGATATATCAAGCAAACCTTGCTTCGTGTGAGTAAATCCAGTCTGTGGGGAACCATATGGTAACTGCCATTGGCCAGATCGGAAAAAAAAAAAAAAAAAGGAATAACCACTGTTGCCTGGGCCAATTTTTGGGAAGACCTTCTAGATCTTTAGAAGAACACTAGATAATAGTGGAACGTGTGGATAAGCCTATAGGAACATCCCTGATCATAAGAATGAGAAGGTATCTGGTCTTCCAAGCTTGTTTGCAAGGGATCCTGGAGCAGAATTTCTTTAATGGTCTTTTGTGACAGAAGGCAAACAGTTCTACTTGAGGTGCTCCCCACAGTTGGATCAAATCGTGAAAGACCCCAGGGTGAAGTTTCCATTCATGAGGGACTGTTTTTGCCCACTTAGCTTGTCTGCAATCAAATTTTGGTCTGACAGAATGTATGAAGCATTAAGCATTGCTATCTCCCAGGCAATTATGCCAAGTCTGCCAAAAGGGCAAGATTTGGTACCCCAGCCTACCCAGTTTGTTTATATGCCACATCACGATGGTATTACATGCAAAGGTCCTGGGAATCAAAGATGATTTAAGGTTTTCAAAAAGAGTTTATCACTGTCATCATCTTTTGCTGACATTATGTGCTTCTGTCTGTTGAGAAGGTTCTGCAGATCTTGCACTTTCACATCTCGGAAACCTTCCTGCATGCCAAGTCTAATGACTACGGGAGACCTAGATTCTGAGAAATATGGTCTACCCCACCAGAGTACCTCCCTCCTTACAAATCCCAAAACAGGGATCTGAAAAGGTAAATATTAAGTGTAAAGCTGACTAGCCCCAACTGACCTGAGGTACCACTGGATTTTTCTCAAATGGAGTCTAATCAGAAGAAGCAAGTTATACATGCGATATACCTCAAAAATCCTGAAAGATTCCCTTGCAGATACCCAGCTTTGAATGGAAAAACTCAGAAAGACCTACTGGAACATCTCTGCTTTGTCTAGAGAAGAAAGGCTCTTCCCATGGCATAAACTAGCAGACATCCCAGAAAAACAATTCTCTGAGAAGTAATGAGAAAATATTTTTGCAAGTTCATCTAAAAACAAAACTTAGTAGAATATTCTGAACAGTTGTTAAAGACTCCTGACAGCTAGAAAAACAGTCTGCATAGATAAGACATTTGTCCAAATATGGAAAGAGCTGAATGTCTTGAAGTATGAGATAAGCAATTACTGGAGTCTGATACACAAATACCATTGGTGCAGTGTGGAAAGTCAAAAATGTAAGACAGAAAACTGATAATGTATACCAGAGAAAAAAATCTTAAATGCCTGAACTGCTTACCAATAGATATAGCTTTACCATGAAAGCTAGTAAAGGGAGCAGAGGCAAAATGGAATGAAAGGTTAGCATTTCATATTTTGGAATCTTGACTAAAAAATTTAGAAAGGAAAGGTCTTGCACAGGCCTCTAAGATCCTACCCCATTTAGTACCAGAAATATCCTTCAATAAAACTGTTTGCTCATCTGGCAGGGAGGCACTACTTCTATTACTCCCTGTGAAAACATTTTATCCAGAATTGGAAGAAATAGAGAGACCCAATTTACTTAGGTTCATAGGTTGGTACTAGGTTATCAGCCCTAGGGCGTATACAAGCCTAGCCATAACAATTCCCTGGCTACTTCTTCCCACACTATTTACTTCCATGGACCCCTGTCTAGCAGGGTGACTGACGTGATCCCTGGGGTGAATTTCCTATCTCCCATCCAATCATCAAGGTTCCTTTTGAAGAGGGCCAAAGAGGCACTCTGCTTGACATGTATGGGCAATCTATTCCAGAGTCGGGGGAGTCTCTGGGTCAGGAACCTATCCCTCCAGCATGTTTTGTTTATTGTGATGACAAGGTTTAGACCCCAGGAGCATGTGGCTCTGAGGGATTGCGATTTCTTTAAGTGTAGCATGTCCAACCGCTCTGGGTTTGACATGGCCTTGTATGTTAAGCAGAGATTGCCTCCAAGTAGACGATATGCGACAGAGTATAGCTGGAGTTTTTTAAAGCAGTCAGCGTAGAGCATCTGCTTTAGGCCTGTGATTCTTTTAGTGAGGTATTTCTGCAGCCTTTCCAGTTGTTGCAGATGTCTTGAGAGGTACATACAAAATGGGGCATTGTATTCTATAATGGGTCTAATGAGGGAGGAGTACACAGTGGGACAATGACTAGGGAAGGAAGGTAGGATTCCCACTGACAGGTGAACCCTACTGAATTATATTTAGAACACATCTGTCTGAAACAATGTGATGCCACAAGAGAAGATGAATGAGAGAAGAAGATATTACAAGGGTGGGGTGGGTGTGGGTGTACGTATGGGGGCCTGAACATGCCAATAGGCACGCTGACTGGATGGGCTATCCTTTGTTTTTTGAGGATTTTCCTTTTCTTTTGGAATCTCCTTGCCATTGCACAGCTCCTTGTTGCTTGAATTGCTTACTGAAAAAGGGAGCTGAGGAGAAAGTGAAATTTTTATTTGCCTTAAAAAAAGAGGGTTGAAAAAATTCAGAAAATCTGTTGGAATCAACTTTCCCCTTTCATCACATTTTTTCTGTTTCAAAGCTCACTTTTTAAACACCTTTATTAAAATATCACTTAAGACACAGGCAAACATACATTAACAGAAAATAACCATTTTAACATTTTTACATTTAAATACAATATACATTGTTCATGTTTTCTTTGCTATTATCATCAGTCCAACATTACAACTCAGTGTTGTCCCTTCTTACACTCAGTCACTATCTTCCTTCGTACACAAGAGCCTGCAGTCACTACTACATCTGACCTCGATATTGCAGCAGCTCTGTAAAAAAGCCCTACACCTCCAAGTTACTTTTGTCATTGTTTCATAGCCTGCGGTCACTACATCTGACCTCAATATTGCAGGAGCTCTGTCACAAAGCCTTTACACCAACAAGTTTACTGAGACTTTTGTCACTGTTTCACGTAAGCATATTTATCATGAAGAACCTTGCTGTGTATTAAACTTTAATCAGTTAAATACATGCCTGCTCTGCGAAATAGTAGGACCCCTTACTAAGATGGCCACTGTTTCCTTTTGCTTGACCAGCAGACTATACTGCAAATGACAGGTATTTAGGAAAACCTGTTTTACTTGCATCTCTTTGTTAATTGCTTGGTTCTGGCTATAACGTGATTAGTCTCAGTTATAAACTTACCTATAAATTGACCTGAGGGTAGGAAGCCCACTACGCTTGATTTCGCTCCACTCCCCTACCATACTCCCAATTCTCATCTACCCCTTTTACTCTAATATTATAGTTTCTACCTTCACATTTCACTTGCGACTCTTATTCCAAACCCTCTCCAAATGACCTTACTACTCCTACACATGCACTTCTGTTTTTTGTTTTCTACTTCCTCGTCTGTTTTTAATTTTTAGCTCGATTCACAACTATCTTTCTCCCTCCCATACTGCTTTGCACTATATCCATTTATAATCACACTCTCCCTACAGAAAAATGATGTAAAAACTTAACATAACCATAGATGTCCTTCTCTTCCAGGTTGCAGTATTCTGCACATGGGTTTACCCTTCTAGTCTCGCGTATGTATGGCCAGTATCCAAAAGCTTTCAGTCCCTCCTGGGTGCGCAAGACGTCAGCTCTAGGTGAGAGAACATGCACCATAAAAGTGACGTCGGCACGCACCAGCCCTCAGAACTGAAGGCCCCAGTCGGAGCCAGTCCTAATAGGGCAAAGCCAAGTCATTGCCATCCAGAGAGGGAAGCATAAATGATAAGCAGGGAAGGAGGGAGGGTAGGAATACTACAACATGGAAGAGAAGGACATCTATGGTTATGGTAAGTTTTTACACAACTTTTCTATGACCTTCTATTCCTATGTTGCAGTATTCTGCATATGGGTGAGTGCCAAAGCTCACTGAGAAGGGGTAGTTGGTATGGAAGTAGATTCCAGTAACCCATGCAGGACAGCCCTAGCGACCCCTGCCCTGGACCTAGAGATGTGGTCTAGTTTGTAGTGCTTGGTGAAGGTGTGAACTGAAGACCAGGTGGCTGGCTCCAGGATAGAGAAGGTGTCCAGGCCCTTGAAGAAAGCCCATGAGGATGCCATGGCTCTAGTGGAGTGGGCTTTTACTGTACCCTGAAGTGATTTACCATGGTGCTGATAACAGAAGGTAATGGCCTTTGAGATCCAGGTAGAAATAGTCTGTTTGGACACAGCCTTCCCCAGAGCCCTAGGGTGGAAGGATATGAAAACCTGGTCAGTCTTTCTGATAGACTTAGTGTTGTGTAGGCAGAATCTAATATGCCTGTGAACATCCAGGGAATTAAGTATTTTTTCACTTGTCCCTTGTGGATTTGGATAAAAAACAGGTAAGTGGATGGCCTGATTGAGAGACAGGCCACTGACTACCTTGGGCATGAAGGATGTATTTGTCCTGAGGGTAACCTTGTCTTTATGAAAAAGACAAGAAAAGGAGGGGTAGCCATTAGGGCCTGGAGCTCTGATACCCTCCTGGCAGACGTGATCGCTACTAGAAGGACTGTCTTCCAGGTGCAGAGCTTTAGAGAAGCTTGATCAGCAGGTTCAAAGGGTGGCAGTGTAAGTTTCTCCAGTGCATAGTTGAGATCTCAAGGAGGAGGTGTAGGTTTCCGGAGGGGTCTGAGATGTAGGATCCTTTTCAGAAAGAGTTTCGAAGGTAGTCTGGATGCCAAGGGGGAATCCATGGGTAGGCATGCAGAAACAGCAGAAAGGTGCGACTTAATAGATAAGTAGGCCAGACCGGTCTGAAGTAACTCAAACAAACAAGACAACACCAGTGGGATGTCACTGGTAAGCGGATCCAGCTGCTTATTTTGAAACCAAGAAATTAATTGTTTCCATTTAAACAGGTAAGATTTTCTAGTGTTAGGTTTCCTGGCCTTCTGCAGGACATTGAGCACATTCTCATTGTAAAAGGTGTCTGTATGGGATTAGAAGCCTATCTGCCACAGGGTCAGTTGTAGCAGCTGCCACTGTGAGTGGATTAAAGACCCCTTGTGCTGTGTGAGAAGGTCCACTATGTGGGGTAACTTGTGGTGGTTGCCCTTGGACAATTGGAGAAGTAAGGGGAACCAATGCTGTTGGGGCCAGTAGGGAGTCACCAGCAAGATTTTTGGATTGTCCTGCTGAATCCGTAGCAGGACCCTCTGAATGAGGGGAAAGGGGGGGAAAGCATAAAGGTATTTCCCCTTCCATGAAATAGTGAAGGCATCTGTTGCCAGTGGCTGTGGGTCTGGTGTCCTGGTACAGTATCCAAGAAGTTGCCTGTTGTCGGCGGAGGCAAACGGGTCTATTTGTGGTGTACTCCATCTGTGGACTATGTCCAGAAAGATGTACCTGTGGAACATCCATTTGTGATTGTGCTGTTCTGCTCAAGAAATCTGCTTGGGAGTTGTGGAGAGATGGAATATATGCTACTTTCAGGGTAATTCCCTGGGAAGTAGCTACTTCCCACACTAGTGTAGCAAGTCTGCAGAATAGATAGGACTTGGTCCCCCCTGTTTGTTGATATACCAGAGGACTGTGGTGTTGTCTGCTAAATCAGGAGGGATCCCTTCTGGAGGAATGGAGCGAATGCCTGAAGAGCTAGGAGGACCACCCTCATTTCTCTGGCACTGATGTGTTCTGTTTTCTGCCTGTATGTCCACAGGCCTTGAACTTTCCGATGGCTGAGAGTGGCCCCCCCATCCCAGGTCTGAGGCGTCCGTATGCATGACCTGAGAAGGTTGAGGGGGATGGAGGGGAAGTCCTGGGTTGAGCTTCACCTTGGCGAGCCACCATAAGATCTCCTGCTTTAGGCATGGAAGCAAAGGCACAATGTGTTCCAGTGGGTGGTTGTGCTGTTTCCAGACAGAGCGTAGGTACCACTGTAGTTTTCTCATGTGTAATCAACCTAGGGGTAGCATGGGGATGGTAGCTGCCATGTAACCCAGCAGCTTGAGGTACTGCCTTGCAATCAGATGAGGAGAGAGTAGAATCCCTTGCAGGTGCTCTGTAAGAGAACTCACCTTTGCTAGGGGGCAGGTATGCCTCCATCAAGTCTGTACAGATTCTGTACCCTAAGAACACAATGTCTTGGGTCGGTGTGAGGTTGGACTTTGGAAAGTTTATTTGGAACCTAAGAGAATGTAGGAGAGACGCTATGAACTGGATAAGGGTTAGGAGTGTTTTTTGGCTGGCAGTTTGTAAAAGCATGTTGTCCGGGTATGGGAATATTTGTATCCCTTTTGTCCTGCAAAAGGCTATTACTGGAGCCAGGCATTTGATGAAGACTCTGGGTACGGTTGAAAGTCCAAAAGGCAAGACAGAGAACCGCAAGTGTTGAGTAGCCACTAAGAATCTTAAGTATTTCCTGTGTGTGGGTCTTATGGGAATGTGTAAGTAGGCATCCTTGATGTCTAGTGGAGCTAAGAAGCCTTTGCCTATAATAAGAGGAAATAGAGTTGGCAGGGTCAGCATTTTGAAAGTTGGCACCTTTAAGAAAGGACTGAGCCTTGAGAGGTCTAAGATGGGTCTCCATGACCTTTCTTTTTTGGGAACTAGGAAAATCCTCGAGTAGAACCCTTTTCCAAATTGGGAGGGATTCTTTCTATAGTGTCCTGGTTTTAAAGGGACTGCAGTACAGGTAGCAGGAGGGGCAGTTTTTGAGCAGGAGGTCGTGGCTTGCCTAGACTTAATGGGGAGGTTATCCAAGACAGGAAGTAACCTTCTTGGAGGATGGAGAGGACCCACTTGTCTGAAGTGATCTGATTCCAAAGAGGGAGGCAGTGGGAACGACGAGCAGACAGTGGGATGGAGGCAGCTGGTGGGGGGAGGCAGGAGTGTCAGGTAGTCAGACACTACCTGCCCTGTCCTGAAAGGGCATGTTTTGACTAGAGGAGGAAGGTGCTCTAGCTGAAGGATTTTTCTTTCTTGCTTGCCTGTTTCTAGATTGATGAGTAGAATTGGAGTATTTCCTGATGAACTGTGTTTTCGCAGGATAGTTCCTGTAGAATTTAGGTACAGGAGAAACTAGCAGGTGTTTAAGATCTTGCATCTCTTTTCCCTTTTGTTGCAGGGATTTGAAAAGATCTGCTGCTTTAGAGCCAAATAAGGCAGCATTGTCAAGCGGTGCATCATTGAGCTTAGCCCTAAAGTCATCTGGCAAAGGTTGCAAGCGCAGCCAGGAGTATCTATCTGCCAGGTGCAGAAGCTGAAGCTGCTGACCTTGCTGAGGATTCAGCAGCATCGTATCTACATTTAATAGAATGCCTGGTGACTTGTGACATAAGGGCCAGTAGAGAAGACATAGCTGATTTGGCTGAGGAGTTTGGAATATCTGCCAACAGTTTGGTTGCAGAGTCTAGGAGAGACAGGGCGCACTTTGCCAAATGATTCTGGTAATTAGTAGCTTTAAATGCCAAGTGGAAGAGATGTACATCTTTTTGCCTATCCTTTCCATAGTTTAGCTGTCCTTGTCAGCAGGAAGGATGGTGGTGGCAGGCAAGTTGGTAGCTGGATCTACTGGAGGGCACTTAATCAAATGATTAACTGAGTCTGGGACTTTTCTGTCTGCTCTGAGGAGCAGGGGGTTGTGAGTCCAGACTGAGAGATGCAATGGAAAAAGCATGCAAGAAGGCAGGCAGTATAGGAGGAATGGCCGAAGGGCTTGGTGTTTCCATCTGAATAAGGTCATAGTACCTCTTTTGTATTCAGACATGTCTGTGGATTCCCATTTGAAGTGTTCCTTCATTTTAAAAATAGTTTCAGAGATGATCAAGTCTTCAACAGGGGAATCAGAGTCTACAGATTTGTTCCCCTGGGATCCACAAGCCACGGGAGTAGATAATTGTGAATTATAAGAGAAAGAATCATCTGAAGGATCTGAACAGATGTCTTCTTCCCTGGTAACTGTCTCTGCAGGTTGAGGCCTAGGACTAAGGAGAGGAGGAGAAGGTGCAGGAGCAGAAGTAGCTGATGTAGGTCTTAGGGCCATGAAAGCTGAGAAAAGGCTTTGGCTAAAAGCTTGCCAGTCTGGAATACTTTCTGCTGGCTGAGAAATATGCTTTCTTTTTTCTCTCCTCTTGAGAGTCCCAATGGGCGTCTGTTTAGGAGTGGGCATCAAAGTCTGAGGCAGAGAACAGGACAATTCCCTTGAACATGTTGGCTCCCCACAGCATCCAAAACAGTCACCAGAATAGCCTCTGCAGACGTGCTCTTGCTCACTGGTAGTATGGCTTCCTCAGAGGTACCCGAGACATCCAGTGTGGCTGATCCGGGTCCAGATCCTAAGGCCAGGCCGATGTTGGCCATAGGCTGTAGATCGGCCGGAAGAGGCTCAGCAATTCTAACCGGCCATAAAGATCTGGCCTTCTTTTTTGGCGGTTCAGAGGCGACAGCCAATGAGCCCTCCATAAGCAAAGCAAGTTGTTTCAGATGTTGGTTCTCCAAGTACAAATTGAGCGCATGCTGATGACTGCGCAACGCTTTCAGAAGGAACGCTTGGCAAATAGGGAAGGCCTTATAAATCATGCAACCCCCCCGAGACAGAACAAACACATCATGGGTGTCTTCATGAGGGATCTGACAGCCACACTTACATTTACCCTTTCTGGATGACATGGAAAAGCAGTAATATAAAATGAAGAACTGAAAAGGTCCCCAATTGAATTGGTCATCAGCGAAGCAGGAACACCCGGCATACAACTGGAGGCTAGAAAGTTCTGAGGGCTGGTGCGTGCCGTCACTTTTATGGCCCATGTTCTCTCGCCTAGAACTGATGTCTCATGCACCTAGCAGGGACTGAAAGCATTTTGGATGCTGGCCGTACATACACGACACTAGAAGGGTAAACCCATATGCAAAATACTGTAACATAGGAACAGAAGAACATCATTACCTATCTATTCACAGTGTATCCTTTTCTTTTCCAAAACAAACTTTCATTTTCCTTATTTTGACTACATCATTGTACTCTAACCTTTAATACCCCTCTATTCCTTACATTCCAGAGAAGAAACTAGGACAACCTACCACTCTTTTTTATAGAAAATAATCCTCTCTTTACCTATCCTCTTCCACCTTTTATAATCCACGATCACAGAGTCTCCTAATGTCCTGCACCTTCTTGTTTCCTTCTTCATTGCTACTTCCCAAATACCGGACATCTGTAAAATACAGATTTCTGTACTTACTCTGTTCTTCAGCTTATCCTCTATTCTTCTCCTCCCACCATGCCATCTGTCATCCTACCAAGACCCAATAATATATCACAATAACTCTACAACTCTGTCTCAACCACCTATCCATACTTCCTCTTTACACTCTCAATACATTGCACAAAACCGGTTTAATATTGCACCTCACCTTTAGGCTAATTAACTGCATTTCATCGCAAACCCAAACAGAATTAAGTGCAAGAATCCTCTCCAAAAACAAGTAGGCATTATTCCACAATATACTAAAATCCTTCTAGGAGGAGATATTCACCCTAACCCTGGCCCTACCTATAACAACAAACACAAAAATAATAATGTTCCACATACTTCTATAACCCAACAACAGCCAATCCCCAACCCCTGTGATCTAATTTTTGCTGCTATAAGTATAAGAAATAAAACTGCTGAACTACATGCCTGGATTACCCAACATAAGCCTGATGTTCTTGCTGTAACTGAAACTTGTCTTAAACCCAGCATAAATAACTCTGAAGTTATACCTCCTGGTTATAATATCATCCGTAATTACTGTATAAAGAGGAAAGGTGGTGGTATTGCTTTAATATTTCCCAATACCTACCACATCCCCCCTTAAATCAAACCAACACCAAAATTCAGTTCAACAGAGCTTCTTATTGCTTTCCTCAAGATAAACAATTATAAATAAATATGCATTAATGTTCTTTATATCCCTCCTGGTGACAATGCAGCTATAATGGAAGATATCTTTAACATGTCCACAAAAAAAATATTATTAGGTGATGTGAATGTCAACTGGTTGGACATTAATTCTAACTCACCTATGTCTACTATGAACCTATACAATTTCCCATAACTAATTGCCCCACACATTACAACAAAACATCCAATGCTCTATTAGACTGGATCCTAGTATCAGACCCTAGCAAATACTCCACCACAGGTACAATGCCAGACTCTCTCACTGATCATCTCCCAATCTATATAACCAGACGTCTTGCTTGTCTAGTTAAATAACATTTATAAAACAACACATAACCTATCCAAGTTTAAACCAGAAATCTTCATTCCAACAGTATCATCTATAAACTGGAACTTCCTAAAATTCAATGTTGTAACTGAATTCAATACAACTTTTTTAAAAATATCCTAAATAGCCTTGCACCTCCTAGAATGAAGAGACTGAAAACAAATAGTGCAATTTGGCTATCCAAAATGAGTAGAAAGCTAATGCAGGATAGAGAGAAAGAATGGCAAAAATATAAAACATCTTACTATCTTGAAAACTTCAGAATGCTTTGCAATCATACTAAAAAGCAAATAACTGAAAACAAAAAACAATATTTTAACAACTTTCAAAATAATACTAAACACAACCCTAAAAAAATTTGGAGATCCATTAAAGAAATCTTACATCCTGGACAAAAATTCAACCAAAAACACTTTCCCCAATAACTCACCATTCAAAACTGCAAATTATTTTTTAAAGACAGTATAGCATCTCTAACCAAGGATTCCTCAACATCTAATACCAACCCTGCCAAAGAGCCACATATCACCACATCCACTTTCACCTTCAAACCTGTGCCCATATCCTATATAAAACCACTCTTAAACAAACTTAAACCATGGTCTTCTTCAGCTGATGACCTTCCAAGTGATTACCTAAAAATAGCAGCAAATAGTATTGCTTATCCTGTGTCAATCCTTATAAATATTTCAGTCCAGGAATCCCACGTTCCCTCTCTCTGGAAAAAGCCACACATTATTCCTCTGCACAAAGGAGGAAATTCAACAGACCTGAATAATATTAGACCTAGAGCGATTTTATCTCCCCTCACCAAAATACTTGAAAAATGTATTAAAAAAAATGTATTCAAAACAATTGCTAGACTATCTCCAGCAGGACAAACTGTCACCTACAAAACATGGTTTCCATCCTTCCCATAGTACTAGCACTGCCCTTCTAACCTATATAGATACTGTCAATAAAGCTAGAGATAATGGCAAACTAGTCTGTTTCTTATTTCTAGACTTGTCTAAAGCCTTCGGCACAGTTTGTTACGGCAAACAATTTCTTCAAATGTCCTTGCTAGGTCTCTCTCAGCTCACCCTTTCTGTTGTTCAAAAGCTACCTGTCCAACAGGTATCAATCAGTAAAATGGCACTCTATGCTCTCTCCTTACCTCCCAGTCACCACCGGTGTATCACAAGGCTCTATCCTTGGTCCTCTCCTCTAACATTTTCACCAACACTCTCTAAACTTCCACACAACAGGCCACCCTAATGCAATATGCAGATAATTCCACTCTCATTTTCAAATCTGACATGATACACCTCCAAAAATTTACTCAGGAAGCTTTAGCAGCCACTGAAACATGGCTTTGTAACTCACAACTCATGCTTAACCCAAAAAAGACTAAATTACTACTTTTTCCCCCTAAATCCCTCTCTCATGAAAAAATAAATAAATTTAAAGTCCTCTCTCTTGATAATACAACCACTGAAGTCACTTCTGACAGCAAACTATTAGGGATGACAGTGAATGATAATCTTATATTAGACCTGCATATACAAAATTACATAAGAAAAACTTGTGAAAAACTATGGAAGAAGGGTTTGATTGGTGGCCTGCTTGCTGTACTCTGCCTAAATATTGCTGACCTCTGGCTGCATTTTATTTTTCCCTCCAACCCGCACAATTGTTGCTGTGTTCTTAAATTTGGTGGCTTTTGAGTTGCCCACCCCTACTACAAATCTGATTTTGGACACTCCTCCCAGTCCCATCTCATCAACTCATTCTACTGAGTACAGTGAGATCATTTGGGAAGGCCCACCCCCTTAGCTTTTCAACCCTTAATTATCTTCTGTTTCCTTCCTTACCCTTTAACCGAAATAAATATATAAATAAATAAATAAAAATTGCACTTTATTCAGCTGCTTTTACTGTATTACTGTTTCTTCCTACTAAAAGTGTTCAATTACATTTATTCTGTTGTATTTATTACTGCTCGTTAGTAACCTGATTAAATTGTAACTGTTATTCTAAGCCTTTTGGTTTAGGCACTTGGGCGTCAGGCCTGTTGTTTTACATTAGGAAGGTTTGTGATCTACACTCTTGTGGCAGGAGAGGTAGCTTACAGCCTTCTAAGTTTGGAATTGCTGGCTGAAGGCTTAGTGTGTCTGTTATTCTAAAAGTGTCTTAGTTCTGGTAAGCACTTGGGCTTTATGCCAGTTATTTTACATTAAGAAGGGTTGTGGTCTAGACTCTTGTGGGAGAGTTCCTTGCACCCTAATGGTAGGATTGTGCAGTTTGAAATCATCTGATTGAAGGTTGCTATAACAGGGCTCAGTTTTGAGCTTTTATTATTGCTTAATTTGTTTAGATCAGTTTGTGCTCGTTTGCTACTTAGCACTGCATTTGTGCATTGCACACTGCCGTGTAGCAGTGGGCAACAGTGATGGTTATAGGCACAAACACTTTTGCTTGCAAACTTTCCATTAGTACTCTGCTGGTGTTCCATCTGTGAATTCTTGTGACTGTCCCTCACTGACAGGTGATACATTCAGCAAAGCTCCTGAAATACTAACACAGATCCTACCCACTTTCCCTTATTATTTTTTGCCCACGTCTCCAATACTCTACTTCAACTGTTCCTTCCTGTCCCCTCCCTGTTTTCTGACCACATCAACTTATTCACCATTATGGATGGACAATTTCCCACAGTTTCTCCAGCCAGCCTGGTCGACCCGGGCATCCTGAGGCAATGAAGCAATTGCCTCATGTACACTTACAACCCACTTCTTCTAGTCCACACAAATTCATTATGTGAGAGATACAAGATATCAAGAACCTAGAATCCAGGCTCTCATGCTCACCAGTCTGTTCATCTGATACTAAGCAGGTTAACAGCATGCACACCTCACCTCCTGCACCTACCAAACCAACAACACAAACCTACATATGCGGAGGTCCTTACAAGAAGCTTACCTAAACATTAGAGACCTCCCAAACACAAGCACGCTTCACATAATAAATCTTCTGCAGAACTTAGTACACATAATGTATCACACACCAGTGTCTCACCAGTCAAGCCCCTAAGGCATAACACATCTTAGTCATAGGCGACTCACTTGTGAGACAGACAGATGTCCCTCTCACCAGGTTGGATAAGGAAAATGTCACAGTTAGTTGTCCGTCAGGTGCCTGAATCTGCCACATCACACATGGACTCAAGTCTCTCAATAACATGCACTGTTATGACTGTGTCATAGTCCATGTTGGTGTGAATGACTTGAGATGTACCTCACTGAACTATATGAAGAGAGACATGACTGAGCTCTCGGATTGTGCGTCTCAGGCAGCATTTTACCTTCACCCAGGATGATACCTCAGTACAAACAAAAAATGAGACTGACTTCAACAATTGGCTTAGTTTCTGGTGTCATTCAAAAGGGATCCAGTATTTGTCAGACTTGGATGACATGGTCAACAGACCTCGATGTTTTGCCAGAGATGGTCTTCATCTGTCACCCCTGGGATTTCAGTTACTGGCTAAGGCTCTTGCCGTCCCCATAGTGCCTTTTTTAGGCAATGTTACAAGAACAAAATTCCTTGATGTAAAAATACCATCTAAAAACAACCCTCAAGGCTATGCTGCTAAACACTAGGAGTCTAAACCAGAAGCTGCATTCACTGGAAGCAGTCCTCACCCTTGAAGATGCTGACATTTGTGCAATCACTGAGACCTGGTTTAAGGCTGCAGAGAGCACTCCAGCTATACCAGGTTACATTTCCTTCCACATGTTCAGACCACAAACTGAAGGCATGAGAACTAAAGGAGGTGGTGTATCAATATTCATTAAAGATAAATACACCTCTAGATTGGTTAAACAGCACGATTCTCTTGAATTACTTCAGGTGCAATTGACTGTAGGTAAGACCCCACTTCAGGTCATTGCCAACTACAGGCCCCCCTCCATGAATCAGGACATTCACTCAGCCTACTTGGATCTACTTTAGTCAATCAAGACAAAACCAAACACCCTGGTTTTGCGTGACTTTAAATTACCCATCCATAGACTGGGTAAATTATACATGTTCTAACTTACTTGCCCAAAGATTCCTGGACTTCGGTAACTCCAATGCCCTGGACTAGCTGACTGACACACCCACAAGGGGCTCAAACATCCTGGACCTGCTCACCAACATGGGAGACCACTGCACCACACCCAGTGTGTGGCCATCCCTGCTAAGATCTAAAAACAAATCAGACTTGCTAGAAGTAACTATAACACAAGACCCCCACCTTAGCAACAACTAGACTAAAAAACTTCTCCAAGGCCAATTACAACCTGTTACGTGACAGCATAAATAGCTTCATAGCCCCCCCCAATGATGGAACCAACACCTATGCTGAGTTATACACCAATGCTTTAAACAAGCACCTGTACAACTGTATTGTCTCCGCCATACCTGATAGATCCAAAGCAAGATCTTCAAGGAAAAACAAACCTGTCTGGTGGACAACTGCCATTAATAGGCTATACAACAGAAGAAAGAAATTGCTGTCTAAGAGCAGGAAGTAATGGTCTCAAAACTGGAAACACTCCCTTCTCAACTTAAACAAACAAATAAGACTCCTAGTGAAGTCCTCCAAAGCCAACTAAAAATCCAAAACAGCTTCCCTAATTATAGATACCCCAAGGCATTCTTTAGTTACATCCATGACTAACCTCAAAGGTTGTTGCTGTGTTTTTCGGCTTTTCCCGGTTAGGGGTCACCACAGCAGAACTCCGGTCCGATAATGATTGGCAGTAGATTTTTACGTGCCGAGTTGCCGGCCCTGATGCACAACCTTCAACGAAGGTATGCCCATTCACGCAGGTCTCCACACAGAAAACGCTCTAGCTGAGAATCTAACAGGACAACATCTTACTGTGAGGCGACAACGCTACCACAGCACCACCACCACAGTCATAACTACCCTCAAAGGTAAGGCCCAGATTTGAGGTGAACTCAGAGTTAATGGTACTACATATACAGAACCTGTGGATATACAAACCTGCTGGCTGACAGGTTCAGTGAAAACTTCACTCCCCTGTCCCCACCACATATACCCCAAAGCATCCCAAACGCCTGTCCCCTGCCTAGTATCTCCAAACAGCAGGTTTTGCATGCCCTCTCCAAGGCCAGAAACACAGCCTCTATGGGACCAGCATCCCAGGCTGTGTTCTACATGGGTTAAAACAGGAATTAGCATTACCACTGAGCACGTTTTTCAATCACAGCCTAAGCACTGGCTTCATCCCAGTGGAATGGAAAATAGCTACTGTCACCCCTTTGTACAAAAGGAGTGCATTCATGGACCCCGGGAATTAGAGACCCATTAGCCTGACCAGTCATCTGCAATGCCATGGAACAAATCATCATGGATCTTATTAACAAAGATATAGGAAATCTCCAAATCCTCAACCCCACCCAGTTTGGCTTAGTCAAGAGGAGATCATGCCTGTTAAACTTGGTGGACTTCTTTGAGACGGTCAAAGCCCTAGACGAGGTCAAATTTGTGCACACAGCCTACCTAGACTTAGGCAAGACCATTGACACAATCCCCCACTCAGGCATCATTGATAAACTCACCCAGCTGGTTATCAACCCATATAGTGTCAGGTGGGCTGCAAACTGGCTAACTGCTCAAAACAGGATACTCAATCTCCTCCAGCAGACCTGTAACCAGTGGTGTTCCACAGGGATTGGTTCTGGGGCCCTACTATTCGGAATCTACTTCTGTGAAGTACTGGCTAAAACTAAAGGGCTATGGCTGACAAAGTTTGCTGATGACTGCAAACTGGGAGTGATCACTGAAACCCCAAGTGATGTCAACATCCCGCAAGAATGTCTTACGCAAACTAATGACTGGTGCCAAAGTCATGATCTTAATGCAAAAAAAAAAGCATCATCACCCCCTTTAGCAAGGGTGATGTTGCTGCAAACTACCACATCAACAGCAGTACCCTAAGCACACAGTCAGTGGTGAGAGATCTGAGCACACAGGATGACAGCAACCTTAACTTCGATCACCATGTCTCCACAGTGGTAAGAAGGGCATTTTATATTGTTCATCTCATAAGTAAGGGCATTGCCTCCAGAAAAAAAAAAAAAAAAAAAAAAGAGGCTGCAATCCCCTTCCACTCATCAGGCCAATAACAGAGTACAATGCTCCCTTTGGTATGTTCCTTTCCAAATACCTGCAGCAACTGGAGAGACAACAAAGGTTCCTTACAAAGAAATTTCAGGGTCTTCAAGATCTGTCTTATGCGAGCAGACTGAAATCATTGTCACTTTGCTTCATATGTAATGCACAAGTTGCTCCTGAGCAGTCTGTATGACACAGAGTAATCTCTGACCCAGCTTTGATAGAAATGCTGCACATTCGCAAGTCAAACTGCACACGGGTCACTTGCTCCAAGGACGTTAACCTGGTATGAGACATCAACAGAACTTGCTGGAGAGACAGATTTGTCTTACAGAGGTTGCCCCACCTTTGGAACAAGCTTCCTATTCATGTAAACAAAGTCCCTCATTCGCCCTATTTAAGCGCAATTCAGATGACTGAATGGGTACCAGGGGTTCCACCTATGTCCTTCTTAGACAGGGGCAATAGGTACTAATTTTAGTGTCTGCTCGATCCAGACACCCTTGAGAAAATGGGTTGAACTTGGCTAGGCTTGTAAGGGCCCTGGGGCCATTAGCCTAGTAACCTCCTATGACCCTATAATGCTTTACAGAGCCAAAAACTTTCTCACCGATGCAACTAAAACTATACTCGCCACTACTTATCTCCTCCCCACTCTTCTTCATGGCACTCTCATCCTTACTAACCTCCAAGCTTCACAAAAATTAAAACTTGAACAATGCTAGAACAAAGTTGCTAAATTTGCAGCACATGCCCCTTTCAGAACCCATCACTGTATAGCACTGAAAAGCCTAAACTGGTTAGAACTGCCACATCAACTAACATATACACAACTTCTTACCACCTATAAAATTATCCAGTGTCCACCTGCCTGTCCAGCACTAAAAACATTCAACACAACTATGTTCCCAGTCAGTCATTGTGATCCAGTGACCAAATAATCCTGTCTGTCTATGAACCAAGCAAATCTGCTGGGCACTGTCTATACTCGTACAATGTTGCTAAGGCCTGGAACTCCTTACCTGTAACCATCAGGTCTATACCCACCCTCCCATCTTTCAAAACCATTCTGAAAGGCTTCCTAGCTAAAATCTGGCTCTGTTCTTGCTCAAAACCAGGATAACCTATATCCCTAAATATGAAGTACTTTTTCATTCCTTATACCCCCTCACTCTCCCTTCTTCGCTTACTTTCTTACTACTTATCTAATTCTCTTCTCTGACTTTTCTCTAAATATACCATAATCCTGTTTTTCCCTCACTTCACATTGCAGTTCCTATTTGTATTACACTAACTTACCTTTAATTTCTCTACAAACTGTCTAAAATTTCTCTAAATAATAAACAATGGTCATATACTTTTTATCGATTCTTAACCAATGTTTTTTATTATGGATAATCTGTTATAATTATTTAAACTGCAGATGTGTTTGCTTTAATTTTTAAAGATTGTAAAATTATTGTTCTAAAATGTTTAATAATTTGTAGTTTTCCTGCCCGGACTTCTACCCAGTTGGACTTTGCCAGTAATCAAATGTCAAATAAATGAATATTACAAAAAAAGACACATTCCTGCTTTCTCTTAAACCTCATTTCACTTCCTCCTGAACATTATTATGCATGTACTGTTCACACCGTTCCATTTACTTCTGTGTAATTTGCTCGCTCCCTTTTCTAAAGTTCCCTCTTCTGGTTATTTTATCTCTCTTATAATATTCAATACCTCAAATTCGATTTCCATTTTCTAGTAATTGCTTTTTTGGCAGACAACAGAATTACACTTAAGGCTTACTATGTTTAGGCAATTCAGATCCTGCATCCTACCTCAAAACAATAATTTCTTTACTTACAGCCATTTGCTCACCCAATACTTGTGATAGAGTACTGTGTAGGGAATTTTTAAAAGCTGCCAACTTATTACACTCCCAAAATAAGAAGTTATGTACCTACCATAACGTTCCATGTTAGTTGTCTTCTCTCGCCTTTCTTGCTGGATGGGTTCCCGACTCGGCACTTGCTAAGCTCGAGAGCTAATTTTACCAGCTCGAGGCAACCCTATATCCCATGATGCAAGGCGTGACTACCCAGATCTCATTTGGTAGCTATGGAAAAACCCTGCCAGTAACCTTCTTCCCAGAAAGGAAGAAGAGGAACTAAATGTGGAAAGAAACAAATCAAATAACCACTAGAGACTAGTGACACTTCCTACTGGGGCCCATAGAAAGAATGAACCGTACCCAGAAAAGAGTACAACTTCAAGGTCTGCCCAGGCTAGGGGGAAGGAGGGAGGGATGCAAGAAAGAAGGCGAGAGAAGACAACTAACATGGAACGTTATGGTAGGTACATAACTTCTTAATGTTAAGTTGTCAAACTCGCCTTCATTCTTGCTGGATGGGACCGCATCCCTAGCACCTCTATCCTGGGTGGCTCAATGGAACAGACTCTTGAGAACTGTGGAACCAAACCTAGCCCTATCCCTGGAGGCCAAGTCCAATTTGTAATGAGAGACAAAGGTGCGAGGAGTGGCCCAAGTGGCTGCCGCACAAATGGTGTCAATAGGTAGCCTATCCTGAAATGCTGTAGAAGTGGCTAGGCGTCTGGTAGAATGTGCGTTTGGTTTCGAGTGCAGTTGCTTGCCCCTAAGGAGATAAACATGAGAAATGGTAGAAGACAGCCATCTGGATAAGGTCACCTTGGAGACCGGAAGACCCTTCCTGTTTTCTGCATAAGAAAGAAACAGTTGATCAGATTTTCTGAATTGTTTAGTTCTGTCCAAGTAATATCTGAGTTGGCGATGGACATCCAAACAGTGAAGTTTCTGTTCCACTCTGTCAGAATAATTAGGGAAAAAAACTGGCAATTCAATAGATTGGTTAATATTCGTCTGGGAAGCAACCTTGGGCAAGAAAGATGGATTAGTTCTTAAAGATACTCTATCTTTGTGGAAAACCAAGTATGGGGGACGGACACAGAGAGCATGAAGTTCAGACACCCTCCTGGCTGAAGTAACAGCAACCAGAAAAAATGTCTTCCAGGAAAAAAATTTTAATGAGCATGTAGCAGCAGGTTCAAAGGGGGGCTGAATCAAGGATGCCAGCATTAAATTCAGGTCCCATTGAGGAGGGGGATCTTTGATTGGGGGTTTCAGCAGAAAGATCCCTCTAAGAAAGGCTTTGCAAAGCTTGTGAGACATTATGTTTTGATCCGCTAAGCCAACATGAAAATTTGAGATCGCTGCCAGCTGGACCTTAACTGTCGAGGAAGAAGAACCCGATTGAAAAATCTCAGCTAGGAAGTCCAAGACTGACTGCACTGGAGCAGTAAAGGGGTCTATGTCCCTGGACTTTGCCCAGAAGGAAAAACGCTGCCATTTACTAGCATAAATCCTTCTGGTAGAGGACTTTAGAGAAGCTACTATGATATCTCGCATGGGATTAGAAATCATAGGGAGCCTGGCTAAGGAAGGAAGTGGAGCAACCAAGCAGTGAGGTTGAGAGAATGAATGGCCTGGTGCAGATGACCCGAATGGTGGGTCAGAAGATCTGGAATTGGATCCAGATGCCAAGGCTGAACGAAGAGATGACGATTTAGGGACGGAAACCAAATTTGTCGAGGCCAGTAAGGGGCAATGAGAATCAACTTGGCTCTCAAGACGGTAGCTTTCTGAATCACTTGAGGTATCAGCGGGAATGGAGGAAAGGCATAAAGAAGTCCCCGGGGCCAATCCTGGGTTAGAGCGTCTCTGGGGGGATGGCCTGGTAGTGGAAAGAGGGAGAAGAAGTCTGGGCATTTGCTGTTTTGGGGTGTAGCAAAAAGGTCGCAGCAAGGGACGCCCCACTTCTGAAAAATCTCGTCCACTACTGATTGCTTGAGAGACCACTCGTGTGGCATGAGAATAGCTCTGCTCAGTCTGTCCGCTAAGAAGTTGGATTTCCCGGGGATATGCATTGCTATCAGAAACCGATGAGAGGAGATTGCCCATTGCCAAAGTCTGAGAGCTTCTCGACACAGTGGATAGGACCTGGTCCCGCCCTGTTTGTTGATATACCAGACTACGGACATGTTGTCCGTCTGAACTGCAATAGTCCCTAAAGGAAGAAAGTCGCTGAGGGCTTGCAACGTTAAAAGCACTGCTCTCATCTCTAGGACGTTTATGTGCAAATGGTATTCTATGGGCTGCCAAGTCCCATGGACCATCCTGCCCTGATAATGCCCCCCCCACCCGATCAGAGAGGCATCCGAAGTGACTGTGGCAACCGGGACTGGGGGAACAAACAGTCGGCCCTGATGGAGTTGCGGAGAAGACATCCACCAGGTTAGGTGACTCTTGCAAGATTGCGTCACGAAGATCTCGTGGCGCATGGGAAGCTGCTGGAAGGACCACTGGGTGAACAACATCCACTGCAGAAGTCGCATGTGGAAGCGAGCTAAAGGAAGCAGTATGATGGCCGCAGCCATAAGACCTAGCACCTTCAGGACAAATCTGGCCCTGATCTTTTTGCTGAGTAGTATGATCCGAACATACTTTTGGATGTCCAGAATTCTTTGGTTTGTGTGTCTTGCTGACATCCCGACAGTGTCTAATTCTGCGCCTATAAAGGTAATAGATTGGCAAGGAGACAATGAAGATTTTTCGAAGTTTATAGAAATCCCTAACTGGTTGCAGGTGTGAAGAGTGTAGTCTCTGGCCTTGAGAAGTTGATGCCTGGTGGTGGCAGAGAGGAGCCAGTCGTCTAGATACGGAAACACCTGGAATCCTTGACGTCTCAGGTGAGCTGTGACCGCTGCCATACATTTGGTAGACACTCTGGGGGCTGTAGTGAGACCAAAGGCCAGGGCTCTGAATTGAAAATGACGGGTCCCCAGCCGAAAGCGGAGAAACCTTCTGGAGCGTCTGTGAATTTTTATGTGATAGTACGCATCCTGAAGGTCTATTGAGCACATCCAGTTGTCCTTGCCCAAAAAGGGTAGAATGGACTGAAGCGTGACCATCCGGAACCTTGCCTTCTTGACAAACTTGTTTAGTTTGCTGAGGTCTAAAATTGGTCTCCAATCTCCCATCTTTTTGGGAACCAAAAAGAATCTTGAGTAGATTCCAGATCCTACTTGGTCTGCTGGCACTAGTTGGATGGCTCTTTTTGCTAGGAGCTTTGATACCTCCAGCTTTGCCAACTCCCTTAGACTGGGTGAAACGTCTGGAAGGGATTGATGAGGAACAAGATATCTCGTGAAAGGGATATTGTAACCCTCGGATATGATCGACTGTACCCATTTGTCTTGAGAAAGGGAACGCCAGGCTGTTGGGTACAGCGACAATCTTCCCCCGACTGCCTCCAAGGGTGGACAGTCGGGCAACACCTCAGGGATGCTGGAAGGGTTTATCAGAGAGAGGGTCTCTGCTACCCTGATTCTGCGGACCCCCTCTGCCCCTAGGGCGGCGTCTATTGTTATTACCCCCTCTGCCTCTGGGGGTAAACTGACCACGTGCGTCCGGCGTGACTCCCTGAGATTTACGGAACCACATTTTCCCTCCCTTCTGACCTTTGGAATGGGGTCTTGAAGGGGTGGAGAAATGGACTCCTACGGCAGAAAGAGTCTTGCCATCTTGCTCACACCTGGTCAATGTGTCCTTCACCTGAGGTCCGAACAAAGCCGAACCATCGAAGGGAGTATTAGTGAAGGACGCCTTAAAGGGGTCTGCAAAATTACAAAGCCGCATCCAGGACTGACGCCTAAGTGCCACTCCTGTGCCTGCAGCTCTACCCGCCCCATCGGCTGCATAAGAAATGAGCCGCATGGAGGAGTTAGTTACAGAATTTAGGATTCCGAGCTGTGAGGCAATCTTTTCTTGAGCCCCAGCAGCTGACGGATCCTGAACTACCTCACCTAGTTCCTTGAGAATATCTCTCTGAAGCCGGATAAAGTGACAGATAGTTCAGCGAGCGCATAGCGAAGGTCGATGAAGAAAACATCCGCTTACCGTACCTATCCATGGTCCTAGAGTCCTTGTTAGGAGGATGGACAGGTACAGAAGGATCGGCAAGTTCCTTCTTGGTGGCAGCCGCCACCACCATGGCATCAACAGGGACACCCTTGGTGAGAAACTGCCTGTCTGTGGGGGCCGTGATGAATTTAGAAGGCCTCCTGGGGACTGGTTCCACAGAATCCGGGGCCACCCACGCCTTTCGAGCCACCACTTCCATGAGCGGGTCGAAAGGCGGAGACACCCAGGAGGTGGAGGGTCGAGATCCAAAAGCCTCCAGGTATACAGACTCATCCTCAGAGGGGTTAATGGAAGGCCAGTTCCCCCTCTGCTTAAGGAGTTCCAGGATGTCTGAAAAGGAGACATCCTCAGAGGGGGACCATGGGGAACCCTCCGACTCATCTAAGTCGGTATCTGATGTCGTAGACTCAGGGGAGTCTGTGTGCTTCCTCTTGCACGTCCTCTTACGCAGGGGTTCCCCCGAAGGATCAGGAGAAACCTCGGAAGAGGAAGTTCTTCCCAATGGGGAAACCTGGGGCGATGGATCTCTGGGTCCGGGAGCAAGAGAATGGGAAGAGACATCAACAGGCACCGAAGAGGGAGGAGCTAATGGAATTGACCATTGACTCAGCTCCGGGGCTAGAACACTCTTCATCACCTCAAAGGCTCCCCTTCCAGGGAGGCCAGAAGACTCCCACTCCGAAGAAACAGGAATCTCCGGTCCCGCCGAAAGAGAAGGCTCCGAGGCTGATGTCGGTGCCGAGCTCACCAACGCCGAAGCTCCAAGAGGGAGAGCGGGGTCGGACAAGGGTCCGATGCCACTCGCCCCCTCGGAGCCGGCAAGGGAGACCCGACGACCGGATCCCTCCAAGGAAGGTCTCATGGAGGAAATCGGAGTCGAAGACGACGGAGCCGACAGGGGAGGTATCGGCTCCGGCGCACCCACGGTCAACGTTCCGAGAAGCTCCGGCTCCGAACTCTGAAGGAGAGTCGGAGGAGGAATTTCAGGGGGATGAGGGATAGCGGTCGTCTGCTGAGACGGGCTATGGAGCATCTGGGCCAGTGCCTGTGACTTCAGCAGTCTACTTACCACCCTCTCCAAGTCATGGTCTGACAGCCTGGAAGACTTTGAAGATCGGCTCCGATGGCTCCGCTCTGAAAGCAGAGGAGATCCCGGAGCTGAGCGAATTGACTCCAGGGAAGGGGACCGAGATCTCTTCCTGGAAGGAGCCATCGGAGCCGAAGACCCTTCGGTTCCAGCTGGAGCCGACATCTTATCGGCACCAGTCTTGGTCAAAGATACGTCGGCTCCGGCCGGAGCCGACATCGATGCAAGTGTATCGGAGCCAGCCGGCACCGATACCACCACCTCAGAGATAGAAAGATCGGCTCCAGCCGGAGCCGATCTCGACTCCAAAGGAGTCGGAGCCACCGCCGAAGGCTTAGGAGTCACAGCCGGGGCTTTAGGTGGCTTAGAGGGCTTTCCCGACCCAGTCTTGGTCGGGGAGCCCTCTGGCTTCAACAAGCCACGTAGGATTAGTTTATTCCTACGTTCCTGCAGGACTCTCTGGCTGAAGGAGTGGCAAATAGCACAGGAGTCCTGCAGGTGTAGAGGCCCCAGGCAGTACACACAAGAAGTGTGACCGTCTGTCAGAGACATCTTTTGACAGCACGAGTCACACTTCTTGAAGCCTGAGACCTTTACTTCTTTGGACATGGTATGCCAAACACAAAAAACACACACACACAATCCAATCACACAGTTAGCTAATGAAAGGGGGAAAAGTGATTAACACACCCACACTTCCTGACAGAAAATAATGGAAGGGAGGCTTAAGGCCTGAAGGGAGGAAAAAAACTATCCCTAATACAAAGGAGAAAGGGAATATAGGGCTAAGACAGATAGGTACTAGCTAACACTGTACTAGAAAGAGAAATAAGGAAATTAGAAATTTTTTGACTGACTTTAGTACAAAAAATACTAAAACTCTACCTGAGCTGGTAAAAGGAGACCTCTTCGCGAAGCGGCAAACGAGATCTGGGTAGTCACGCCTTGCATCATGGGATATAGGGTTGCCTCGAGCTGGTAAAATTAGCTCTCGAGCTTAGCAAGTGCCGAGTCGGAGTCGAGGATTGGCTCCGAATCCATCCAGCAAGAATGAAGGCGAGTTTGACAACTTAACATCATATGTTCCCATTTACCTCTTTCTTCTCCATCACATCGCCAACATCTGCTATCTACATGAGACTCTGAAGTCTGTACAGCTATTTTTATACCCCAAACAAAAACCTCCACACAAAGATCGTAAACATTCTGGATTTGGAGCGATACATATGTCTTCCCATTGTTTTCTTCTAAACTGCTTTTCAAGTTTCTCTTCCTGATCTTTTCTAACCTCCTCTGATTGATTCTTTTAGTTATCATGCAATGTTTATATGATCTACTAAGTAACACTTTTTAACAGCTGATTCAGTTCTAGATTCAACTAAAAACTCTACCAGAGAAGGGCTTTCCTTAAAATTCTCCTAACCCTTTCGATTTGCCAGTACTGACATCAAGTCTTAATAAGGAATGCAGTCTCTAGCCTGCAGTCCAAATGTCTTCTTGGCCTCATCCACTCTATTCCATTTCCTGCTCGAGTTATTTGCTCCCAATAGCTTGGTTCCTTTGACAGGTTTTGCCAGTAAATTCCAGCCCCCTCTTGCTTATTTTCTGTACCCCTACTTGCACTTAACCTATTGGCAAAATCTCCTTTTTCCATTCTCATATTAGCCTAAGTTCTTAGAATACTTCTGCTATTTTATAAATATTAATATTATGTATGGTTATTATTCCCCTTAAGGATCTGCATCCAAAATCCCTCTCTCTATTTCTTGAACTTCACCCTTGCTTTGCCATCATCCCTTATATGAGTCTTAACTGTGTAGCTCTAAAATATCCCTTCAAATTAGGTAAACCTAAACCATCTTGTTCTATTGGAAGAATCAGCTTATCCCACTTAGCTCTTGTCCTCTCTCTCCTTCTCAGATAAGTTCCTTCATTTATTTATTAACTACTGTCCACAAATTTAAACAAGACAAAAGGGACTAAAAGCATTTTCACTACTGGTATTTTACTATACATACTCTTTATAAGAGTTTCTAATTTCTCAATTTTTGTATTATCTTTTGTTTAGTCTCTTCAGGCATATCCTTAGCTGCCATATCAAAAGCCTTTTTAATCCATACTCCTAAATAATTCATCTTATGTCCTCATAAATCTGGGTACGGATGAACAAATTTGTATGTGGGTACATCATTTACTGCTATAACATTTGTTTTATTTGCATTAATTTTATTAATGTATTATTTTATTTGCATTTGTTAACCAGGATGGTCCACTGGGCTGTAGTGAGCCCATTTAAAGTGGAGGCCCAGGAAGAAAAGCTCCACAATAAAATACACACAATATATACAATATCAGCATCATATGATAAATACCAACATCATATGATCAACATGATCATTACATACAATGCAAGAGTTGCAGTTGAGTACCACAGGATATGAATGACAACTGAATGAGCAATGTAAAAATCTGACTACAATATTAAATTACAATATCAAGGATAATGTAGTTTACACAATTACAATATCACAAGTTAGGATAATTAAGTTACTCATGTGAATAGCTTAGGTTCTAGCAACATTGTCTGAATAATTAACACTTATGAAGTCTTAGGCTTAAATATAGGACAGCAAATACGGCAGACAGTACCAGCACTGTACTTAAGTAAGTGATATGAGATAGAAAGATAACACAGCAGTAATTAATAAAAGTGTAGGTTAGTATAAGAAAAGGGAGCCAGTTTTTTTTTATATCCTGAAAAGACTTGGAAACTGTCCCAAAATGTTCCACACCACTAAAATGTCCTTTTCTGGATTTATCAGATACAAAATAATAGCATAAGCAAATAAAGCTAACTTTTCTTGATTATCATACCAATTACATCCTTGTATTTCTGAGTCCCTTATTTTCTTTGTCAATGACACTAAATATAAAGCAAATAACAAAGGGAAAGAAGACACCCCTGCCTAGCTCCTCTGATCAAACACAGAAGAACCTTCACACTTTAATTCTTCCCTGTGATCCTTCAAACCTCCTTCTAGTTAACCTTGTTATTTTATCAGCAGAATACAAATGCTTCCAATCCTCTACTCATAGAATCCCAGCTTACTCTGTCAAGTGCTTTCTCTAAATCAAGACCCACCACCAGAGGTATTTTCTTATATTATCCATCCCTCTGGATCATTATTGTTCTAACAATGTCAAATGTTTGCCCCCCTCCACAAAACCACACTTGAGCCATATCTATCAATTTTGGCAACACGTTTCTCATTCTTTTAACTAGTACAAAAAATGTAATAATCATGGTTTAAAATTGAAATGGGTCTACATGAAGCAGGGATTGAAGGTTCTCTGCCATCTTTATGTTAACACAGCTACCACAGTTTTCTTCCAAGATGTTGCTGCTTCCTCTCCTTTTAAAATACTGTTAAAATCTTCCAGATTTTTATCACTTTCTTCCATCCCAATTCCCAAACTTCCACAAGAATACCATCTGTTCCGGGTTCCATCTACATTGTCAAAAGGGCTGCTCATCAAACACCCTTTCATCAACATGTAAACACTAACTACCAAAACTTTGAACGGCCACATAAACAAATTTTTTCCCAGGGGAAAAAAAATCTCTTGGCTTTTGTTGGGAATTTGCCCTTTCTTCCACCGTATTGCAATCTCGAAGTTGGTATATTTAGTTGGGGAGGGGGGCAAAGCCCGCCACTTCATAAGGTGTGACAGTTTGTTTTCTTTGTGGTTGGCTTAGCAATTTTGTTTCCCCTGGGAAAAAAATTTATGTGGCCGTTCGAAGTTTTGGTAGTTTGGTGTTTACGTGTCGATGAAAGGGCATTCGATAAATAGTCCTTTCAACAATGTAATATAGACCCATCTGCTCCTAGAGACTTTCCTGAAGATTAATTATACATCACTGTTTTTATCTCATCACCTCCTACTTCAACTGTTAACTGCTAAGCCTCATCTACCTCTAACCTTAGAAATATTTATGAAAACTTAATTATACTATTTGTCCTCCTCCTCGATTTCCACATTTCTCTGTTTTAACCACATTTTCATAACATTTCTAGAATATCTCTAAAACCTTTACAAGAGCTCTGGTTATTTTTCTTGTTATAGGTTCCCTAAGTTTGGCGACAACCTTTTCAGTCATTGTGCTAAATGTTTTTGAGCTCTGGAGTTATCAAAAATAGTTGCTTAAATGCAAGCTTTCTAAACTCATGCATAGTATCCAGATACTCCCTTATTTTCTCTTTAGCACTCTGCATTTGCTCCTCCTCTTGTTCTGTGAAATTCCCCTTATTATGCAGTACTTTACCCTTTGTCAGCCCTACTAAGTAATACCTATTACTTCTTAACCATATCTCTTTCTCTTTTATTTTGACCCCATTTTTAAATTCCATTTTAATTTTTTATCCTAGTCACTAGCTATAATTTCTGAAGATATTTCAATCTTCCCTAATAATTCTTGAATAATTTCCACTACCCATTCCTTAAATTCCTCTCCATTTAACAGGTAGGTGTGAAAGTGCTAGTGTCTTATTTTTACTTCATTATCCTGCATTTTTATCTAAGTTTTTATTGATGCATGATCATGAATAGTTACTGGATGTGTGTTACAACTTTCAACTAAATGCAAATGTTCCTTTGAAATATAACGTCTAACTAGTCTAGCCCAGTTATTATACCTTGGGGAATAATATGTAAATTCTGCCAGAGTTCCTACTAATGAATTCACATCTTCTATACTAAATATTTTCATAAATTTCTTCAGAAATCTACTCTCTTTTGCTATACTGTCCCTTCTAGGTCCCCCACACATCCTCACTTTTGCAAATCAAATTCCATTCCAAGCCTATAAATATTCCCAGATGAATGCTGACTTCTTCTTCTTCTTCTTTCGGATTTTCCCAGTTAGGGGTCGCCACAGTGGATCACCTGTCCGCTCATGATTGGCAGTGGAGTTTTATAGTGTCGAGGTGCCAGCCTGGTGCCCAACCTTCAACAGAAGGGCACACACCTGCACGCACTCACGCTTAGGGCCAATTTACAGTGTCCAATCCATCTACAGCATGCCATTGGGATGTGGGAGGAAACCGGAGCACCCAGAGGAAACCCACGTGACCACAAGGAGGACATGCAGACTCCACACAGAAGGCACCCCAGCCGGGGATCGAACCGGAGAACCTCTTGCTGTGAAGTGACAATGCTATCCGCTGCACCACCACGGCCGCCTAAGATGAATGCTGACTATTTCTCCTAAAATTTTCTTAAACTCCATAGTAGTTTTTGGTGGAATACAAACACATGTCATTATAATAATCCTCCTTTGCCAACAGCCCCTTACTACCACAAATCTACCATTTTTGTCCACTATTGGAGCCCCTCTAGCAATTAGTATAGATAACTCCTCCTTTCCTCGGTCTCTGATATTATGCTGAACATCCATTCTGAAATCCTCTCTTTGTCAAATTCATATGCTCATTTCTTTCCAAATGCGTCTCCCACAGCATCGCTATTACACTCTACATTTCTTAATATAATTCAATACTCTTTCCTTTTTATATATAGCTGTAAGGCTTTTCATGTTCCAGGACAATATACTCTTTCCTTTTTATCTATAGCTTTAAGGCCTTTCGTGTTCCAGGATAATATACACAGCATAACCATCATGTTAAAAAGCTACTGTTTCCACCTATTATACTTTTCAGTTTTTTTTTTCTGAATGTGTATTTCATTTTTTGTGTTACATGTATATATTAATGTTTGGCAGGCTGATTTTTTTGTATAGTTGTTTCTTCTCATTTCCAGTTGAACCTATGTCACATTTTTCAAGACTTGTTTTAATAAAGGCCCTTATGCAAAAAAACTAAATACAAACAGCCCCATCCCCTATTAACTTGAAATCAACAAAGAAACCTATGTACATCTTCAAAACATGAAGTTTAACCCATGAGAAGGAACAATTGCCCCAAATAGATGGCTGTACCTACAGGCATTACCTAACCGAATATTAAGACTACCCATGCTAAAGTACATGTTACAGCCTGTGATTCCACTTACACAACTGCTGTCCATTTTTTTCTTATCTCTCTTTCCCTCACATACACAAAAAACAGCTTGTATGCTTTCAGAAAACATTAACTTCTACCTAAGAAAAAAGTGCACTGGCAATCTTTAAGTAAAACTAAACTGTGTGCCGTATTATTAACTCCATTAAAGTATAAAGGCCGCTAGGGAGGTTGTGACCTCTTATTCACCTCCCATAATTTCAGACTTATTTTTTCACTGAACTTTTTGCCACTGTACCTTTAACGTTTGCCTTTCCTTCAGCAATGAATACTCAGAATTCTGAAGATTAACTGCTTGCACCTGCAGATAGCTTGCCTCCATGGACTCAACAATGAGTCTTTGTAAATTTTACTCAGAAAAGAATGTACAGCTGCCCTCAGCTGCAGACATCTCAAATCTATTGATTGTTTGCCAGTGGAAAATAAACAAGCTAATATCTTTGCAGTTGTAAGTAGCTTAACATTTTCATGGCTTTCTTGATTTTGTCTTATTTTTAAAGCCTATATGCTTACAAAAACACCCATTTACAGCTTACACCAGTGGTAGTAATCCAGACATTCATCCTTCTAAAATAAGAAGAGAAAATATCCTAATTCTACTTATTATATACATCAGTACACTTTTACATCCCCAGCCCCACCCCTGCAGCCCAAGATCAAAGCATATGAACATTAAATTTACTTTTGCGCAGCCTTTTTTTCTCTTGCTATACTGATCCCAATATTCTTACAACTAAAAAAGTACTTGTTTACTTTAATATCTAATGTCTCTCAACCCCCCCCCACATTTAAAATACCTTTGACTAAACATCACACAAAACTGTAAAAAGTAGTTATGTACCTACCATAATGCTCCATGTTTGTCGTCCTTCATCTCGCCTTCTTTCTTGCTGGTTGGGTTTGAAGCCGATCCTCAGCTCCAACTTAGTTTTACTATAGTTCGAGAGCTTATACTGGCACAAGGCTAACCCCTATCCCAGCATGCCTAGTGGTACCTACCCAGATCTCGTTTGTGACAGCCCACACCAGACAATCATAGTAAAATGCAAACTTTACTAAGCTCTTACACATTCAAAGGCTAGGAAGGAAAAAGTTAAAACAAGGCATGGTCAACTAACCTGGTATGTCAACAGGAAACTCAGCCAGTGTAACCAATGAAGGAATTCCTCTCGATCCTCCGGGGGGGGGAGGGGGGAGGGAGATGAAGGACAACAAACATGGAACATTATGGTAGGTACATAACTTCTTTATGTTATGTTGTCCCATCTCACCTTTGTTCTTTCTGGTTGGGACCGGGTCCCCAGCACCTGGTTCTTGGGTGGCTCACTGGAACAAACTCTTCATGACCGTGGAACCAAAGGATGCCCTGTTCCGGAAGACCACACCCACTTTATAATGAGTGATAAAGGTATGAGGATTTGCCCATGTTGCTGCTGCACAGACTGAATCTAAAGTCAATTTGGCTTTGAAAGCAACAGAGGTAGCTAAAGCCCTGGTCGAGTGTCCTCTGGCTTTCCCTAGAAGCTTTTTTTTATGCAAATCATAAGTATAGCTGATTGTGTCTGACAGCCACTTTGATAAGGTCACTTTTGAAACTGGAGAACCTTGTTTATTGTCAGCAAAGGATACAAACAATTGATCTGATTTTCTAAAGTCTTTGGTCCCGTGTAAATAAAAGCGTAATTGTCTATGAACATCCAATTGTTGGAGTCTATACTCTGCCTTGTTGCCATAATTAGGGAAGAATACAGTATGCTCAATGGACTGATTTAAATTATACTCTGAAGACACCTTTGGCAACAAGGAGGGATTGGTTCTGAGATAGACTCTGAAATATGAGATATGGCGGGTGAATACATAAACTGTGTAATTCAGAAACCCATCTAGCTGAGGTGATGGCAACCAAGAAAAGGGTTTTCCAAGACAGAAATTTCAGGGGACAAGATGCTGCTGGTTCAAAGGGTGGAAGAACCAGAGAGGTTAAAACAAAGTTTAGGTCCCATGGGGGGGGGGGGGTTCTCTTACCGGGAGCCGTAAAAGGGTTGTACCTTGTAAGAATGCTTTGCACAGCTTATGGGACATGATGTTAGAGCCCAACTGTCCCACATAAAAATTGGAGTTGGTAGCCAGTTGGACCCTAATGGTAGCTGCAGCTGCCCCTCATTTGAACATTTCAGCCAGGAAATCAAGAATCTTGGGAACAGGAGCAGTGAAGGGATCAATATCATTATTCTTTGCTCAATAAGAGAACCTCTTCCATTTGCTAGTGTAAATCTTTCTGGTAGTGGGCTTGTGAGAGGACACTAGGATGTGCTGTACTGCCAGGGAAATGTTGGGGAGCCTGACTAAGAATGAAAGTGGAGAAACCAAGCAGTCAGCTTGAGAGTTTGGAGGGAGGGATGGAGCATGCCCGATTGATGCATCAGGAGGTCCGGAACTGGGTCCAGTATTCAAGGCCCCACTTGTAGACGATGGCAGAGAAACGGAAACCATATCTGATGATGCCAGTTAGGAGCAATGAGGATGAGTTTGCAACCCAGCAACTTTGCTTTCTGAAGTACCTTTGGGATCAGATGAAAGGTGGAAAGGCATAAAATAGTCCCAGAGGCCAATCGTGAACAAGTGCATCTCTGGGTGACTGTCCTGGTGGGGGGACTAAGACGAAGTAGCTGCTGTATTTGGTGTTGAGGGGAGTGGCAAAAATATCGCAGCATGGCTGGCCCCATGTGCGAAAAATAAAGTCCGCAACTTCTTACTTCAGGGACAACTCATGAGGCATGAGGATAGCCCTACTGAGCCTGTCCACTATCACGTTGGATTTCCCGGGAATGTGCAACGCAATCAGAAAACATTGGGAAGACATCGCCCATTGCCATACCTTGAAGGGCCTCCTGACACAAGGGGTAAGATCTGGTCCCTCCCTGTTTGTTGATGGACCATACGACTGATATATTGTCTGTCTGAATTGCAATAGTTCCAGTAGTTAGAGAGTCTTGAAGTGCTTGCAACGCCAGAAGCACCACTCTCATCTCTAGAGCATTGATGTGCAAGTGGTACTCGTGTGGTTGCCACATTCCTTAGACAGTCTGTCCCAGATAATGTCCCTCCCCACCCTATCTGGGAGGCAACCGTGGTCACTGTGGCTACTGGATGGGGGTCTAGAAAGGTTCTGCCCAGAGTCACCTGGGGGAGAGACAAGCCACCATACTAACTCCTTTTTGCAGGATTCCGTGATCGAGATCATGTGTGACATTGGTAAATCTTGGAAAGACCATTAAGCAAAAAAAAAGCCACTGCAGAATTCTCATGTGGAAATGAGCCATTGGTACTAGAGCAATTGCTGCGGCCATTGAGCCCAAGACCTTCAATACCGCTCTTGCCTGAACTTTCATCTTTTTCATGAGGAATGAAACTTGCTGACGAATGATTGACACCCTGTCTTGAGGTAGCTTTGCTATCATGCCTCTTGTATCTAGGTCTGCCCCTATGAAGGTAATAGACTGACAAGGCAACAAGGCAGACTTTTCTTAGTTTATGGTGATACCCAGCTGGGAACAGGCTTGAATTGTGTAGTCCTGTGCTTTGATTAGTTGATGCTCTGTGGTGGCAGTGAGGAGCCATTCACCTAGATATGGAAACACCTGGCATCCTAGATGTCTCAGGTGAGCCGTGACCACTGCCATACACTTGGTGAACATCCTGGGAGCTGTGGTGAGACCAAAGGGCAGAGCTCTGAACTGATAATGACTGGCTCCCAGCCGGAAGCGCAGGAATCTCCTGCATCGCCTGTCCATTTTTATGTGGTAGCACGCATCGTGGAGATCGATGGAGGACATCCAATTGTCCTGACCCAAAAAGGGAAGAATGGACTGCAGTGTTACCATACAGAACTTCGCCTTTTTTACTGACTTGTTTAGCTTGCTGAGATCCAAAATGGGTCTCCAGTCCCCTGTCTTTTTTGGGACTAAAAAGAACCTTGAGTAAGTTCTGGATTTGATTTGGTCTGTTGGGACTTCTTGGATGGCTCTTTTTTTCTAGCAATCTTTGTACTTCTAGGACTGCTTGATCCCAAAGACTGGGTGGAATATCTGGGATAGAATGTTTTGTTCTTGGGGGGGTAACTTGGAAAAGGGAATTTTGTAACCCCTGGATATTAATGACAGTACCCATGCATCTTTCATAATAGTTTGCCAGGCTGTTGGGTATAATGATAGTCTGCACTCGACTGCCTCCAGAGGTGGACAGTCAGGCCTCCCTTAAGGAGTGCTGGAAGGGCCTAGCAGAGAACATATCTCTGTCACCCTGCTGTTGTGTACCTCCCCCTGCCCCGAGGCCGGCGTCTTCCATTATTGTTTCTCCCTGCGGAACCGGTTCCATGGTCTCTGGAGGGCTCCACGCCTTCAGACTCACTACAGACAAAAGTTGGTCAAAAGGCGGAGGGTCAGGAAACAAATGCATCCAGGTAGACAGACTCATCCTCAGAAGGGTCTAGGGACTTCCAGCCACCCCTCTGTCAAAGGATTTCCAAGATGTCCGAAAAGGAGACATCCTCAGAGGGGGACCGTGGGGACCCTTACAATTCATCCAAGTCTGTGTCTGAAGTGATGGACTCAGGGGAGTCCAAATACTTCCACTTACATTTTTTCTTCAGGAGGGACCTCCTCCAAATGTTCGGGAGAGGTTTCAGAAGAGGTGAGTTCGCTCAAGGAGGCATCCTGGAGCATAGGTCCCCTATGCTTGGAGGAAGGGAGGAGGGTCAAAGGCAGGCACAGGCACCGAGGGAGAAGGAGCCAATGGAGCCAAGGGTGAAGCGGTCTGAGGAGACAGCATGCTCATCACCTCAAAGGCGTCACGGTCCCAAGCCGAAGGAACCTCCGGCTCCGAAGAGCCCAGAGATCTCCTGTGAACAGAGAGCCACAGCTCCGAGGCTGATGTGGGAGCTGAGCTCACCTGCGCCGAAGCTCCGAGTGGGAGAGCAGGGGTGGACAAGGGTCCGATGACACTTACCCCCCTTGAAGCCAATGAGAGAGCTTCGGAGCCCAGATCCCTCAATGGACTGAGACATCGAAGAGATCGGAGTGCAAGTCGGAACCGATAAAGGAGAAGTAACCCAGAGCCAACAGTTCCACCACCACGACATCCATGCACTCTGGCTCCGAGCTCAAGAGAGTCGGAGGAAGAACTGACAGAGTAGCTGAATGGGCCAAAGGAGCCAATTCCTTAAGGGCTGGGCTCAATAGCAATTTGGCAAGTGCCTGTGACTTGAGGAGCCTACTGACCACTCTTCTCCACATCATGATCCAAAAGCCTGGAGAACTGAAAGGAGTGAGAAGAGGACCGGTGACTGCCTGCCCCAGATTGCAACAAAGGACACTGTGGAGCAGAGCGCACTGGCTCCAAAGAGGGAGACCCAGTCCTTTTATGGGCCCGGACTGGCTCTGAAGATACTGATGGAGCCGCCAGACACATAGCTTTGTCGGAGCCACCACTGGGAACCGATAGAGCCGAAGATTTCACAGTAGACTTAGGCTGTTGTGAAATCGGAACCGATGAGGATGGCTAAGGGGATTTTTCAGACAATTTAGCTGGCTGAGGAACCAGAGACAAAGGATTTTGAGGGTTCTTCAGAAGGCCACACAAAATCAGTTTTTTTCTCTCCTGCAGGACTCTGGAAGTGAAAGCATGACAGATAGAGCACGAGTCCTGCAGGTGAAAAACCCCTAAACAGTATACACAACTCATGTGCCCATCCGTAAGGGACATTTTTTGGCAACATAGGTCGCACTTTTTAAAGACAGAGGGTTTAGACTTTTTTTTTTTTTTTTTGGAAAAAAGAAGAAGGGGGAGAGCCTCTAAGTAAGATGGCAATTCCCCCAATAGGAGAGCCTCTAACTTAAATGACTACTCCAACAGGTAGTGGAAAGAAAGAAAGAACCCTCTAAGTTAAACGGGCTCAAGGGGAAAACAAGGCCTAAGAAAAAACGACAGCCAAGAACAACCAAAAACAACAGCAGAGGAAGGTCAGAAGGTTGTTAGACTAAACAGGGACTAATTAGACTAAACGGGGACTAATATAGACACTAACAAGGTAATTAAACTAGTAAAAACCTGGAAAAGATGACAGTAAAATACAAAAAACTCTAAATACTAAGCTTGAGCCAGTAGTTGCAATCTCGATGCTGCAAGCGGCAAACAAGATCTGGGAAGCTACCACTAGGCATGTTGGAATAGGGGTTAGCCTCGAGCCAGTATAAGCTCTTGAGCTATAGTAAAATGGCCGAGTAGGAGCCAAAGATCAGCTCCAAACCCAAACAGCAAGAACGAAGGCGAGATGGGACAACATAACATCATGCAGTTTATATTATGAAATGTTTTACACAAATACTAATAAGAACATATTTGTTTTACTTACAGTTAGCTTCCCTCTTTTTAGTGTCCTTCTAAACATTAATGATACAAAGTGGGATATATGCTTTACATTCCACCTACAAGTTTAAAACAAAGGTCTAGTATTTTTCAGCCACTTTTTTCTTGCAGCGTCATACAGTATTTCACAAAATGTAATAAGATGCTTTACAGTCTTCCATTTATTCACTAATTTTAGAGTTGTTGGTGTTTCTGTTAATCTCCATCTCCCAGCAGTAGACACTGGTTCATGTTTACGGTACTGCTCATTCTTCTAGTCAACCTCTGTGCTTTTTTTTCCTCACTCAAGCAGTTTCCTTTGGAGCACTGGAAAAGGTTTCACTGGCAAAGGCTCTTTATGAACCTTTCCATCAGAAGAATGAGAAGCAGAATCCCCCTTCTGCTTGCAGACTCACTTTTTGTTGATAAACTTTTTTATTTCCTCCTTAGCCTGTTCTGCATAAAAAAATACTTTGATCCTCTACGAAAATAAACTTTGAAGATGGATGGATACATCAGGTTAAATCTCACAACTGCCTCTCAACATTGCCTGATTGCTGGGATAAGTCTGCATCTCTTCTGCCTTGTGTACAGGCTGACCCTAATTTCTAATACTTTGCCCTTTTGTCACAATTTTGTCAGGATCAACTATTTCTGCTAGGATGACTGCATCCTTTACTCATATAGGTCTTGGCTGCTTTCTGATGGCCAGGTTTGGAGCATACTTTGATGTGCCCTTTCAACCAACCCAGTCCAGTTGCTTACTCAATCTGTTCCTTCTAGTTTCTTTCATACAGCCAAAACTCTCAGATTTTTTCAGTCTTCTAACTGTACTATTTTTAAATAGTTCTTCTTGAGATACCCTATAGTCATCCAGCTTTTTCTTCATGTCAGACTCATTTTTGCAGTTTTATCAGTTCATCTGAATGGCTAGTTAAAGCTTCTATTTTTCCAGCCTTTTGCTGTTTGAATTCATATATTCCTTCAATGTTTCATTTATTTTAATCATCTCTGAGTACATGTGGTTGATTTTTTTCTTTTAAATTATGGGAAGTCATCTCTTGAACCAAAGCTGAAGCTTGAACTTCTTTTAGCCGAAGAGCTGCAGAATCCTTCACAGACAGCATTAACTCTTCACCTTTTATGGCTGACTTTCAACTTTTTAAATGTTCTTCTTTACTGGCATCCATGCAGTGTATTTATAAGCCAGTAACTGAATTTTACCAAAAAAAACATTTTCAATGGCATTCCTTTTTGTCAGTTTCTGTTTTCACACTGGAAGAGCTGAAGTTATGCTGTTTATCAGTGTACAGCCATTTCAGAAGTCCCTTTCACCACACTTCTTGAACATCTCAGCTGCAAACGGCCAAAAAGAACTTCCTTGTCTATGGGAGAATTTAAACTTTCAGTATAAACAAACATCTTCAGGAAAGCTTGTGAAGGAGGCTAAGCAAAACTTTTCCTGACAGACTCGGTATCAGCAGCGTCATAAGTTCATCTTAAAACATGCTTAGTAATATGAGAAGAGGCATTCAAATAATTTTTAACTCAGAATAGGGAAGGTTAACCATTAATGCTTGCATGTTCTCAAGAGATAAAAGTAAAAACTTTAACATGTGACCTCGGCAGCTGAAAGTTAAAGCAGCAGAAGAATATACTTTGTTCCTCAACTTGTCAGACACTTTCCCATTCTTCTTAATGGGATTAGCAGCAACAATTTTTTTAGCAGAGGCAGTTTTGAATAAGGAAACCGCTGCAGGATCTGTTACATGGTTAGGAAACAAATACTTATGAATGTGAATTACCCTGCATAACCTGTCAGACTTCCAGGAGACAGGAGGTAGACTGTCAGGTAAACGAGAAGCAGTCATACCTCTCAACTGTACAGATTTTTGCTTCATATTTTTGGTCCATTTTTCGTAAAATTGTGGTTTATTAGCAAATCATTGAAGATTTAAGTCAGAAAATAATGACAGGCATTTCAGTTTCAAACCCATTAAAAAATTCACGCTAATGCAAAACCTGTAATTCTGTCGTGTTTCTAAGTTTATAAGAGCAATATTTAAAAAAGTGTTCCTATTTTGGGCCTTTGTCCCCCACTTATTTACGTTTTTGTCCAGATTTCTTGCTCCAAGAAGTTGAGAGGTATAGAAGCAGTGTAAAAACATTTGTCTAAAGCAGGCAAAAACAAAAACAGGATGAACAGCTGCAGACTTGGGTATGTGCAACTGTAACAAATCATAATACATTTAGTGGGAAATAGGAATTTCATTCTGTTCCCACTAAAAATGTATTGTATATTTGATAAAGTCTCATAATAAGATAAATAATCTTCAAGAGGGAAATCTTAAACAAGCTTCCTCACAATCAGAGAGTTCAGACTGAAGAAATTCCTGAATTACAACTGTCTCACTGCATTACTTGCTCTTCTGACTAAAAATCAGAGTCAGAAAGAAAGGAACTACTTTTCTTTACTTCAATGAAGAAGCAGCAGTAGGCAAAGAAAAGCAAAAATTAGTTATTTAGCAAACCTCAGAAAATATTCCCTGTACATAGAAATCAACATTATGCTCATATTTCCTGAGAAACTTCCTGAAAATACCCAATCCTTCGCAGGCATGTTCATCCCAAGCTCAGGTTCCCTATCCTGGCTAAATGAAGAACCTTTGCCTGCCCCTTTCCCTAAGGTCAACAAGAGTGGTTCTCCCTTGCTCACCACGGGCATCCTTACAGCCACAGAGGATGTGACTACCTCCCAGTCCTTGGCAGCTGTCGGTACAACACCAGAGGGACCACGGCAAAAAGCTGATCAGTCTGAAGAACCAATGAAGGCCACAGCAGAGTCACCCACCATTGGTTAAGGCAAGACAGGAACCAGCCTGACAACCAAAAACTACCAAACAACTTTTTTCTTCCTGTGGATAGGGAAGAGCAGTGATAAGTATCTGCTCCCTAGGATAAAAACAATAAAAGTTAAGCGATTTCATCCCTTTCAAATCAGGAACTTCATCAGAACTAAAACACTTCCATAAGAAACTCACTAAACAGGTCCATCTTGTGACATGTGACCATGGTGAGGTTACTTAATGAGTTTCTTATGGAACTGATTTAGTTCTGAGGAAGTCCCTAACTTGAAAGGGACAAAAATACTCAACTTTTATTGTTTTTATTGGTTTTATGTTCTAATGAAGTGATTGCTGTAAGCCACTTGATTCCTTGGACATCTTTATCAAGTTTTGTTCCCTACGTTAAGCCAAAAATTATGCTTCAAAAATGGACAGCAAAGCTTAAACTAGTTGGTAAAAGGTAAGGTAAAGACAGGCTGTTCTGATGTAATCTGACTTCTGACAGCCATCTACAAGCACACAAACCTATAAAACCTGCAGGAAAATTTTGTCAAAAAAATAATTTTACACTAAAAGTTCAAATAAGCCTCTCTTAGAAATGCAAAGACAGTCCAAAAGCATTTAGTTTCCTAGTAAACATTGTGTTTTAGTCAGAAAAAAATTCCTAAAAAAATAAAAATACTGTAACATCATCTCCAACAGGAGACGTATCAGTCCAGCCTTAAAAGCTAACTATCCGACCAACAGTTCCATGGGGCCTGCCAAAGGAGTGTACGCTGGTATCAAGAAAGCTTTGATTATTTTGGCACTCTGTCATTTTAAACTGACTTCCTCTTGATCTCTGGCCAGAGGATGTGTAAGGTGCTCTTTAGCTTTGAAAGCTGGCTGGTCAGTGGGGGTAGTACACAAACGGCTTTGGCAACTGAATAGTGATCTAATTTTGAACACCATGGAATAGAATCAAAAATGGTGGTAATCAAAAATTTCCATAAAACCATCTTTAATACTTCTTAGTGCAAACAGAAGCCTAAATACGAGTCCTGTGGAAACAGGAAGTCTTCACAAATAGCAACAGAGTAGTAACAGCTGGAGATCTAAATATGTCATCTGCAAGATGGGACACTTTTAATTCTAGTAATACACCAATCTGGGGATATTCCTTAAGCTACTACAGCATGTTCTTATATAACCTGCCAATTTAAAAAACAAAATGGATAATACATAAGATGTGATCTTGACAAGACAAGATGTAAAAATATCGTATGTTGCCCTGGGAGAAACCACTGGTAACTCAGGGCATGTTAGTATCATACGGCAGATGCATGACTTGGAATGCCAGAACAGTGCAGATGTCAGTCAACTCTTTGTTCTGCAAGAGGAATTATAATTTAATATATGAACTAACAGCATGGAAATGTAAATTAGAATTTCATAACAAAAAACAGGTAGGTGAATGTTGGGATATTCTGAATTCTAAACTAAGGGGGATGGTTAAGGAATATACACCTCATGCAAAAACAAAAAAGGGTTGGAAAATAGGACACAAGGGTGGTCAACCAGTCTGAGCAAATTAGCAAGGAAACTGTATTACTGATAGTCAAAAACAATGCTCCATACAAAGTACAATGAAATGCTATATATTAAGGTGGTGGGACAATATAACAGGGATCTGAAAGCAAAAGCAAAACAAACAAAAACTCATTATGAAACACTGTTAGTTAAAAATACCAAAGACAGCAAACAATTATAAACATATTAGAAATTACAACAAACAAAATGTAAATATGTCTTTAAAAACAGACAATAATAAGACAACTTTCAATGTTCAAAAAAAAGCCAATGCATTTGCAGAATTTTTTCATGGTGTGGTATTTCTTTCCTTGTCCTTGGGATTTTTATGCATAATTATTTTTTCTGTGTTTGCTTTTGTTCAGAATGTCCCAGTGCTGGGCCTGAAAATGGTCAGTCTTCTATCAGTACCCTACCCTGGTACACAAACTTAAAACAAAAATAAAAAATAAAACACAAAAAGGGGTAGATGTGAGGGAAAGGAAGAACAATAAAGCAGAAATCTCACAATGTCTATTAATGAAAACACAGTCAAACAAGCACTGAAGAGAATCAGGCTCTGCAACAGACCTGAATAGCTCATTTTTCATAAAGAAAATAGGCATATGGTTAATACCCACCCACTGTTGAAATCTGGTTACTTCCTGATCATGTGGGAAGAAGACTATGATTTTTGTCTCTTTTTAAGGGGGTGCTGTCAATGACTGTACTAACTACAGGCCAATTAGCTTAACATGTATATTTGGCAAAGTGTTAGAGCTACTGGTGCAAGATGGAATAGAAGAAAGACATATTGCAGGATGTGCTCTGTCAAGGAAGATCTTGCATTACAAACTAATAACTTTTTCTAAAGCTGTGTGACACAGACTTTGGATTTTGAGATCTTACAAAAGCATTTAATACCATCCCACAAGATATTATAAAAGTACTGAAAGATTAGACTATCGATTATTATATTGTGAAATGGATAGACAGGCAATTAACAGATACTCGTGTTAAGGATGTAGTTTTAAAACATTTGAAAGTGTGCCACAGAGCTCAGTGTAGGATCTTACATTGCAAGAGGTTCTCCTGTTCGATTCTCTGCTGAGGTGCCTTCTGTACGGAGTCTGCATGTCCTCATTGTGGTCATGTGGGTTTCCTCCGGGTGCTCCGGTTTCCTCCTATATTCCAAAGACATGCAGTAGGTGGACTGGACACTCTAAATTGGCCGTAGGAGAGAGTGAGTGTGCAAGTGAGTGGTACGAATGAACTACCGTGGCAGGGCAAGCCACTTGGCAGTGTAAACCTTGGCTCAAGATGATTGTCACTGCTGAAGTGACACCCCAACCCCATGTGCAAAAGAAGTTGAGGATGGATGGACTATGCGTATAAAAGAAAAATGCTGAATCTAGAAATTTGCTGATGATCTGAAAATCGGAAATACAGTAAAAACAGCTGATGAACATAAAGTACCTTAAGTATACTACATAAGCTCTTTATCTGGGTCAAATAAAATAATGTTTAACACATAAATGTACAGTACTTACATACTGGATTGGATTTCTACATTTAAGACTTCGATACTTCCATTATTTATTTAATTTTCTCTAATATTACACTTTGTTTTATTTGAACTTTGCTTTACTTTAAAGGTTTCTTCTTTCTTGGAGCTTTAAAAGTTCTTGACTAGCGTAAGTTAGAAATAAAAATCCATTTCTATTCACTGACTGAAAAGGAATGAAGCCTAAAATTTTATAGAATTACACCACAAAACAGAAAACATCTTTCTTCTTTATTGAAGTATTAGTCCAAAATTCTAGACATTATTATATTATTGTTCTTATAAAGCAAATATCTTTCTTTACTATTTACAAATCATCTCAGACTCTCCTAATTGGTTGTTGATGCAACTCTTACATATCACTGATTTACAATTTCTAGACAGTTTTGATTCCCTTGTTTCCCATTTTCTCTGTAATAATTTTTTATTTTCTTTTACTCCATATAGAACTAACAACTAATTACTTATACAAGCATACTTTTTCTAGCATTTTTTTCTGTGATGTAGCTCTTCATAAGCAATACTTTTCACCAATTAATATTTATCTCAAATAATAACCAAGCAGTACAGATATATGTAATTATAAATAGTTAATATTTTTGTTATATATAGTTTCTAATGAGTTAAGATATTAATTAATAATTTGAAATACGAGTGTGTGCGCTGTAGATCAAACTGCAAGTGATGTGTGCACTATATCTTTAAGAAGCATGTCAAAGCTATATGTGCACGTATAAATTCCAGACACGTGCAATCCCTAGTGCCATTCTGAAAGAGCAGCCAGGGAGAGAGCATGCAATATCGCAGTTGCTAGTTTGTATACAAGTTACTTAAGTTAAAGTCAGCAATCTTCTATGGTGATGTGTTTGTATAAAATAAAGCTGCTTAAATAGAAACCACAAAGACTCTTCTATTGTTCTCCTAGATTGGAGAGTGACATGGTGTCAGAACCAGGATCGAAGATAATAATATTCAGAGCCATGAGGTGCGGAGATGACAGTGAAGGTAAAATTGACAGAAAAGAGCACAAACAGACCCAGAAAAGAATCAAAGACAATGAGAAATTGCATAAACTGTTTTATTTGATACAAAGGACAAACAGGGGGATTAAAAGGGCACAAACTGCATTATTATGCAAGCAGAAAGCACAAAAAGTTTGTTAACTAAAGGAAATGTTTAAAATAAAGGTATTTGATGAAACGATTAACAGTAAAGCAAAATGAGCATGCTGAAAGCAAAAACAAGTATGCTGAAAGCAAAACAAGTGTGTTGAAAGCAAAACAAGTGTGTTTAAGGCAAAACTGGGCATGTTTAGAGTAAAACTAGCATAAGAAAAGTACACCGGGCATGACAAGGGCTTAAATGAGCAAAACGAATATAATAAGGGCAAAACGGGCACATTAAGCAAAAAAAAGCAAGGTGACTGCATGTGTTGTGGCAAAACTACAACTTTGTATTGTGTCAAGGGTATAACTAAAGTTATTAAAAGTATCTCAAAGTGTGTAAAACTGCTTACAAAAGTGTGCTTATTACTGTGCATGTATTGCAAAGAGTTTATTGTGTGTAGAGTACAACTATTTCATGAAAAACAGTCAAGGTGTAGCCATTTCAAAAAGTTTCTTGTGCTGGGTGTGTCTATTTGCAAAGTGTCGCCATTACAGAATGTTTCTTGTAGTGTAAAGAGCTGCCTAGCAAGGTACCTGCATTTTGGGGACATTTCAATGTGCTGTATGCAGTTATTCACAAAGTGCAATTACTTTAAAGTGTTATTGAGTTTTGGGCAAGAGATGTCCAGTTTATTCGCACTGTGCAGTTACTTGATATGTTTCTAACACTGATAAGAGGTGATTTCTTGCAAAAGACATTACAAGAGTAATTTATATTACAAGTACGAGACTTATTCAGTCACATCGTAAAGTTGCTGAAATGTTTCTTAAAATGATGATAAACGACTTTAGCAGTGATGATAAATGACTTAAGCATTTTAGCCTTTCAAATGATATTGCAAGAGTATAACCGGGAAAAGCCAAAAGAAGAAGAAGAAGAAGATTAAAGTGCCCGAGAAGTTTATTTTGCAAGTTATTCAAAGGTAGTATGTGTTTGTCCATTAGCATAATTTGGAAAAGTCCAAAAGGTAAAAATTCAGAAGTGCAAAGGCATTGAACAAATTGGCATATGTGCATGTGTGTATGTTTGTGCTTATTTGCAAAACCCTTCACTGGTATGTGTTAATATGGCAGATGGATTTCAAAAACCCCTACTATTTGTATTTCATCAGAATACTGCAGAGAACTGGAGAATATTTGAGCAAAAGTAAAATATTTTTATACAAGCAGCTTATGCAGATAGAGATGAATCTGCCAGGGAATTAATTTTGCTAAACCTAGGTGGGTCAGAAGCAACAGAAAAAGAGCATTCATTTGTGTATGCACCTGCAGTACATGAAGGAGAAGGGGAAAACAGTCATATCGTTGTACAGGCTGAATCAAGGGAAGACCCCAAAGTGTTTGAAGCACAAGTTCAGATAAATGTGTAACCCCCAAATGAATATTACAATAGAGAGGCATTTGTTTTACACAAGAGATCAGAAACCAGAGAAAACACTTTCAGCTTACATAACTGACTTGAGAAACAGAGCTAAAACGTGTTAGTTTGGTGACTTAAAAGATGAGCTGATAAAGGACATGCTTGTGTGTGGTATTAATAGTGCTGCTGTGAGAAAGATTTTACTTTGTGACAATGAGTTAATGTTGAGCAAAGCCACAGAGATGTCAAATTCATAAGGTGACAGAAAGACACACAAGTATGCCTGCGAGTGACAAGACCATGGTTTCAGCAAATGTAGATGGTATGCAACATGTGGCAAACAAAAGCAGGCTGAAGCACATGGCAGCTACAGGGTTGCCAGGGAAGGCATGTGGCTTTCCAGAAAGTTCTAAGAAAGGAGTGCATTCAAGCTCAATGCAACACAAGCATGAATCAGCAAAACCCAAGTCTAGCTTTATTGTTAACTGTTGCAATTGTGGTGCAAATCAGGAGTCTAAAAGAGAAAAGTGCTTAGCATTTGGTCAGCAATGTCACAAGTGTAAAAAATGAACAATTTACAAAAGTTTTGCAAGTCAAGTAAGCCTCACACAGTTGTAAAGAAAGGTCGCACAAAAAAGAAAACTGATCAAGTAGAGCCAAAGCAGTCAGCATTTCTATGTAGATGGTGTATCGGTGCTTGGTGAAAGAGTTGATGCAGTGAATCTATTGGCAAGAAGCAAAGTGTTTTGTACTGTCCAGATTAATGGAAAACCCACAGAGCTGAAAGTAGATACTGGTTCAAAGTGTAACGTTACATCAACAGACACATTTGCTAAAGTGAGAACTAATGAACAACTCAATGTGGCCAGCAGTGCGAGACACGTTACTTATGGAGGTGAAGAAACTCAAACCGAAGGTTCAGTCATGCTTTCATGTTATTTGGCTGAGAACTGTTACAACTTGTTATTCTTAAGACCAGTGTGATCTTTATTGGGTCTCAAAGATATTTTAATAATTAATCTGTTTTCTTTTGTTAAAGAAGTCCATCACATAAGTGCATTTCCAAGTTCTAATTTTTCTGAAGCCATTTTCTCAGAGTATGCTGATGTTTTCGACAACAAGTTAAGAAAACATCCAGTTGTGTATTCCATGAAGTTCCACCAAGAGGTCAGTCCAACAAGAAGAGTTCCAATAGCGATGCAGGATAAAGTTAAAGCTCGACTGGATAAAATGCTGCAGCAAGGTGGGATTTGTCCAGTCACAGAACCAACTGAATGGGTGTCGCCCATAGTAGCTGCTCACAAAAAGGCTCAGATAAAAGCAGAATATATATTGACCCAAGAGATCTGAAGAAAGCATTAAAAGAGACCACATCATCCAATGTGCACAGCTGAAGAAGTTGTAGCTCTAATCCCAAATGTCACTGCATTTTCTGTCTTGGATGCAAACAGTTCATTTAGGCAAGTGATGCTTGATGGTAAATCCTCATTTCCAACTACTTTTGGCACTCTGTTTGGCAGATACAGATTCCCAAGGATGCCATTTGGAATAAATTCTGCAAGTGAAGTCTTTCAGCTTGCAATGGAGCAAACTTTTTCGGGTTACCCTTGGGCCACAATAGTAGATAAACTGTTGGTTGGAGGCAATGGTGAAGCAGAGCATGACAGAAACCTCAAAAAAGTTCTAGACAGAGCAGGTGAAGTAAACTTGAAGCTCAATCCTCTGAAGTGCAAATTCAGACTTCCAGAAGTTACATATGTAGGTCATTTGTTTACAAGTACAGGCTTGAGACTAGACCCGACCAAGCAAGCAGCTATTCTTAAGATGTCAGTACTAGATAATGTACAAGCTCTACAGCGCTTCCTAGGCATGGTCAACTATTTAGGCAAGTTTATACAAGACTTCAGTGAACTGATAGTACCTTTAACAGAGCTAACATGCAAAAATGTTGCATAGTCATGGTTGGAACAGCACCAGAAGGCATTTGAAGACCTCAAGCAGAAAATTGCCACCCCACCTACATTAAGATACTATGATGTGAACAAACCAGTTACTCTTTCATGTGATGCTTCAAAATTTGGTCTTGGAGCAGTTATACTTCAAGAGGGGAGACCAGTAGCCTATGCATCTAGAACACTAACCCAAACTTAGATGCAGTACGCTCAAATTGAGAAGGAGCTTTTGGCAATAGTATTTGCATGTTCCAAGTTTCATGATTATATTTATGGTCGAGCTATTCAGTTGAAACTGACCATCAACTTCTAGTTACTATTCTATAGAAGCCTATGCATTCCACTCCAATGAGATTACAGAGAATGATGCTCAAACTGCAAAAGTATAATTTCAAAATGGTCTACACAAAAGGCAAATTGCTCTATCTGGCTGATATCTTAACCAGATCACCCAGAAATATGACAGAATAGCTTTACGCAGAGAATTTTGACTTTGATGTGATGTCAGTGCATAATTTTTCCACCACTAGAATTGATGAGTTAAGAGATCACACTCAGACTGATCTAATTTTGCAAAAGCTCAATCACTACATTAATGTTGGATGGCCATCAAAGCAATCTAGTGTACCACCTGAAGTGCAAACCTATTTTCCTTACAGACAAGAACTGTTGATGGAAGATGGCATTATTTTCAAAGGTCCTAAACTTCCTTACAAAAAGATTATATCCAGATTTTGCATCATGGTCACCCAGGATCTGTATCCACTAAGAGAAGAGCAAAATAATTAGTATTTTGGCCTTCATTACCAAAAGACATTAATACAGTTCTTTCTTCTTGTTCAGTATGCACTAGTACTAGACCGCATTTGCAAAGAGAACCACTTCAGCTAAGTCCAGTTCCTGAACTACCTTAGTCTGCTGTAGCAACTGATATCTTCGAGTGGAACAATCAACACTAGTTGGTTTTGGTAGACTGTTATTCAAATTGGTTTGAGATTGATCTACTACCTAACCTAACATCCACTGCTGTTATTACCAAGTTGAAACATCATTTCTTAGTTCATGGTAGTCCACACAAACTTTTTCTGACAATGGTACTCAATTTACTAGCAAGTCGTTTCAGAAATTCACAAAATAATGGCACTTTGTACATGTCACTAGTAGTCTTGAATATCCTCAGTCGAATGATCTAGCTGAATCAAGTGATTGCTTTGCACTGCACAAAGGTCAAAGTACAACAATACCAATGTGTTCTTGAATTTGCTTAATCTCAGAAACATACCCCATGACGATATTCTTGGCTCCCCTGCTCAAACACTACTTTCCAGGTAAACTAGAACTATGCTCTCCATTACTTCTAGTTTACTGAAGCCTAAACCTAAGAAAAATAAAACCATCAAGCCTCAACTGTTGAAGAAGCGTAATATCCAGAAATCTAGTTACGACAGATCGAGCAGATTACTTCATCCATTGAGGGAAGGAGAGACAGTACGAATCTAGACAACAAAAGGTTTTGATCAAATAGGACAGATTATAGGCATCTATGCTTGACCCGAGATCCTACCTGATACTCTTATACTTCACACCCTCTGAGTCTAACAGTAGACATCTTCCTGTACCAGAATCATCACAACATTGCTTCTGTAATGCAGATTCCAAATCTAAGAGTGAATCAGAATGTGTTCAAAATTCTGATTCCATTCCAGAAACTGATATGAACATGCCACAGGTCAACCATTTTGCAGAGACAGTTCCAGTTGCTAAATCTCATTCTCAGTTTTATGTCACATGACACGGGCGAGTATCTAAGCCTAGTGTGAAATACGCAGCGATGTGGACTTGACTGTATATATCTGCATATTTAGTATTGTATAATACATGACACAGAATTACCTGTGATGTCTGCATGCCTCATAACATTACACAATCTATTTCTCAAAGAGGGAGGATGTAGATCAGAGTGCAAGTAATGTGTGTGCTATATCTTTAATAACCATGTCAAGGCTATACGTGCATGGATAAATTCCAGACACGTGCAATCCCTAGTGCCATTTTGAAAGAGCAGCCAGGGAGAGAGCATGCAAGATAGCAGTTGTTAGTTTGTATACAATTACTTAATTGTATTCTTATTCAGCTGCAAGTACGGTGAGACTACTGCTAGAGACTGACTGCTCTGGCTTTTGGGTTGCCTTCCCTTTGACTTTGGAGGATCCTCCTACTCTCATGTCATCTGCTTATTCTACGTTTCACTGAAAAATCTAATTGGGATGGCCCTCCCCTTAGATTCTTAAAGCTTGCGTTAGCCTTTGTTTCAGATCACCCCCTCACTTATTGCACACTGCAGTATTCTAAAGTATTAATTAATTTCTCCATCATACATTTAAAATCTGTAACACTTGTGACTACACTACCAGTCAGTGGAGAGCATCGGGGACCACTTCTTAAGAATCAGTTTTGAAAACAGTTCTAATTTGCTCCTGGTGAGGGAAGGAGCAGAGGGACATTGCTTTCTAGCCTTCTAAGTGACTGCCAATCACCAGAAAGCTTGAAAATTGCTATTTAGAAGCCAGCTTAGGATTAATGCTACTACTTTGCTTCTGGTGAGAGAAAGAGCAGAGGGACACTGATTCCTGCTAGTCTCGGATTGGGCAGTGTGCATGAGACTTCAGTGAACAGTCTGGTTGCAGTTTTGGCAAGTACGTCTTCAGGGTCTTTGTGCAGCTTGGCTGCCTGCTGCCCCCAGCAAGACTACAGCACGTGTACCAAACACAGCAACAGCTGGGTTACTATCACTATTCGGAAAACAGCTTGGGATTACTGCTACACTTTTGTTAGGTAAAAGGAGCAGCTCAGGATCGCTAATTTCTAGCTGTATGCAGCTATGTTGAGACCAGCACTATTATCACTAATATATAGATGACACCTCCAGTAAACAACTGCTACTCCCCCTTCAGTCCACATTAGTAATCACCTAGAACCATGGCTTTGCACTTTTGAACCGCCTCTGTAGTCAGCTTGGTTGAAATTAAAATCCTGAGACAAAGCACTAATTGTCTCATAGTTATTTATAACCACCTACTACTTATACTGATGCGCTGTGTGACAGATGCAGTTATTTAATGCTACTGGAGGCAAACCTCTTACAAATAAAAAGCAGGTTGACAATATCACACAACACCACACTAAAACTATCACACACAAATCAGACCAAACACAGAGACGCTACATGTAATGAGCCTCTAAGTAGACTACCTAAAGGAACGCAGGAATGGTTAAGGAGAGGCGAATTTAAACCAAGAAATGAAAGGTTAATATTGGCAGCCCAAGACAGTGGGCTACATACACGCTGCTTTACAAAATCCATTGAATATGTGGGTGAAACACACAAATGTAGGTTTTGTAAGACAGAATTGGAAACAATCACACACCTTGTTGCTGGTTGCAACACACTAATGGCAGAAGGACTGTATACTGAAAGGCATAATAATGTGGCGAGGAAGGCATAATAATGTGACGAGGCTGTTGCACTGGGGATTGTGCAAGCATTATGGTATTGAAGTGGCTGAAAAACATTGGAAACATGAGCCACAAAGCATCACAGAAAATGAAATTTATATCACATGGGATCACCCATTACCAACAGTCCAAAAGATAGATGCTAGAAAACCGGATACAGTGGTCCAAGAAAAGAAGACAAAAGTAGCACTGATGACTGAAATTGCCGCAGGCTACTTCCTGGGCTTGTCCATACCTTCATTAAGCATTGAAAGTTGACTGCTATTTCCAGAGCAAGAGCTGGCTTTGCCAGGGCTATCCTGCATGGGTTTATAGAGGACTCTTCAGTGCCTTCCTCATCCCATGTTTACTCTTGAGCTTTTTTTACTCTCCCTTACATACAGAGTACTGCAACAGTGATATGAAAGGACATAGTACAGCTGTGTAAAATCTTACCATAACAGCAGATGTCCTTCTCTTCACTGTTGCAGTATTCCTTCCCTCCCTCCCTCCTACCCCCTCTACTTTGCCCTCTTCTTTTCCCCTTGGTGAGGGATTCTTATCTTTTTCCACCTTCTGAATGCGCATGTTCCTCCTGGTTCCTAGGGGCATTCTGTTTCTTCCTGGAGTTTTTCAGTTCTGAAATATGTATCGTACGCCATCTTTATGCCGTATGCTTTGAGCAGGGAAGTACAACGCCTGTAAACACTAAAGGGTTAGGTATGCTGGCTGGACATTGCACTATCCTTGGTAGTAGAGCCCTTACATAAGGAATACTGCAAAAGTGAAGAGAAAAACCTCTACTATTATGGTAAGATTTTATACAACTGTATTTTCTTTGCCTTGGATAGTTCCTTGAGGACATGTTCATAGGAGATTTGGAGGGGAGGGGGTATTGTGGATGTGGATATGAAATCTAGGAATTGTAGGAGGGGGGGAAAGAGGGGTGAATTTACAACCAAGTTTATCTGCTAGTATATTGGCTATGTACTCTGGGTCTGACAATGTGCATCATTTACTGTTAGTTTTGTGTAGTGTTTGACATAGTTTCTAATGTTTAACATAGCTTAAGGCTTTGCGGTTGCCCTTTGCCCGGGTGGCAGTTTTTACCTATTATCTGGTTTTGGTTGATTTGATCAGGGTCTGAAGCTCACTATTAAGCTTAGTAAGAGCTTGTTTGGCATCTTGAGAGCTGCATTTATCTTTATGCACAATGGGTATTTTCTTTTATTATAGAGCCTGTTGCTGCGGTAGCGTTGTCGCCTCACAGTAAGACGCTGTCCGGTTCGATGCTCAGCTAGAGAGTCTTCTGCGTGGAGACGTGCATGAATGGGCGTACCTTCGTTGAAGGTTGTGTGTCAGGCCTGGCAAGCCGGTACGTAAAAATCAACTACCAATCATTAGCGGACCGGAGTTCTGCTGTGGCGACCCCTAACCGGGAAAAGCCGAAAGACACAAACATAGAGCCTGTTTTTATTTGGGATCCACATTAGACATTTATTTTTGAATTTGGAGCTGTATTTACTATGGAAGGGAACAGATAAATCTGTGCAGCTGTTAAGTGTACAATGAACTTATCAGTAAAGGGTTCTGCATAAGCAGTGAGGTCATTGAGTTGGATGTTGAATTTAGCTAGATCACACGCTTTCAGTAGATTAGCCTTGGCATAATCACTGAATACCAAGGTAAAAGAATGATGCTTCCTGCTTTAGTTTTAAAGGTAAATGTAACTTTTTTGTGGTGTAATTAGAGCAGGGAAGGAGTTACAATTGGTAGGTAAGCAGAAAAGTCCTATATTGATGAGGAGCAAATCCTGGATTGTCACCCTTGGTTGGGGTGCAGACTAGCTGGTTCAGAGAGTTTGTATTGATGAAGTGCAGAAATCTCAGGGCATACGTGTTAGAGAATGTATACATCTCCCAGTTAATAGAGGACTAGTTGAAGTCCCCTAGGAGAATGGTATCTGGCATAATGCATAGGGGCTCCATGCTAGTTAGGTAGGAGTTATGGGCTGAGGGGGACATGGGGGTCCTTTAGTTAGTCATGGTATGATAAGGGGGTCTTGTTAACGCTAAGATGGACGTTGAGGAGATCCAAACTTTCTTGTCTAACTAGACTAGAGGTGAAGCCCCCCCCCCACAAATATGGAGACCCTGCCACTTTCAGTACCTTAGTCTAATGCGGTGGGCTTAAACATTGGTAGACATTAAAACCCTGCACTGATTGGGTGCCTTCAATGGTCTTCATCATGAAGCATATATCTCTGTTTTCCAAAGTAAGTAGTGCTTGTAGGTAGTTGATGTTTTTTTGTTAAGGCTGCTAGCAGTGAGCAACAATGCTTATATGTTGTTTGGATTTTGTTTTGTTGGAAACTTTTGAAGACTTACTTGGTCCACCCCCAAAATGTCTTTTTAGGCAAAGGTTTAGCCAATTTACAAAAAGCCTTGGGGGGATAGGTGCAGGCCATTACTGGCAAAGCAGCTAGTACTCTCTACTGTCTTTTTCCAAGCTGATATATGTTGCCCCCCCCCCCCCGAATGACACCAGAAGTTAAGTAAATTGTTGAAGTCAATAATCTGTTTGTATTGTGACGTCATTCTTAATGATAGCAAAATGCTTCTCATGGCTAGGTTCAAACCTGCCTCGGACATGTATTCAGAGAGCTCCATCGTGTCTGTCGTCATAAAGTTCAGGGAAGTATGTCTCAAATGAATTACACCCAAATGTCTCAAATGAATTACACCCACATGTACTATGACTGTCATATGTAAACTTACGGTTTACAGACCTGGGTGCCTGCATGATGTGGCGAGTCCTGGCACCTGATAGGCAACTGACCACGTACCTCTTCTCTCTCAGCCTGGAGAATGGTGCATCACTGTCTCTCACAGTGGAGTCACCTATGACTAAGATGTTGGATTGTGTGGAGGTTTGCCTTACGTGCTTTAGAACTGAGATATGGTGACTGTGTTTCAGGGTGGGTGTTGCCATTGTGTGTTTGCGAGGCTGCTTAGGGTACTTGTTTCTTAGATTACATTCAGGAGGCCTTTGTGGTTTAAGTAGTCTATTTTAATTTCTCCAAGTCTTTTGGGTTTCTAATACCATGACAGGAATGGACCCCATTCCTAAGTCAAAGTATGATTAAAGTTCATGAAATTAGTATCATGTCAATCTTTGATGTCAGCCAGTAGTGCTCTTTGCAGCACCCGCAATATGCCCAGTAATGACTCCTTCTGCAGTTCGTACGGAGTTACATGGATTGATAATATATATCCAAATATGACCAGTTGTTCCTACTACTATCGGAACCGTCTGGATATTCTTCTTCCACATTGCCCTCATTTCTTCCTGAAAATCCTGGTATTTTATGACTTTGTGTCTCTCTCTGTACGCAAGAGACTGTAGTCACTGGGTGCAGCAATTTCAATGATCAATGCTACTTTTGTCTTCTTTTCATGGACCACTATATCTGTTTTTCTTGCATCTAATTTTTGAACTGTTAGTAATGGGTGATCGCATGTGAAATAAACTTCATAATTTTCTATAATGCTTTGTGGGTCATGTTTCCAGCGTTTTTCAGTTACTTCAATATTATAATATTTGCACAATTCACAATGCAACAGTCTTGCCACATGATTATACCTTTCAGTATACAGTCCTTCTTCCATTAGTATAAACACACCCAGCAAAGTACAGTTGTGTACACTTACCATAAATGTAGATGAGTGTATTCACTGTTGCAGTCATTACATTTGGGTAATCTGCTGGCAGGTTACCCTCAGTCGGCCTGAATTCCAAAGTCTTGGGTTCTGCATCGGTTGCTGTCTTCTCTTCCATGACGTCAGGTCATCAGGGGTATAAAACATGCAGCCGACGCCATTTTCTTTAGTTTTTCTTGCCTCCAATGTCAGGTGCCCCCAAAAAGGTAGCAAAAAAAAAAAATGATATAAATATACGTACATCAATATAAACTTTACCTTCATCTACAAGCAAATAAACCACATAGGTTGTAGAAGATAGAGAAGGAAAGATAAACTCCAGAATGACAGGGGGATGGCAGGAGGGTAATCTGGACTGCAACAGTGATTACACTCGAACATCTACATTTATGGTAAGTGTACACAACTGCACTATGTTCTTCGTGTTTCACTGTTGCACTCATGACATTTGGGTAGAAATCCAAAGCTATGGTTGGGAGCTGAAGCTAAACAGCATTAGGTGCGGCTATAAGGCCCTGCAGCACTGCAGTGGCAAAGCCTGCCCTGGATTTAAAGTAGAGAGGCAAATGATAATGCTTTGTAAAGGTGTGAACAGAACTCCAAGTAGCAGCCTCTAAAATGTCTTTGGTTAGTACTCCTCTGAGAAAGGCTGCTGAAGTAGCAGCAGCTCTGGTGGAATGAGACCTAATGCACTTGGGCACAGGTTTACCATGGTGTAAGTAGCAGAAACAGATGCAGTGGCTTACCACTTTGAAATGGTCTGCTTTGAAATTGCCTTTCCTTCTGATCCTGCAGCATATGACACTAGTTTTTCTTAGAGCTTTAGTCCTGCTCAAGTAGAATCTTAGCTGTCTGTGTACATCCAAGGAATGCAGAATACTCTCCCCCTTGTTCTGCGGATGTGGATACAAGGTTGGCAGATGAATTGTTTGGTTAAGAGCCACACTGGAAACCACCTTAGGCATAAAAGCAGGATTTGTCCTCAGAGACACCATGTCTGGGTAAAATATGATAAAAGGTTCTACAGCCATGAGGGCCTGTAGCTCTGAAACTCTTCTTGCTGAAGTAATTGCTAGTAGCAGAGCTGTTTTCCATGATCAGAACTTTATATCAGCGGTAGCAGCTGGTTCAAATGGAGGCAGGGTGAGCTTTTCCAAAACATAATTGAGGTCCCATGCAAGCAATGGTTTTCTTCTAGGAGGCCCTAAATTTTTGGCTCCTCTAAGATACTGCTTTAGTACAGGATGAGAAAAGACTGGTGGCTCTGTATTGTAATGAGCCGAAATGGCAGAGGCATGGATTTTAATTGATGAGAAAGATAGGCCTTTGTCAAGCATCTCAGTTAAGTATTGTAATATCTGAGGAATATTTGGTTCTGCTGTATCAGTTCCTTGTGCTTGATTCCAAGCACAGAATCTCTTCCATTTGTCAACATAAGATTTTCTAGTACTAGGCCTTCTGGCTTCCAAAATGACATCCATCACAGCTTTACTGAGAGGTGTTGTTTGTATAACTACATGATCAGCCATGCTGCCAGGTTCAGTGTCTGAAGCTGATTGTGCAGGATCCGATTGTTTTGCTGGAACAGTAGTTGAGGTCTTTGAGTAAGGTCCAAGCTGGTTATTGAAGCAAGGTCCTTAGGCTTGGGTACCAGTACTGGCGGGGCCTGTCTGGGGCAATTAGTATCATCTTTGGTTTCTCTTGTATGACTTTTAGGAGGACCTTGGGGAGAAGAGGGAGAGGAGGAAGAAAAAAAAAAGTTTCCCCAACGAGGTACTTAGCTTTAGTTAAGAATTCGATTCTGAAACTCAAACTCGAATATTTCAGTAGTCGGCCGACCGACACTTGCGAAATGCTTCTGCTTCGGGCACTTCGCGGCAAGAAAGACTAAAGAAAATGACGTCGGCTGCATGTTTTATACCCCTTACGTCATGGAAGAGAAGACAGCAACCGACGCAGGACCCAAGACTTTGGAATTCAGGCCGACTGAGGGCAACCTGCCAGCAGATTACCCAAATGTAATGACTGCAACAGTGAAACACGAAGAACATTACGACGTGCAACTGTTTCCAATTCTGTTTTACAAAACCTACATTTCTCTGTTTCTCCCACATGTTCAATAGACTTTGTAACCCAATGTGTACATAGTCCACTATCTTGGGCTGCTAATATTAACTTTTCGTCTTTTGGTTTAAACTCCTGTAAGGCCCTGCCCTTATCCTGAAAATATGTAAAAATTTCAGTAGCAGCACAACCAAAAAGACATATTTACTGTCCAAAGCAGTATCCAACAATTTGGCCTTAATGTCATCAGGAAGAGCCTGAAGATGAAGCTATGAGTAACACCTCATAACAGATCCAAATGCAGCAGCCTTGTAGAAAGCATCAGATCCATCATAGCGGCACTTAATAGAATGGTGAGAAACTTGAGAGGTGGAACCAACAGGGAAAGGACAGAGGCCTTCTCCTCAGAGTCAGAAATATCAGAAATAACCTGAGAGACCTGAGAAAGGAGGATCAAGACATATCTAGTCATATGAATCTGGTAGCTAATGGCCCTAAAGGATAAGATGGCAGCAGTATAAACCTTCTTGCTCAGCCTCTCCATGGCCTGACTATCCTTATCAGAAGGAAGTAACATGGTAAAGGGTAAAAGCTTGGAGGGCTTGTCTGAAGAGACAGATACTAAAGAAGGATCAGCTGAAGGGCATTTATACAAAAATTTACATTCATCAGGCACCTTGTAAAATCTGCCAGGTTTCTTGGAAGCAGGGGGATGAGAATCAGGGGCCACAGAAGCTGTTGAAACTATATCCAGGAGGGCAATCAAAATGGAGAACAGCAGAAGGTTTGTGAGACTCCATCTGAAGGAGCTCATAATACCTTTTCTGGATATTAGAAACCTGACAGCAATCCCTTTTAAAGAATTCCATCATAGGGTTAACAGTGTGCCCAAAAGAGAGTTCCTCTAAAGAACAATCTGGGCTAATAAAATCCTCCTCCTCTGAACCATTATCCAAGGGGGAAGGAATCTGGGAAGAGTAGGCCAAGGACTCTTCCCAAGAGTCCTGATCATCATAAGAATCCAGTTCCATAGGTCTTTTAAGAGGAGTAAAAGACCAGGGAGGAGAAGGCACAGACACCCCTTGAGGAAACTTTAAAGCCATCAAAGCATTAAATAACCCCAAGTAAAATCCTGTCATTCAAATTAGTGATCTTTAGCTGCAGGAAAAATATGCTTGGTTTTTGGTTTCATTTTCTGTGGGACGTCCGCATAAAAAACCCTAGGGGGGTTAAAACCTTGGTGACACTCAATAAGCATGGCAGGGATCTCCTCCCTTACTAAAATCTGCAGAATCCTCCTCAGTCCCTCTCAGCCAAGATTCCCCCTCAACGTCTACAGCAGATGTCTGTAAAGCCTCAGAGGATGTGTGAGAAATTGGATTCATGCAAGCCACTGACAGGGTCGCACCAGAGAAATCTGAAGCAACCACCGGATAAGCCTCCAGACTTTCACCAGCTCAAGGAAGATTTCTGGGGGAGGCTGGACAGCAGCCGTATCAGACCAAAGTTTCTTGGCCTTTTTCTTGGCCAATGGCTAACCTTGAGGACAGGAAGATTCCACCATAGCACCTTCAGCCAACAGCTTGAGATGTTGGTTTTTAAAGGTAAATAGATAAGGAGGAGAGACGACTTTGCCGGGCCTTAGGGAAAAAAGCTTGGCAGACAGACCACCATATGTTGTGGGAGGCACCCAAATAAAAGATACACTAGTCGTGATGATTTTTATGGGGAATCTGTCTCCCACACTAACATCTTCCCTTGCTGGATGACATGAAACAAATCAATACTAAATAAAGAAGATTAGGAGAAACCGCAAAGGGACACTTATCTGAAAAAACAGCTTGGTAACCAGCACAGAAGAAAAGCATTCAGACCAACTTGCAATGATGGCTTTCGGACTGGTGAAAAAAGAAGTTCTGAATGTGCGCATACATACATCACTTTTATGCCCTATGCCTTGCATGGGAAGCGTACATCTGATGCATGGCACCTGTAAATACTAAGGCTTTGATATACCGGCCAGATATTGGGCTATCCTTAACAGGTGTTCCCTTCTGTTAGGAATCCTGCAACAGTGTTATGGAAGGACATCTGGTCTGCAAAACTCTTTGCAGCATCAAAATTACAGGTAATACTGTTATACTCAGATTTAGAGACTTCATCATACAAATGCAGGAGATGTAGTTGTTTAAATTCCTTGAATTCTGTGATATTTGTTCTGAAGGTATTGGAAATTTTGACTGTGAAGGTTTCTAGTTTGTGTTCTGACTTGACCAGCAAAGGGGATACCATGGTGGTGGCACACACTGATGCTAAGTCTCTCATAACCAGGTCAAGTATATTCTGCTCTTTTGTAGGATCATTAATATCTGGTCCAGGGAGTTCTTGTTTTATAAAATATGAATTTTTATGAATCTCTTACATTAGTAGTACAGGTTCCCCGCAAATCACCTGGTAGTTAAAAATCACCCAGGGAAACAATGTTCCTACTTACTGGGATCATCGGGAACATTTAGAGAGGTTATGTGATTTTCTGTAGCACATCATGAACTGACAGCTGATCTTACAGCTATTTGCATCTCTATAAGCTCCACCTTAGGGTATCTATCTCAAGGTAATTTGTTCTCTACTGCAGCTTCCATTTGATCTAAATGCCTGGTAAGCAGAAAACTCAGGTAATGAGGGAGTGCTCTTTAGGCACTTAAACCGGGTTTCTGTGACAATACATACATGGACGTGTTCCAAATGCAGGAAGGCTTCTACATCCGGCATTTTGTTGTTTAAACTTCTAGCATTAAGTATAACCACCTTGATATGGTCCAGAGGTTAATTTATTTTGGAAGTTAGGCTTGGTGTTCCATCAGCTGAACCCTGCCTAAAAAAAGGCACAATGTGGACAGCCAACAGGGTTCAAGTACATGGAAGCACAAACTAGGGCTTGCACTGATGACACAGTATATTATGAAGTGAAACAAGTCCTTTGGAAAATACTTTTTTTTTTTTTTAATATATTAACTGGGGTACAGCAATGATCTACAAAAACTTTATTCAACGGTTCACCCCTGGAGCACTGTATGGTCAAGGGACTTGATATAACATAGAAAAGTATTTCTGCCAGAGTGCAAAGGTACCTGTACCCCAGTGAGGCAACAAGTAGAATAAATGTTCATGATATATCTCCAGTGCACCAAGAGAAGTAAAAATAAGCCAAGTAAAAGTATAGGTCAAAAAATATACTAGGATTCAAAATAAGACTTTACAGATGTGTTTCAAACGTGAACAATTCAAAGGAAAAGAAGAAACACATACGCATCTCAAAACACTGGAAATAAAACACTAAATGGGTTGGTAGGAGAAGCATGGGGAAGTACTCTGTAATCATCAAATTATTTAACACAAATGCTGAGGGGTAGTGGTCATCCATCTGCTAAAAGACTTATAAAAACATGTTTTGTATGCACAAGCCAGTGGAATGGAATTTGTAATACAATACAGCTGTAATTTTCTCCTAGGTTTTGTGATCCAAGTTTGTTTTAATGTGGGTGGTCCTCCCTGAGAGGGGGATATGGGTAGCTTTGCCACCACCTAAGAAAATTACATTTGCCAGCTCCTTCTAGTGGGCTAGTGTAATCCAGTAGATTTTAAATCATATCTATTCATCATTACTTGCATAAAAGTCAAGAAAAGCAGTCTTGACAGGATGGACTGAAACATTAATAAGGAAAGAAATGAGAATTTTTTTTTTTTTTTAACATTAGTGAGAGGAGAAGGAAGACTGTAAAGGGGAGGAAAGGGGAGTCAGTGGATCTGTACCCTAAGAAATCATCGGTATTAAAAAGATAATACTGCACTGCATTCCTATAAAACAATGGGAGACAGAATGAAAGCAGAGCATGTACAGAACTATAGTGGCACACTGACACAGCTGCTATATTTCATTCTGTAACCCAAGTAAAACAAGATAAGAAATGGCCTCAAGTTCTTAACAGGTGGCTGGAAAATAAAAGCATGAAGAACAGCAGAAACATTTTTACCTTCAATGAATTTATCTCAGCTGAAGCAATTAAACATGAGCTGATAAAACAAAGACATCCGGATGTTGACCAGAGACCCTACCCCCTTTGAAGCTATTCACAACAGCGTGTGTGTGTGTGTGTGTGTGTGTGTGTGTGTGTGTGTGTGCGTGTGCGTGTGTGTATATGTGTGTGTGTGTGTGTGTGTATGTAAAGAAGCAAACAAGAGTGAAAGTGCTTCAGGAGGAGAGCACAGGCTACTGTTACCATATGTCCATCCTCCTGCTTACAGTGAGTAAAAAAAACTCTCTCCATGTAATCTTACATTTCTAATTTGGCTGTTCACTTTCCTTCATTCCTCTTCACATTACTGTTTTATTTACAGGTCATCAGTTCATACCTGTATGGGTTAAAGCAGGTACCACTGGAATGCCCTATTACCGAGGACTTTGTACTGACTGACGGGCCACAAAGAGCAAAAGGTATATTTAATAAAAAACAAGGTAAGGAAGTGGATTTTAGTCTTTTTACAGAAGACATTCTTTTAACTTCAACTTTATTAAGGTGCTACACATTAAAGTGAAGCAATTGTACTACAATAAATAAACCATACATTATAAAATTATATTTAATTAAGATATTTAAAATTAAGCAGTCTGAACCCAGAACATGGCTAAACAGTAACATTAAAACTCAGTCTAGTCCATATTTAATAAAGAATTCTGTCACAAACATTGACAGTGCATTTAACATATTGTCTTCTATATTTTAAACAAAGTCACTCTCAGCTAAAAATACAACACTATTACAACCAGATGATACTCAAGCTCCACACAGTCAAAGCCACAAACTAACTACTTCATGGCAAAACAGATAACCACATTATGGGCACAAATCTAAAATTCACTGTCCAATAGCTTTAACATTCTTCTAAATGGGCATTCTTCAAAATAGGTCACAATCATCAATCACATAGTTTGGGTACATCACTGGTCTAATTGTTAGCTCATTCACAAACAAGAATAAAGGCCACACATCAATGCTTCACAGTACCACAAATCAAATGAAGTGATCCAAGGACCAAACCCACAGGGACAAACAATCAAATCTGACTAATATCGATTTCAAATGCAAGATGCTTTGAAAGGTTTATGGATACATAAACACACGACTCCCATCCAGAGTGCAAACAAGTAACATGTATTGTAAAGTCCAAAGTTCGTCCATAAGCAGTCACAGTTCACCATCTTCTGACATGTGCATCCTTTGGATTGTCACAGAAAATATAGTCTACCTAGTTGAGGACCTTCACATCAAAGCCCATTGCTCAAATGAACATTTTAATCCAAATCTGATTAATAATTTCTGTTGAGCTGGAAGCAATGTCCTGGCCGCTCCTTTTTACAACTAAATCATCTTTTTGCTCAAAAATGGAATTCACTCTTCAAATTCTGTGAACCCAGTATGGTCATGTAATTTTCAACATTTTCAGTCTTCATACTTCTACAGAATTCTCAAAGTCCTTAAAACTTGCAAATGGAAGAGGATAAACAAGACACTTAGGCTTACTAAAACACAGCCTATAAGATTAAGGGAAGTAAACAAGGCACTTTTCCACTGACACATTTTACAAAGGGCTGGTTCCAGAGGGATGGAGGAGGGCATATAAAACCCTCCTTCACAAAGGTAGAACAAAGAATAAAGTCTCACCTCACTACTTGGAAAGTTATGAAACTATTCTTTAGAAATGGACTGTGGAATACAACAGAGCATATGATCCAAGCATTTACTCCTTATTTGCATATTGGTTTGTGTGATTTCATCATACAAGGTAACTTAAATTAACAATTGGTTTAATTTCTTTGAATGTTGTGGTAACTGAATTTGATTATTTTTTTCTTTTAAAATTCTTTACTCATTTGTAGCTGAATATGGATTCCTTAAATAAGTATGCTATTAATGATTTGCTAAAGCACTAGTATTTTACGCAGTGTACTAAATGCTATGTTTATATAAAGGTAATACCCAATAACATCATCTAGTCATCATCTAGTGCTCATTCAGACGGAAAGTTGGATGATTTACTACTATTAGTAGTAAATCTATAGACTTGCAGATGATGACTGTACTCGTGCTTTGACACAGTTCGGAAAACTGTTGTTACATACATTAATGGCTAGGCTGATGAGTAGGCAAACTGCAAATTGAGCACATTAAGAAAAGGAAGTGTCCACTGTCGGTAAACATCACTCAACCCTATTAAACATGATACAAATATACTACTTATGACAACTTTGGAATTTAGGATCCAAGTATTTAGCAATCTGTGGACTCGGTGCATGTAGAAGAAAAAAAATTAAAAGGAAGGAAAAAGTTTGCAACAAATAACGCAGATGAAAAGAAATTGATTCAAGCCTATGACACAGAGAATATATACTAAAAAGACATTGCTTTCTTACGTAACACACACAGAATATAAGGAAAGATAACATTGTTCAATCATAAAACATTCAGTCTATAGAAAATGGCTTTATTTTTTCAATCAGAGAAGGTAGAAAAAAAGAGGCAAGGGGCAGGTTAAAAGGAAGAAATCAAAACTGAACTCTAAAGAACTGAAGAACATTACTATAAGGAAAAAAAGAGGAGAGCGACCAAAGTTGGCAACACTGCTCAAGTTGTGGAAGAACAAAGGCAGCTGGAGGACAACTGTACGCTTGCAAATGTAATAAGCAATGAAAACAGTGAAATTAGTAAGACAAATCATGTAGAAGATCATTCCTTTGTAACAAATGATAGAGCAGACATCAGAAGCGAAGCTGGCTCAACCAGACCCTCTGGGACGGTCCCATGAACTAGTACCCCACAGAAGAAAACACAAGGAAAAAAAAAAAGACTTCTGCAAAACTTGCAGGATGTTTCCTGAATACAGTACTACAGTACAACCCTTTTGCCCCACTCTAGCAATACTACTGGCAGACATTACTGAATTAGTAGTGGGAGATTCTCCAGATCTACCAGAAATTATATACTTGTAATTGGATATTCAATTATTAGAGGAACTGCAACTTACATTTGCAGAGAGGTTAATGAACACTGAACAGTGTTATGCTTGCAAGAAACAAAAACACAGGATGGAAAAAGGGCCTTGGAATGCCTTAAATGTAAGGAAGTACTGAACTGTTTTTATTTATATTGGAACAAATGATCTCATTTTCAAGGACAGTTTGACTGCTATTAGGGGACTTAAAGCCCTCTTAAGTGGCATAGCTTCTACACGTGTTAGGGACGTATTTTTCACAAATCACATACAGAAACAAATTTTCATCTGGTAGATAGCAATTGTTGGTGGTGTAATGGGGAAGAGGCAACTGGAAACATTTTTGGGGAGTGCAATGAGTTGGCAGATTTTAAAAATTCCCTACAGAGTACTCTGTCAGAAATATTAGGTGAGCAAGTGCCTCTAGCTAAGGAAATTATTATTTTGAGTTGGGACACAAGATCTGAATTGCTTAGATATAACAAGTGCTTGTCACTTTTAATTTTGCTGGCTGCCAAAAAAGCAATTATTAGAAAATAGAAATCAAAGTCTAAGCCAACTGCATTTGTAGTACTGAACACTGTATAAAAGATAAAAGAACTGGACGAGGGATGTTCAGAAAAGGGAAGGTGCAAATTACTGTACATAAAAATAAATGGAAACTGTGGGAACAGTACAGTCATAATAATGTTCAGGAGGAGAAGTGAGATTTAAACGCAAGGCAGGAGTTGTGCAATTTATGTAATGTAACATACAGTGTATGTAAATAGAAAATAATTAATACGGTTTGGTTCTTTTCTATTAATTAATGCATGTTTGCCTGCATCTAAAGTGATAATGCAATAACAGTTTTTATACAAAAAAATGATAGAGAATAGAACATACCAGACACAGTTTGTGTTCATAAGGAAGCTCTTTTACTTCATGTGAAGTTTACCACAGTCATGATCATGGGATTATAAACGTTAAATTACTGCTAGATATCTCTACAAAACTGAAATCTAAAATCAATGCAAAGAAGATTAATAATAGACTATGTGGGAGCAAAACAGTCACTGTAAGACTAACACTGGAGTGATGCTTTCAGTGGAAAAAAACGCAGAAGAAATTTAGCAGATTCTAAAACGGAAATTGTCTGAATTCCACCAATTAAAAAATAAAACCTTTTAACATCAGGAATTAGGAACACAAGATCAGGAGGATACATTTCCATAAGAACAATATACTTAATTAAGATAACATACAACAAATATAACAAATGGAAAATAAGTCAAACTATAACTTTGAAAACTGAAATAAACAAGCTGGACAGACAAATTAAATATAGAATGAGACACGATCAAGAAAAATTTTAAGAAAATGTATGTACAGACAGAACATAATCGGAAACCATGTTATAGATATACAAGATGTGATAGGAGAAGAGACGTACAAATTGATAAACTGTGTGTACATTCTAAAATTCATTTTCAAAGACAGCAGATTACAAATCTATTTTCAAAATCTTATGCAAAGTAGTTTTGCCCAACAAAGGGGGTGACAAATTTTCCTACAAACATCTAGGTAATCTTTGGATACTGAAACTAAATTATGTTGAAAAAAGTATGAAAACTAGACCCAAACAAAGCACAGAGAGGGAATGGAATTAGTAATAATGGCCTGAGAACACTTTAGCATGAGCTCACAGTACCATATCAGTTATTCATTTTATTTATTTTATTTATTTTACATTTGTTGACCGGGCTAGTCTAGCTGGACATATGTCCATTTTCAGTAGAGGCCCGGGGAGAAAAGCTCCACATAGAAGACTTACACAAACAGTACATTAAACATTAATTACAGGAATCTTGTGAGATAACATGTGTTCCAAGGTAACAAAAACATATAATTTTTTTTTTTTTTGTGCTATGAGAAGAGGGAGAAGGATTTAGAAGTATGTGGTAGACACACAAAGCAAAGTGATGAGCAGGAATAAGAGAACAAAGTAGTTAAAAATGGGATTGGAAGAATTAGGTGTAGGGTAGTAAGTTGTTGATAAGACAGTAGGATGGCCAATTCAGTTGTTCCTAGTTACAGTAAGTCAGTCTAAATGGTAGTGGACTTAAAGTTGCAGAAAGAGAGATGTAATAAAAAAAAGATATTGGGCAAGACTAACAGTGGGAGATACATTAGTCAGGGTTAGTACAGGGACATAGCTAGTGAGTTGTAAGGTATGATTTAAGTTTCTTTTTAAATAGTGAAGTTGAAGAAAGAGATGCAAGTTCACCAGGAAGTAGGTTCCAGCTTTTGCCTACAGTGTTAGTGAAGAGGGATTCTCCTGCTTTAGTGTTAGATTTTTGAGTAGAGATGAGTAGTTTGTTTGCAGAGAGTAGGTTTGTAAGATTTTTATATGGGCAGATTAGACTTTTTGAGAATTGGTGTGTTACTTGGATGATACAGGGTTTTATGGGTAATAGTTAGTTGGCGAGGTAGAATATGGTTCTGTAGTTCCAGCCAACCCAGTTGTTTCAGATTTTGGCAGTGGTGGAATCTAACAGGAGAGCCTGTAGCAAATCTGGCAATGTTGTTGTAGGCGATTGGCAGCTTGTTGAGGTTGCTTTTTGATAGATTAGTATATATAGGGGATGCATAAAAGAGTGATGAGATGAGGTGGGTGTGGGCAATAGAAGTTCTTGCTATGGGAGTAAGGAAAGGTTTAATTCTATAGAGGGAGCCAAGTTTTCAGTTAACTGATTTTATTGTGGTGTTAATATGAGTATCAAAGTTAAGGCTGTGGTCAATCGTCACTCCCAAGAGTTTAGTGGTAGTGTCAGGGGATATAACTGTACTATTTTTCGATTTAATAGTGAAGTAAAGTGGGGGGGACTTGAGTGTGGGAGTAAACAGTAGAAGTTTAGTCTTTTTAGGGTTAAGGAGGAGGCAGCGCTGTAAAAAACAATCTTCGACAAGTTCAAAGACATTTTGGGTGAGTGACTGTAGTTCAGATGATTCAGTAGCTGAGGAAATTTAGGTAGAGTCATCTGCATATTGAATGGCTACAGCACATGGGATGCTAGTAGACAGATCATTTATAAAGATAGAGAATAGAAGAGGGCGGGTGCACAAAGAGAGACAGGAAGGTGGGAAGATAGAGTATTGTTCCAGAGTACTGCCTGTTGCCTGTTGTGTAAGTAGGACTTGAACCACTGTGAGTGTCAAGTGAAAGGGACTCAAGTATATTTAGTAGAAGGTGATGGTTAACCATATCAAATGCTTTTGAAAGATTTATGAAGATAGCAGAGGACAGGGTGTTATGGTTACGGTTCTTGTTAATATGGTCAGAGAATGATAGGAGGGCTGTAGTGGTGCTGTGGTAAGGTCGAAAGCCATGTTGTGAGTTAGCTAAAAGGTTATTTTGGAGGAGATGGTCTAGCAGTTGACGATGGATGCACTTTTCCAAGATTTTAGCTATGGGTGAGAGTAGGGCAATTGGACGGTAGTTAGAAAGTTCTGTTGAGTTACCACCTTTGTGTAGGGGAATTATATGTGAGATTTTCCAGATGGATGGGATGGTGCATTCAGTGATGGTTCTATTAATTAGGATAGAGATAGGGTAAGCAATAAATTTTGCTGCTATTTGAAGATACGTAGCAGGTAAGAGGTCGGCAGAGGGGTTAGAGGGTTTAAGCTTTTGAAGGAGAATACAGATAAGAGATGTAGGCACAGGTTGGAGTTGGAAAGTGGGTGGTGGGTTCTTTAAGGATGAAGTAAGATTAGAGGATACAGGAGGTAGAGAGTTAGCAAGTGACTGGATAGCTTCAATGAAGAAGTTATTGAAGGAATCAGCGATTAGTTTGGGAGTATTGGTGCCGATTCCAGAGGGGTTGGTGTTTTGCCGGGATGTAGTAGTCTATTGATTCCTGACCAGAATTTTTGTGGACTTTGTTGGTTGGAGTGTTGTAGCTGAAAGAAGAAGTTTTTTTTGTCCAGTAGTATAGATGTTTTAGTTGAGTTTCTAAGTTGTTTAAATTTTAGCTGATCTGATGGGGTTTTAGAGGAACGCCATTTGGCCCAAAATTTGTTTCTTAGTAGAATCTTTTGCTTAGTTTCCTTTGTAAGCCAAGGTGCAGTTTTGGTAGTGCTCCTTCGAGTACGAAAAGGGGCATGGAAATCCAAGATTTCAAGGAACTTAGAGTTGAAGTATGCCACTGCTTCATCTAGTTGCAGGTGTTTTAAAGATGACCAGATGCATACACTCAGTTCATTCTGGAAGTGTTCTGGGTTAAAATGTTTATTGCAACGAGATGTTTTAAAAGTTGAGGGACTGTTAATATTGGTCTTATGACGAATTATGTAAGTTAGTGAGTGATCACTAATGTCTGCTGGTAGGATACCTGTCATATATGATGTGGATAGAGTATTTATAAGAATCCAATCTAGGGTGGATTCTTTGTTATTAGGTTTATGGATACGAGTAGGTGAAGTGATAGTTTAGGAGAAGCCATAAAGGTTTATGTGGTTAGATAGGTTATTGGAATTACAGGTATTCCAGTCTATATTAAAGTCGCCTAGGAGAATGGTTTCTTGTGGGTAGTTAGTGGATAGCCAGCTAGTTAGTGGATAGCCAGCTAAGGATATATTCAAGGGAGGTGATGTTATTACCTGGAGGAAGTTATGAGCATATAAATGTAGATGGCCTTACTAATGTTAAGCTGAAGCTTAGTAATAAGAACTTCAGCATTGCCATCAAAAGGTGGGTGTGAATCAAGTGGTGTAACTTGAAGGCCTGCTTTGTATAATACGGCTACTCCCCCACCCTTTTTGTTAGGGCGATCCATTCTTATAATGCTATACCCAAGGTGGGACGATTTCATAGTCTTGGGTTGTTGGTTTTAACCATGTTTCGGATAGGCAGAGAATGTCAAAGTTATATACATCCAGTAGGGCATGAAGGTGAGTCACCTTGTTATTGACACTTCGTATGTTTAAATGAGATATGAAGAGGGAGTTAGGAGGCCTAGTAGGGGTATGAGAGGGAGAGGGTTCCTCTGGGTTAGCTGGTCTAAAAGAGGATGGGCCAGGACTGGGATGAATGTCACCATCAAGTAGGAGGTGAAGGTGTAGTCTTGGTTTGTGAATTGATTCAATATGTTATGTGCTTTTTTGACTTGGTGTAGTTTATAACTAATGTGGAGGACTCTATGATACTTTGGGAGGAGGTAATTAGTTACAGAAGTAATGTTGATGTATTTAAGAGTAGGTGATGAGGATAATGGGTTAGTATCTTTTGTGTATAGCTGGAAGTTAGTGAAGCTTAGATGTTCGTAGGCAGTTAGGATATAAGGAAGGAAAAGGAAAGGCAGAAGTAAGAGTAGTGGTAGGGGTTTAAGGTGAGTTGATATAGGATAAGTAGGCATAGTGCTGAAGAAGTAAAGGGTGAAGAGGAAGTAGGCAAGAGTATGAAGTTAATTAGGAAGAGTACTGTAGGATAAGAGATACTTAACGAGATGTGGGATGGGATTGGATCATGGGGAGGTGGGAGTGATTAGAGAGGTATAAGGCTAGGTGCACTGGGGGTGGGTGAAATTTGGGGGTAGGGTATGGGGAGCGGAGTGAGCCCGCAGGGCAAACGGAGCGGGAAGAACCAGGTGAAGGATGAAAAATAGAGACTGCAGTGAAAACAATCAGTGAAATACTGACTACTGAGGGTAAGTGAAGATAGAGGAGAGTAAAGGTGGGAGTAGACTTATGTGGAAGTGTGAGGAGGAAGGTAGCTAAGTGAGTTGTAGCGGTGAGTTAGAAGGGGAACAGTGGGGCTACAGAAAAGATAGTAAGGAAACACTATTCAGTGAGAGTGTCTAATATGAAGCAGTAGGTGGATGTACAAGGAAAGTAACCAGAGAAGGGTACCATCTAGTAGATAAAAACTATGCTGCTATGGTAGCTCCTGGAGGGAGATAGGAGGACAAGAAAATAGTGCAGTCAAGTACAGAGGCTTCAAGAGGGAGGGGATGGAGGTAAAAAAGTAGAGAGGAGTAGGCTGCTGGTTATCCTGGCAGGGAACGGTACATATACACCTATTATGTACAACAGATAGATTAGCATACAGTAAATAATAAGTATGGGGAGATTCCCCAGGATTGGAGACATGCACGTGTTAAACCTATCTTTAAGAGAAAGAGAAACAGGACAAGCTCAGTGTCATACAGACCCATAAGTTTACTCTTCTGTTAAGGAAAATAACAGAGAAGTTTACTTTGGATAAATTGGAAAGCTTGGGACTTGAAACCATATATCAGCATGCATATGTACAAAATAGATTTATAACCACCTAGCACATGATGTTCTATGAGAATATAATAACAGCTATGAATGAAAATGTGTTCTGTGATGTAATTTATAGACTTAACTTTATCATCTGATGGGGTCATGCACAAAACCCTGATCAATAAATTAGAACAACTGGATAATGATGTAATCTTGACAAGATGGACAGGTACATAGCTTATAAACAAGACATAGCAAGTTTCATACAGCAACTGGACAGGTGAAATTCTAGGTTATAGTCAGGGTGTCCTACAGGGCTCTGTCCTAGGTCCATAATTCTTTAGGTTGTATCTTTCATTTGAAGTATTATATACTCAGTATGCAAATGACATAAAAATGGGCAAACTGATTACATGCAAAAGAATTTGATTAAGTTGACAATTTTGGGCACTGGAGAATAAATTGCTGATAAATATATGAAAAACTAAGCATTTGAGATTTTGGAGACATAGGCTGAATATTTAATATGGCTCACAGGGATTGAAACTATATATTCAATTAAGAACTTGTATATATGGGTAGATACATATTTTAGTTTTCTAACCATATCAACCAATTAGTTAATGACAATTATAGAACTATACATTGTATAAAATGATTTATAAAGTCTAAGAAATCAGAAATAATGAAATAATTGTTTGCAAGTTACATTAAACCCAAACTATAAAATAACAATATGGAAACCTTATAAGAAAACAATCATATGTAAATTGGAAGAAGTACAGCGGAATTATACTAAGAAAATCTATGGATGCAAACAATTTAAGTTACTATGAAAGGCTAAAATATCTGAACTTGTACAGTATCTTATTCAGATACTTAAGATAAGACCCTTTCGTGGTATATAGCACATTTAGAGGTAACTACCATGGGAATGTCTGGGGTTATCAAAACATAGTACAGAATCATCAGACATCCTATGTAGGAGATTATAAAGCAATGACAGATGTACTAATTAGTTTTCTGAGAGAGTAGCTGATGCACAGACTGTTTGTCTTTTCGGCTTTCCCTGGTTAGGGGTCGCCACAGCGGAACTCTGGTCCGCTAATGATTGGCAGTTGGATTTTATGGTGTTGAGTTGCCAGCCCGATGCCCAACCTTCAATGAAGGCACGCCCATTCAACGCATGTCTTTCGAACGCCCACTAGACCGTGGGGAGGACATGCAGACTCCACACAGAAGGCACTCCCAAGCCAAGCCGAGAATTGAATGGGAGAACCTCTTGCTGTGAGGCAACAACGCTACCGCTGCACCACCGCGGAAGTTGATGCGGAAGCTGATGCACAGACTAAACTACCAAAATATACTAAAGTAAGTACTAGCCGAGATATTTAAGAATAGCTTGTACACTTGTTATGAGACTGACTCTTTGTATATTGGTAAGCTAAAGCAGAGTTATTGCTCATGCCTGAAATATTTGCATGCATTAATGACTGTGGAATACAATGGAGCATATGATCAAAGACGGGATTACATGGAGCCAAAAAAGGAGGAAAACTGTCCAAATCCACCAACTTATTTCTTGACTAACAGAAGTTATACATTTGCCAAAATGATAGATCTGCTTAAAGAATTCAGTCAGGACTTACCATACAGTGCATGCTCAGCAGATACATTTTTTCCAGACTACATACACATTCAACCTTCCAACACCACCAAAACACTTCTTTTCTCCATTTTCTAGATTCTAGCTAAACTAAGAAAGTGAGACAAGAGAGCAAGATAAAACTTTTCTCTGTCTCCGAACAGTGGGATAAAGTTTGGGCCAATTAATTAAGATTGCATTCACCAGACGGATTTCGCAGTACATTAAGTGCATAACTTTTATATTCACTAAAGAGATTCACACTTTACCAACAGACCAAGTAGAGTCCTTAAGCTAAGCCTCCTAGGTGTCTGGCCTGGGAACATGCACCAAGAAAACTGTGGCCCACAGAAGAGTGCATGTGCAGGGAAAAGGTACCTTTTTCAGTCTGTTTCTTATAGCCAAAGTAGATGACTATTGAAAATATTAAAGTAGAGAAAATTCAAATCAATATTTGGCAAACAGACAAGATAAGGTGTTTGCCCTTTGAATGATGTTACAAGAAAGAGAGTAAGAGAAAATGTATAGATATAAAGGAAACAAAGTGGTGAACAATTTGGAAAGGAGCAACTATGTGACTCTATTATACATGTTGAAAGCACCTAAGCACGGCATGAGTCTGCATATTAATGAAATAACTAATGGATTGGAAATGCTTAAAGTTGGCTATGGAAGTTAACAGGGCTGTTTGAAGTGTTTCAATTGCTTACACTTGATTAGAGGCAATGCAGTGGACAAGTTAAAGAAACAACAGGAAGCCACAGGATCTATCACACAGCAGCTGACTGAGATTTGAGGAAAGATCAATATTGCACTGAGTCAGTCAATCTGACCAAATGGAGCAGAATTTAACTGCTGCAAACAGCAAAATGAGTACAGCAAATTGAAACAGTAAAAGTGTGTAGGCAAGATGTTCAAATGATCACTGCTACAGTTAGCTATGTGTGTTACATCCTGATAAGAATAGAAGAGAGAGGCAGCTACCAAAGCTTTCAAGGCACCTTCCATGGGCCCACCAGTTAGTGAGCTCAAGCTGAGCTGACTAAAAAGTCAGGTTTGGGTGCCAAATCCTTCAAAGCCTTCAGGCAAACAGAGACAGAGTAAGGTTAAAGCCCTAACAAGGACTATTTTAGGTGGGGGAAAAAAAACAAGGTCCTCACCCTAACAATAAGAAGCACACAAAAGGATGGTGGAGGGAAGGAGCAGCTACTGCAGCAGTAATCATTCGAACATCTACAGTTGTGTTAAGTTTACTTGCACAACTGTACTATGTTTCATCACATGGATCATTGTTGCAGTAGCCTTAGCAATATGGGTAGATGACTACAGGTTGGACTGACTCAGAGGAGAAAAGATGAAGGTACAGGAGCCCCTGGAAAATGGTCCTAGCAATGCCTATGCTAAACCGAGAGAAGGAATCTAGTTTACAGTGCTTTATAAAAGTATGTGTACAGAGGACCAAGTTACTGCTTCTAAATTACTTGTAAAATCCAACTCTTCCCAAAAAGAGTCAGAGATGAAGGCCCTTGTAAAATGAGTTTTGACCCTACCTGGAATTGTCTTGTGGTGGTGGGGATAAAAAGAGATAACAGCACGAGACAACTTTTTTCCCTTCACAAGAAACAAATAGTTCCTGAAAGACTTAAGTCATAGTATCAGTGTTGTCTGTGAAAATCAAATATATCAAGAATTACTTCTCCCTCATTTTTAGATTCTGGAAAGAAGACAGAGAGATGGACAGTTTGACTTAAATTAAACTCAGATACCACTTTAGGCATAAATGAAAGATTAGTTCTTAAGGAATCCCTATCTTTGGAGAAAATGCATGCAGCTGACCCACCATAAGAACTTGCAACTCAGATATTCTTCTTCCAGAGGTCAGAGCAATAAGTAAAACCGTTTTCTATGGTAAGAATCTCAAGTCAGCCTGATAAGCTGGCTCAAATGAAGCAAAAGTTAGTTTTTCTAACACAAAATTTAGTTTCCAAGGGAAAGCCACAAGTTTCTTAGGAGGCTTGGTATGCAATACCCCTTTCAAAGACATTTTCACATTACGTTGCTTTAAAAGATGAGGATCCATGAGACATGCTGAAATGGCAGACAAATGAACCTTGATGGAGGAATAAGATGGGCTAAAGGATAGTAAATCACACAAATAATATGGAACCACAGAAACATTAGTCCTGGGGCGCTGTTTTTTTTTTTACTTGATAAAAACTAGAAAATCTTTTCCATTTACTAATATATGACTGTTCAGTAGAATGTTTTCTTGCCTCATTTAATATCTGCTGCATGTTTCCCCAGAAAAGAAGCCTAAAAGATATTAACCCAAGCAGTTGGTTGCATTTGCCTGGGGTTGGGATGTGTCAAACATACCTGGTTTTGTGTCAGTACATCCAGTCTGTGAGGAAACTTGTAGTAATTGCCCCGGCCATTTCTAAAGAACCACTCATTTCTAAAGAACCACTTTTACCTGAGCCAGGAAGGGAGTCACCACAGTGATATTTGGAGTCCTTCTGTATCTTCAGAATAACCATGAATATTAGTGGAAAGGGTGGAAAAGAATACAGAAGCATTCCTGTCTAAGTTAAAGAAAATACATCTGTTTTCCAGGCCTTCTAGTGCGGAGTCCTGGAGCAGAATTTTGTCAAAAGTGATTACTGTGAGTGAATGAAGACTAACTGAGAAGTTTCCCACAACTGGATGAATTCATGGAAGCCACCCTGACACAGTTTTCATTCCTGAGGGTCTGCCCTGGTCCTGCTCAGCTTCTCTATAACACAGTTTTGTTCTGACAGTATGCAAGATACCAACAGAGCAAGATTATGCTGAAAAACTATACCCCATGCTATCATGACTAGTCTGCACAGAGGGTTAAGACCTGGTTCCCTCTTGCTTATGTACCACATCACTGTGGTGTTGTCCGTACACACTTTTACAGGTACCAATAACCATAGATGACTGACAGAGTTGAGAGTATTCATAAGTGCCAGCATCTCTTATGTTTTTATTCTGATCTGTCTTCTGTGATTCAAAGACCTTACACTTTGCTAAGCCAGCAGAGTCTGTGTGATAAAAGTCCAAGGTGCCTGTTGTGACAGACTGTGCTGGAGATGGAAGGTAGAATGGGAGACCTTAATTTGGACAAATTTGGCATCTCCAGCACAAAATCCTCTTTTCACAACCCCACCACCACCACCACCAAAGCCAGGGAATGTTAATGTTACGACCATACAGATTTCAGGTACCACTGAATTTTTCTCGTGGAATTTTGCAAGACGGATCATGAGACTCATGGAAGCCATGAGACCCAAAATCCTGTGGAAGAAAAGCTCTTTGAAGTGAGATGTCCAGGAGCCACATCAAGAAAACAATTCTGTTTGAAAGGTGGGCAAGTCCTTTGTATGTTCTCCTGGAACTCCAGGCTGTGTAGGAGATCCCTTACACTTTGAAAAAGGTTCTGAAAAGATAAGCAAGCCATCTAAATAATTAAAAATGTGGATACCTTGAAGTCTGCAGTAGGTTATCACAGGAGCTAGGCACTTTGTGAATACCCCAGTAGCTACAGCAAATGAGAACAAATTAAATCTGATAATATGATCCAGACACAGAAAACCTTAACAAATGTCTGAAAATGGGATCTATGGAAAAGTGATGATACACATACTATAGATCAATATTCACCAGAAAACTCAAATGGAAAATAAGGGGTAACAAGTTGTGAAGGGATACCATTTTGAACTTGGGCACTCTGACAAACTGGTTCTGAAAGGAAATTTCCAGAACTGGCCTCCAAGAATCTTCTTTCTTTGACAACAGAAACATTTTTTTTAGTAAACACTGATTACTTATATCACAAGTGATAATTCAGTAAAAGTGCATCAACAAGTTTAAGTTTACAAACATTATACTTCATATATATTGCTACATATCATATAACCTAAGCAACATTACATAAATTATTCAATTCCTTCCCCCTTTAACAACTCTTTATTAAACCATCACTTACGACATAGGCAATCGTACATTTTACAATCCACAGCAACACAATCCTAGCTGCAAACATTTTACATCACAAACCATACAAACACACTCCCAGTTGCAAACATCAATATATATTTTATATATATATATATATATATATATATATATATATATCTCAATACATATCACCTATAACCTACCCAATCATTTTCAGTCAAAAATTACATAGTTCATTTTAAGTCCTGCCTTCTTTTAAACCTCATTCCTCCCCTGTATGTATTGCTCCCAAAATTCCTACTTTTTCCTACGTAGACTGCTCCTACCCTATTCTAAAGATCTGAATTCTAGTTGTTTTATGTCTGTTACTATATATACACTACTTCTAGTATAGCTGGTTTAGATTTTGGATTTCCATTTTCTAGTAACTGCTTTTTTGGCAGCCACCATAATTAGACACAGCAAGGCCTTACCATGTCTAGGCAATTCTGATTCTGTATCACAGCTCAAAACAAATCATCTCCCTCGTCACACCAATATGCACCCAGCATCTCAGACAGTGCATTCTGCAGGGAATACTTAAAGTCTGCCAAACTCACTGCACTCCAAGAAAATATGTTTCCAATTACCCCTTTCTTCCCCGTCACACCTCCAACATTTGCTGTCTTCCTGAAGAAAAATTCTCTGGAGTCTAATGTACAAAAATATCTATGTAAACATTTCCTAGCAAAAATCCTAAATCTTCTAGATTTTGTTGCATATTTGGGAGGTATACATACATCATCCCATTGATACTTTGTGAATTGCTTAGCCAATCTCTCTTCCCAATCCTTTCAAACCTCCTCTGATTGACTCTTATAGTTATCATGCAATATGTTATATGCTCTACAAATTGTTTTTTTTTTTAATGGCAGCTTCTGTTCTAGATTCTACTAAAAACTCATTCAGTGCTGGTCTTCCATTTAGGGCAATCTCTAACCTGCAGTCCAAATAAATTCTTGGCATCTTCCCATGTTATCATCTTTCCCTCTCTAGTTATTTGTTCCCAATACCTTGGTTCCTTTTGCCAGTTTTCTCCAATAAATTCCAGCCCCCTCTTGCCTATTGTCTATATCCCTAATTGCAGTCATCCCTATTGTCAGAATCTCCTTTCTCCATTCCTGTGTTGGCTTAGTTCTTAGGACACTTTCTTTTTCATGGATATAACAATTCTGTATGATTATTGTTATTCTCCTTAAAGGCCTGCATCCAAAATCCTAGCCTCTCCTCGTTTCTTGAGCTTTCCCCCTGTTTCATCATCATCCCTTTCCACTTTGAATTATAGTTTTCTGCTTGTGCTATGTATAGGAGCATTACCTGTGTAGTTCTGAAATACCCCTTCAAATCAGGTAATCCCAATCAGTCCTGTTCTACTGGAAGAATTAGTTTATCCCACTTGACTCTTGCAGTCTTCCCCTCCCAGACAAAGTCCTTCACCTTTTTATTAATTCCTATCCACAACTTCTCCTCTGTTGATAAAAATATGCCTGACCTGTGTACAAGACTAATGGGACTAAAAACATTTTAGCTGCTTGTATATTACTATCCATAGAACAAAGCTTCCATTTTCTCAGTTTTTGTATTATCTTTTTATAGTCTCTTCCCACATATCTTTAGCTGCCACACCAGAATAATTTTTAATCCATACTCCTAAAACACTGCATTTTATTAAGTCCTCGTAAATATGGATAATGCTGAAACAATTCATATGTGGGTATATAATGTACCGCTATTGCCACTGTTTTAGATTAATTACTTTTGTATCCTGAAAAGATCTGAAATTGTCTCAAAATGTTCCGCAATACTGTAATGTCACTTTTGGGTTTTATCGGCTATAAAATATCATGTGCAAATACAGCCAGTTTTTCTTGACTACCACACTAATTGTATTTTCTTTGCCAGTGATTCTAAATATAATGCAACTAAACAAAGGGGAAAGAGGACACACCTGCCTGGTTCAGAGAGGACCCCACCCACTTCAAATTTCACTTCTGATCCCTCATATATCCTCCTAATCAATCTTACAACTTTTTCAATTAATGCAAATCCTTTCATTGCCCTGCTCATAAAGTCCCAGCTAACTCTGTCAAATGTTTTCTCCGCATCAAGACCCAACAACAATGGTATTTTCTTACATTCTGCTTCCCTCTAGATCATCAATGTTCTGTTAAAATTGTCAAATGTTTGCTTCGCATGCACAAAACCATACTGAACCATATCTATCAATTTTGGCATAACTTCTGAAATTCTTTTAGCCATTATACACATGAACACTTCATAATGATTGTTTAGTACCGGAATAGGCCTATATGAAGCTGGATCTGATGGATCCTTACCCTAGGTATCACAGCTATCATTGCTTTCTTCCAGGATGTTGGTACTTCTCCTCCTCTTAAAATACTGTTAAACAAAATCTTCCAGATCTTTATCAGTTTTTTTTCCCTCCTAGCTTTCAAAATTCCACAGGTATACCATCTACTGCTGGGGATTTTCATGTAGATTGGCTATACACCACAATTTTTATCTCATCTCCTCCTATCCTAACCGTTAGTAATTGAGCCTCATCTACCTCTAACCTTGCCATATTTAATTCTTCCATGAACATTTCTATTTGTGTCTTTTCCTGACATTTTTCTGTTTTATACAGACTTTCATAGAATTTCCAAAATATTTCTAATACTTTTACAGGATTTCTGGTTATCATCCCAGCTATAGGCTCCCTAAGCTTGGTGAAAGTCTTTTCTACTTTCTGTTGCAGAGTCATTATGCTAAAAGTTTTTGTGCTCTAGTGTTATCAAAAAACAGTTGCTTAACAGAAATCTTTCTAAACTTGTGTACATTACCGAGGTAATCCCTTATTTTCTGCTTAGCATTCTGCAGTTGATCCTCTCCTTGTTCTGTGAGAGTCCCCCTATTCTGCAATACTTTAAAATTTGTCAGTGCCTCTAAATAATTCTTATTACTTCTTAACCATAGCCCCCTTTCTTTTATTTCCACCCTATTTTTAAACTCCACCTTAATTTTGTCCCACTCCTTAGCTATATTTTCAGAAGTAATTTCTATCCTCTAGAATAGCTCCTGAATAATCTCCACTACCCATTCCTTAATTTCCTCTCTTTTCAACAGATAGGAAAGCACCAGTGCCCAGTGTCTTATTTTTAATTACCATGGGTTTTTATTTTAGTGCTTATTGACGCAAAATCTGAAATAGTTATTGGGTGGTTATCAAGACCTTCAAAATGTGAAATCTAAATTCTGTCTTACCTAGTCCAGTTTGTATATCTTAGAAAATATGTAAATTCACTCTGAACTCCTAGTACTGAATTCACATCTTCCAAGTCAAATATTTTGATAAATGTCTTCAAAAGTCTATCCTCCTTTGTTATACTTTCCCTTCTGGGCCCCCAGACACATCTTCTCTGCTGCAAATCAAATTCCAGTCCCCACCTATAAGTAATATTCCTTACTAAAAACTGATTATTTCTCCCAGAATTTTCTTAAGCTCCATTACAGCAGTTTCAAGTGGAATATAAATACATGCCAGTGTAATTCTCCTCCCTTGCCAGCAGCCCCCTTAGCACTACAAATCGGATATATTTTTTTATCCTCTTTTATCATTACTGGAACTCCTCTTGCAATTAATATAAATATTCCTCTTTTCCTTTGTCCCAGGTATTTGACTGAATAAGCATTCTGAAAATCCTTCTTTATCAAATTCACATGTTCAGTTCTTTCTAAAGTGTCTCCTGTAGCATAGCTATTTGCACTCTACATTTTCTATATAGTTCACAACTCATTTTTTATATTTATCTGTGAGACCATTGACGTTTAAAGACATTGCAGAAAGCATCACTCTATTAAAAAGTCATTATTCCCCACCTTTCACATACAACACCTTTTTTGTTAAAGGTCTAGTTCCAGCTTTTGTGTTACATGCATACACTGTTTGGTAGGCTGAACTTTTACACAGCTGTTTCTTATAACAATTTCAACCAATGTCACATCTTACAAAACTTTTTGTTTTATTGAAAGCCCTCAAACAAACATAAAAAGCACACCCCAATATCCCCTAAAACCTATTAAATTAATACTATCACACAAAACTATGTACATCTTCAATTTCTGAAGTTTTAAACTCCTAATAGGAACAAATGTCCCAAGCTGATATTGACACTCACAAACTTGAATTAACCTAAAAGAAAGGTTATCCATGCTAAGATGCATGGTACAGCCTGTGCTTCTATGAAGCGCCAACTGGTTTTGGCTCATCTTTATAGCTCTCCCAGCTGGGAAAACCCCTGAATGCTTTAAGAGAACATTATCTCCTAGCCAGTTTCTCTCCCCCCCCCCAGTCACTCACCACCAGACTGTAACCAATTTCTCTTTATCAGATTGTCTCCATGGAGATATGAGAACCAGACAGTCAATTTCCCTTTATCAAATGGTTTCCATGAAGACACAAAGACCAGATACAGAATTGCTACTAAGCATACATTCATTTGCTAGAAAAAAGTCTCATAACATTCAATATTCTTTTTCATTTAGTTCCTTTCTCTTAATCAAGTCACTCCCCATGCAAGAATGAGAAAAATCACATTATTTTTTTCTTTTTTGTCATGCTCTTTTAACCAGACTTTTTTTCATTGTAGTACCTACCTTTCTTAAAACTGAAGGGAAAGAGAAGGGAGAAAGAAGGGAAAAGAAAAGAACAGTAACATGTTTACAATCCCATTACACTAAAAATAACTGAGAAAACGTTACTTTATACCATGCAAAGAAAACCATACACCACAAAAATAGTACTGTTAAGAAGATATATATTTTTTTTACTTCCAGTTAACTCTCACCTCTGTTCCACTCCCCAAAGCATCTTTATGAACATTAATCTTCTTCTTTCAACTTTTTCCCGGTTAGGGGTTGTCACAGCAGATCACCTGTCAACTCTTGATTGGCAGTGGAGTTTTATGGTGTTGAGTTGCCAGCCTGGCACCCAACCTTCCACAGAAGGCACACACACAAACTCACACCTAGGGCCAATTTAGCATGTCCAATCCACCTACAGCATGTCTTTGCGATGTGGGAAGAAACCGGAGCACCCAGAGGAAACCCACGCAACCATGGGGAGGACATGGAGACTCTGCACAGAAGGCACCCCAGCTGAGGATCGAACTGGAGAACCTCTTGCTATGAGACGGCAACGCTAACTGCTGCACCACTGCGGCCGCCCATCTTTATGAACATTAATGATGTGAAGAAAATGAAAACACTGTCATCTGTGTTAACATGTCTGTCAAAAGATTTGTATATATTCTCAGATAAACTTGTATTTTATGCCAGCATGTCTAATTGTGAAAATGTAAATAAGTTTGTAAATGTTGAGAATTCCCCCGTTTATACAAAATGCTTAAATAATGTGACAATGTTACACTTCTAATTGCACAGGTTTGTGAGGGAGATTCTAAAGTACAAACTGTCTGTGGAGAATCAGTTGATTAGTAGGTGAAGTCATTAGAATGTTCATGGTTGCTATCTGATTATTTGAACAGCTGATTGACAGTAAAAATAACCTTTTTAAACAGCTATTTTTTTTAAATAAGTCAACTGCTGAGTAGTTAGTTGAAGAACAGCAGACAGTTACAGTGTTGTGCAGAAGATACCTAGAAAAAGGACTCACCAGAACTGTAAGCCTGTCTTTGCCTTGCTGATACATTTCAGATTAGATCAGGGATAGTATTCTCTAATTAGATTAAGAAAGTTTAGTTATTTTAGATAGAGTTTTTCTAAGATGATGGACTTCTGTCCTACAATTTAATTTTATATTTCCGGTGATTGAACTCTGGTGTTTACTGAAAATTATTGATTTACATTCTTGTAATCATTTTACTTATTTTTTTTTTAAGATGTTTTTCATTACTTTACACTGTGGCTGGAAAATCAGTGCATTCTTTAGAGTTTAGGGAGTGTTATACCTGTTTAAATGCCTGGCTGCTTCTGGTCACAACTATCATTTATTTTGATACTGATCACCCTTTGAAGGGTGTGTAGACCTGTCTGACTCTGGTGGCAGCATTACCATTTGTATTGGGGAGAGGACACAGCTGTTAATCTGTGTCAGGCTTCTCATAACTGTTATAGAGTGTGAGAGATTTAAACGTATTTTGAGTGTAAGTGAACCAGAGGTATTAGACTGGAACACACTGCTCTGAACTGTATAAGGAATTACATTTGGGGTGTACAGAGGTATACAGTCCAGTCCCAGGAAACAGAACATATTCTTATTGTGCTCTTAAGGGAAATTGTGGAATTTTACTCGTGTGCTCCATGCTCTGGTGTCTTTCTGTGACGCTCCCACACTGGAGTCAATAGTGAAGATTGAAGCTCCTTAATTACTGACCCAGGTTTTAAGTGGGGAACGTCACATTACTGTTGGCAGTCTGGTGGGATATTAGGGGGACATCACAAATGACATCAAGTAGGGCATATGCTTTAGAGTTCCCCATCCAACAAATTCTGAAAAAAGTCCATTACTTCCAGATTTTCTTGTTCTGTCATACATCACAAATATAAATTACACTGTAAAACTACATTAAGTTACTAGTTTTATTACTGTTCATCTCCCTCTCCCAAATACTGTTTCAGCTTCATTTCCAATGATTCTTAGTCAAATTTCATGTTCCCTTCCTTCTCTCCATTTTCTTTTCAAACATTGGAAAAGGTTTCACAGGTACAGTAGCTCAGTGGTCTTTATTATCAGAAGAACAAAAAGCATAATGGACAAACTTTTGTATTTCCTCCTTAGCATGTACTTCATCAAAAACTGATTCTCTCTCTCCAGGGAAGAATACCCTGAAGACAACTGGGTACGCCAGTTTGAATCTCACACCTGCATCTCAACATTCCTGAATAGTGAAATACATTTACTCCTCTTTCACCGGTTATACAGTGAGTAATCTTTCTCCACAAACACTGTGGTATCTCCAACTTTTAGTACTTTGTCCCTCGGCCACAGTTTTGTCAGAATCAACTCCTGTTGGTAGGATTGCATCTTTACTATTAAAGGTCTTGGTTGCTTTCTCATAGCCAGGTTTAGGGCATACACACCATGTGCCCCTTCAGCTAACAACTCCTGCTGTGAAAATACCATTCCAGTTGCTTAATGTGCTTTCATTAAATTAATGCAGTCTGTGCCTTCCATCTCTGGTATAGCTGAAAATCTCAGGTTTTCCCTACGTGTTCTGTCCTCTAACTGTATTATTTTTGAAACATCTCTTCCTGAGCAGTCTCATATTCAGCCAGACTTTTTTTTCATTTCAACCTCTCTGATTCTTGTAGCTTTATCATGGCACCTGAATATCCGTTTAAATCTTCTTCCATTTTACAGCCTTTTATTGTTTGTGTTGATATACTTCATCAGTGTTCTGTTTACTTTAATCAGGTCTGTGTGCAGCTGTCATATCTTCCTGCAGGTTACTGGAAGTAATGTCTGGAGGTTGCATTGTTTTTTTGCTGATCAGCTGCAGAATTTTCCATAGTTGGTATTTCTTCCTTACTTTTTGTAGCTAATTTTTCCAGGTGCTCTGTATTTCTTTTTTTCCTGGCATCCGGGCCATATACTCAATAGCCAATTACTGAAATTTACCCATAAACACAAAAGTCTACTGGCTTTCTCTGCTGAGTTTCTGTTTTCACACTGGGAGAGCTAGAATTAAGCTGTTACTCTATGTGCATTCATCTTGGAAGTCCAACTTGATCTTGATAGCCTCTTTTTTCTTCTGTAGGAATTACTGTGCTGAAACCTAAATGCTTTGAGTTGGACTACTTTTCCCACAAACAAGATAGAATGTTTTTTTTTTAATCAAGCAATTAACTGTTTTACCTTCTCCATGAGTAAATATGAGGTCAAAGTATTGAATAGCATTATTCTTTAAAGAGGATCAGACCAAACCCACTCACCAAATGTGACTTCCTGTTAGTTAGCATTCTAAAAAACATACCAGACAATTTACATACCATGCATCACTTGAGGACCATTTTCTCACTACTGCTTACTGGCACTTAAAAGTAATGACTTCCTGGATTTTTACTCAATGAGAATAACCCTGACTTTATCTGAAATTATGTTCTATAGAACTATCGGTAACAGATAGGCGTCACTGTATAGTTTCACAGACCCTACATCTGCATATTCTTTAAATCTTTTTTATCACTGACTTATGATACATTATTTCCACTCCAAAAAAGGTCAGATTTCAGGGGATTATGTCAGGGATAGGCAGAGACAATGTATCTTAGCTTAGTCGACTCAAACAATTCTGGGAAAGAATAAGAAATATAGCCACTAGCAAACTATCTCCAAAATGTGCAGCATCTACCAGAGCCAAATCATGGTCAAATGGGCCCTAGGCAGGGTAAAGGATAACCCCCCCCCCCCCCCCCAGCAATTCTAGTGTCTCCCTGTCTCTCTCTCAAATTGTACAGCACAAATGCTGACAGACATTTGCTAAATAAAACAATACAGTCTTACCAATGACAACAGACTTAGAATGAGCAACAGTGAACTTCTCTGTCCGCAACAGTGAACTTCTCTGTCCTTGAAATTCATATTCACTGAAACTCACATTCATAGAAAAAGCATCTGTCTGGTGGCAGAAGTTATACTTGGGCTGTTTTCAAACTGTGAGCCCCCTGCACACATTTTTTGTTCTTTAATTCACCTTCCTGATTGTATTGCATTATATTCCTTGATTCATACAGTGGCATTTGTTACAGTGTTTTAAATTTGTAGTGAAACAAAACGTTATGAAGCAATAATAACAAAAACACCCATTTCAGAACATTTCAACTATAAAAGGCCACAAACTGCTGTCATTACAACATATTAATATCATTCAACATGTATAATCTCTGCAGAGATAAAAGTCATCTGAATAATTCCATGTTAAAGAGAACTGTAACTAATGAACAAGCTGTTGTTGGCAAACAACTTTGCATTTCAGTGCATCTACAAATTCAGTGTCTGCTGCCTTTGAAGAAAAGATTGCCTATGTTACATTAAAAGAAATGGTGTGTGTCAGCAATAAGTCTACCTGGTCTGGGGAGAGAACTCACAACCTCCTGCAACAAAAGCAAGTATGCTACCTGTTGCATACCGGACACTAAAGAATACAACTATGACACTCTATGACTGAAATTTACAGACCAACTCTCAATGACTTACAAAAAAAGAGAAAGAAAGAAAATTAAAGGAGGCCTACAAGTTGGTGAGGAGGTTTAATTCGCTTGTTTGCCAATAATGAAGATCAGGGTTTGACTCTGAGCAAAGTCACTTAACTAGAAACACACCACACACACACACACACACACACACACACACACACACACACACACCAGATTTATTGTGTTGCCTGCTGTGCACTTATGGCTCAAAGTCCCTTACTGTATAAGTGATGGAAGTCAAGGTTTTACTTTTTCACTTATGGGAGATTTTTAACAAAGCCCAAGCCCCCCCCCCCCCCCCCAGCCCTAGGCAGCTTCCTCCGTTACTTAGTGCTGGGTCTGGCTTTGCCATCTACTTCATTTAACAACAAGCTAATAAACAACATTGAACAATGTTGTTTTCCCAGCTATCATCACAGTACGCATGTCCTAAAGTCCTGTGTCTCCTTCCACTACTCTGCATAAATGTCTGCATTTAAAAAGAAAGCAATAAACCACATTTCCAAAGTCTTTTAAATAAACTTGATTTCACCTATAAGCACACATTTCATACAATCTGCCCCAAGCTCCTAAAACTCAGTAGTTTTATTTTTAGTTCACCATTTTTTTTTACATTTACAGTCGTTCAACACAACTTTAAGCATGCATTGATTTATTCTATTCCCTCCCTTCCAATATAATTGACTTTTAACTATCACAAGTCTTTTTTTTCCACTGGCTAATATTCAAAAAAGAATAAATGACATTATCAAATTACACCTTAAACAGAAAAAAAAAGCATGGCTTTCACCCATATTGGGCAGTAACATGCTCCCTCACCGGGTACATTTTACAATATTATGAAAATGAGCTACTTACTAATGTTCTTTTTTCTAGACAAGAAGCATGATTTTGAGATACTGAACTATATCAAACTATCAAAAAATATATGTCCTCCTTTGGTGTAAAATGGTAAATTTATGATATGAAACTCTCGGTCAGAGAGAATATTTAGTTTAATGGCTCACAATACCCAAACAAAAATAAAGCTCTATATTCATGGAAGTCCCTCACGATTCAACATTTAGGCCCACTCTTATTCTTGTGGGTCCTTTTTTTTTTTCAGTTTCCTGTCTTGGGAATTTCCCTAACATAAATTGTCTTCTTTATCCAGAGATCATCACTATTACCAAAACAAGCAAAAATGTATAGACCCTCTCCAAGGCCCTGCAAGAGAATTTCAATGTACTATGAAACTGACTTAGGACAAATAAACAATAATATAGCAACCACTAATACAATGCTATTTGGTACCCATAAAAATCTTAAGAGTGCAATCAATATCAATCTAGGACTCCACTAGATTTTTCTTCCTAGCAACTACAGCTCAGACATATTTAGGAATCACATTTTACTCCCCACACAGAAATAACAGTCATCAAGCCACTGACTCAGAAAATGTTACTTATTAAATATCTAGCTTGCTCACATAGAAGCCAGATAAGCAGGGACACTTGATTTTTACTTTAAAAAAAAAAAATGAAATTCCATTTTCATGAAATAAAATCTGGGAAATACATACACAATTTTTAAATGTAATTTCCATTCATTACAGTGATCTCATTATAATTTTTGACTGCATCAAGATATACTGAATATTAAAACAGATTACAGCCGCAGAACACGCAATAATGTAAGCTGACAATATTAAAGATAATAAATTTGAGCAGAAATACATTTTGTGGTAAATTAATTCTCTGGCCAAAAATGCTAAATTCCATGAAACTCCTGTGTTTTTTCAATTATCAGACAGTCCAAATTTGGGATTTACCAGTATTCTTTCTGAGGATAAACGAAAATCTGTGTCCCTGCAGATAAGCTACAGCAGTCAATGCACTGCTGTTGTCATAGCTCTCAACCTTCCATCTCCAAAATGAGGAACACTCGCCTTCATAATGTGGAACAAATGGGCAAAATGTGGAACACATACTAATGACTTGCTAACAACTTCAACTAGGAAGGTCATAGGATGGTTAAATATGCTGGTTTTGCTTATAAAGAAGATCCTTTAATGAATTAATATGATTAATTTCTACTTACCATAGATTTAACTTAAAAAAATTCCTAACACTGAATGTGTGACAGATTCTTTCAATGTGGAACTTTGAGGAAGTTCAAGGAACATGAACTTTTTAAGACCCCAAATGAGGCACGTTCCTCGTAATCACACTTGAGAGGTATGGTTGTTGTTCAGGTTATAACATGCACCATCCATCCTTTCCATACTCCCTCCCCAAAAATCTGATCAAAAAAAACACAGAAAAGGAAATCTTCAGACTTGCTCTTCTGTCCAACAATAGAAAAAAAAATTCAAATGTCACTGACTGTCAGTGTCCGCTGTAGCCATTCCATTCTTAAATACCTTTATCTACCAAATCATTACAGAAAATGATGAACTTTTTATCCTGTTCCAGATCTCTAAAGAGATGCACCCCCCACACAAACTGAACCTCCCTTTTAGAACACAACTCCTGAAAAGATTACGCAAATTAATGCAAGATAAAATTCACGACAATGAAATCTCACCTAGAAAGTGAATACATATGCAACTGCTTCAGAGATGCCTTATAGAAAAACAGCATATTAGCCCATCTTCAGCATAGGAAAGCTGCAGCACCAAGCAAACAGCAGCCTAGGACAGGAATGGAATATAAAAGAACTTGAGCAAGAGGGAGTACATAAATATTTGGGAAGTGATGAAGGATCAACAATAAAACATGAATAAATGTAAATAAAAGTAAGTTAGTAACGAATATTTTAGAAAATTAAAATTAATACTGAAAACAGCCCTGACATTTAGCTATAAACTAATTTGTTCTTCCTGTTCTAACTTAGTTCTGGGGTGACTGACTGGCCGCAAAAGGTATTGGATCAGTTAGACAGGAAAACAGGAAAAATGCTTCATGCTTATCAAATGATTTATTAAAATCAGTGTATACCAAGATTATATATCGACATTCTGAAGGAGGTATGGGCCTCCTTGAAATTGATTACATATATAGATCTGCAGTCGTAGGATGGCATACATATCTGCTGACCTCACAAGATCCAAACATAGTGAAAGTTTTAAAACAGGAGGAGAACAAGTCTAAGATTACTTCCATGATTAGTTTAGCAGTGCATACTGGTGCCAAGCGGGAATGGAAATCAAATCAGAAGTAGAAAAAAAAATCAAGCAGCAACTAAATGTGCTAAAAACAAAAGAAAGAATATAAGTTGAAGGATCAATTGAAAAGGCAAGAAATGTGGAAAATGCATAAATATAATTGCAAGTGGAGAAAACTCCTGGAACAACCTCATGTCGATCAGGATCTAATGCAGGAATGGTTAAGGAGAGGTGAATTCAAGTCAAAAGATGAAAGGTTAACATTGGCAGCCCAGGACAATGGACTACGTAAATGCTGATTTACAAAGTCCATTGAACATGTTGGAGAAACAGACAAATGCAGGTTTTGTGAAACAGAATTGTAAACAGTTGCACATCATGTTGCTGGGTGCGATACACTAATGGCAGAAGGCCTATATACTGAAAGGCATAATAATGTGGCAAGACTGTTGCATTGGGGATTGTGCAAACATTACAACACTGGGTAGCTGAGAAGTATTGGAAACAACAGCCACAAAGCATTACAGAAAATGATGAACTTTTTATCACATGGGATCACACATTACCAACAATTCAAAAAATAGATGTGAGAAAACCAGACTTAGTAATTCATGCAAAGAAGATAAAAGTAGCACTGATCATCGAAATTGCTACACCCAGTGATTATAGTGACTTACATACAGACAAAGAGACAGACACAAAGTCATAAACTACCAGGACTTGCAGGCAGAAATTAGGGTAATATGGAAGAAGGATACCCAGACAGTTCCAACATTAGCTGGAGCAATGAGTCTCATAAAAAGAATTTACCATCATATTTAGATATGTTACCAATATATGTAACTGTATAAACTGCAGAAAGAGTCAATTCTGGGCACACTGCAGGTGTTGCGAAGAGCACTTCTGGCTAATATCAATCTCATGAACTTTAATCATACTTTGACTTAGGAATGGGGTCCACTCCTGTCAAGGTACTAAAAACCCAAAAGACTTGGGGAAAGTAGACAGAGTAAAACACCATATTAGCCTGTCTTCAGCATATACTTATACATGCTATAACTATATTACTCCAACTAGAAGCATTAGTGCAAACACTACAGATGTACTATAATGTACACAGCTTGCTTAACAACTTCAAACTACACGTGAACATATTTTTCTATTTCCATTTACACTTGTTGTACAGAAAAACTCTAGCATCTAGTCACTCTATTCTGCTTATGCAGATGACTATAAGCATTTGTAATTATAAGGCATAAACCAGATACAGTTTGTTCTTCTCAACTTTAAACATACTGAAAAAAGCTCAGCAACTAAGCAATATACTATTTTCAATATATATTACCTATGTGAATATATACTTTATTCCATACAGTATGCATGCTATGGCACTCTCATTGCTATATCCCTTTCCAAATTATACTTTGCAGAAGCTAATATTCCCATGGGGGTCACTACTTTACTCAATGTTAACGTATTGTGCGTACGTATAATGTAAAACTGCCGTATTTAATACAGTTACTGTGCATTAGTGAAGTTTACATTCTGCCGTATTCTGTATTATACGTTCATAGATGGTTACTAGGCTATCAGTCCAAGAGCCATTTAAACCTAGCCAATCTTACCCCAAGTTTACCAAAATATTGTGGACATATGTCAATACCCCAATGAATTTTATGAGTTACGATATAGGCTTATACACATCAAGCACTGTCTGTTTAAACAGCCTGGATAATGGCCTTAAATGTTTTTTGGAGCATTTCACTTACCCAGGTAACAAAAGTAAATATATACATCAATTCTACCTTTGTTTATTTACACCTTACACATTTTTTTATTCTATCTTGACAGGCCATGTGTATATAACACTGTACTTTATCTGCATCTAATCTGGTTTTCACAATGTACTGTATTCAGTTTGGTAATGTGCTTAGGTCAATCAATCAATGAACTTGTATCTCATTCTGGAGATTACAGTCTTAGAAGTTTCTGTTCCAAGACTGTTGAGGTCTTAGTTAAATCAAAGCGAATCTTCCTTGGAAATCTGCTCAATGTGAAGAACACATACTACAAAACTGGGGTATTAATGTTACAACATACATGCTTCTAGATAAGACACTAGGGTTGAAGACTTACAGTCACGATGCTGCTGTGGGTAGGTTCTAGACCCCCTCACATACTGGCAAATAATAAAACCATACAACAGAATATTGGTAAAGAAACAATGAAAATTTACCAGTCTGCTAAAATAGTCCATTGCAGAATCTGGAAGTTAAGTTGTTAGCTGAGCTAGCACATACCCAGTGAACCCCAAATCCTATTCAACAGTATACATTCTAAATGAAAAAGTAACAAATTCATAACATTTCAGGGTTATATAAGCCTTCTTTTCTGCAGCAACCTGAAAACCCAAAGGCATAAACTGGCAAAACTAGTTTGCTACTATTACAGGTTTTGTAATTATGTGAAAACTGCATTTGACTAAGAAAAGGGATCCGCTCCCTTCATATCTCTATTATAATTAATGCCACTGCTGGATTATATAAAAGTGCCAAAGGCAGAATCACGGATGCAATAACAGATAACTTACCATTATTAGAAAAAAATAATTCTCTGTAGTTTCATTAAATCCCTCCAGATATTCTAATATTAAGAGTACAGCAACAATAAGAAATCATATAATTTGTGTGGAAATGTGGAACTAGTACATGTTATCAGAATTTTTTTTTAATTTTTCTTTTCTTTTTCCTAGAATCTTACTCAATCCTTAGTCCTGACAATGGTCTTTACCTACTGCTCATTAATCCTCTCCACTGACTTTGTGACTCATCCCCTTCCCCAGGGATGCATTTGCCAATATTCTTCTTTAAGGGGCCAATAGGGGTGGGATAAAAGGCAAGCAGACATAAGGACCCATCAATTGCAGGCAGCCTAGATTTTTCAAGTGCATGCTAGGATCCAGTGATGCTGTAGTGGGCTCTAAGGTAGAAGAATGAAAACATGTCAGCTGCACAAAGAATGACTGCCAACCATTTTCCTGTGAGAACCAAGGACTCCACAGTCATCATGCAGAAATTCACCCCTTTACACCCAAATGTAATAGATTTACAGCACCCTAGGGCAACGGCAAACCCCACACAACAGCAACCACATTCAATGGCAGGAACTTTGCCAAGGATTACCGGAAGACCACTCTGTCTTTGTGTAACTATCCACAAACCATTACAGCGCATCAGTTGAGAGAGTACAAATGTGCATCCTACCACTGGCATGCCTCTACACAGGAAGACTGTAACATATCCAAAACCACTTGACAGGGACAATTATCTAGTCTTCACTACAGCACAAACCAGTAGTGGATTATTCCACCCCAAGACATCCCCTGGCCTAGCCTCCTGCACCTAGATTACTGCTTCAATAAGCCAACACTAAATAGCTGTATTATAGTAAAAAGGAGTCCTGACACACATCACCAATTAGTAGGAGTTATAACAGACAGCAATATGTCTATGAAGTACATTTCAATACTATTACATTGAGTAGTATACTGTTACTGCTAGAACTTGGAAGATACATATACAATCTGAAGTTGTTCTTCAAACCAAATGTTACTGCGCAAAAAAAAAACACATTCTGCTGCCTTATCACCATACCCTCACAAGTACCAAGGAAACTCTAGCAGGGTTATCAGTACTGGTGTAGCAGAAATAAATGAACTATGTTGTTGTGTCTTTCGGCTTTTCCCGGTTAGGGGTCACCACAGCGGAACTCCAGTCCGCTAATGATTGGCAGTAGATTTTTACGTGCTGAGTTGCCAGCTCTGACGCACAACCTTCAACGAAGGTACGCCCATTCACGCATGTCTCCACACAGAAGATGCTCTAGCTGAGAATCGAACAGGACGTCTTACTGTGAGGCAACAGTGCTACCGCTGCGCCACCACCGCAGTGTAAATAAATAAATGAACTATGTAACAACCGTTATACAAGTAACATGTCTTCAGAAACCTATAACTTTACCAGCCAATCAGATAGCACAGAGAAACAAAGAAATATCAATACACTACAAGTAAGTTATTCTGTAACTCTTATGGAACCGTCTGTGCTGTATTAAAACATTATCAGAAAACTGTATTCTACTGAATAAGAGAGCAGCAATGTATTCTGGATACAATAACACATCTACCACAATATGCTGGGAACAATGGCATTTGAAAGTTTTGAAATGGAATATGCAGGTTTATACACAGATACATTTTTCACTCTTCTGCATCAAATGGTTTTTAAGAGGCAATAAAAAATGAAATGTAAAAAAGAACATTTGTCAAACAATGTGCAAAATGTTCTGTCTGCTGCAAAACACTAAAATATAGTAGAAATAAAAGGCATACTGGTAAAGTACCCAAAAAAGCCAACACTTATACAAAATGTTCAGCTCCATATTTTGCATCATTTAAGATATTTGCATTTTGTCACTTCTCTCATTACAGTCTATAATAAAATGAAAGGAAAAGATCACAGTTGTACAAACAAGTGACACTGAATTTAAATAAAAAATTCTTCTAAAACGCAAAAGCACAAATCCTCAACATTATTATGTAAACACAATAAAGACACAGAAAGGGAAACATTTCACCCTACAAAGGAAATTAGTTGCGATTCTATCCCACCAAAACCATGAGTAATAAGCAGCCACAAAAAACACTACTAATCCCAGACACCCCTGCTCATAAAACAAACAAAAACGTAGTTCAGCTACTGTGCATAAAAGACTTATTTGAAACGTAGCTCTTTTCCATTTCACTGAGGTATTGTGGCATAACTGTTTATACAGCAAGCAAAGCAGTTTCAGTTATCATACCTAATATTAAATTTTAAATGTATTCCAAAAGAAAGAGAAAAGTATGTGTTGAGATACAGGCTGTGTTTTATTAAAAACAAAAATAAGTCAAAAAGATTAAGATAACTGTAAAGACTCATTATGAAGACCATTTTAAACGACTTCTTAATGGACCCCTAATTTTGCCATAAGTAGGATATTGAAAGAAAAGTGATGATTTTATAATAAAAACAAGTGTCTCTGATTTTAGGTTTGTATTCCTGATTACAAAATGTATAAATGAGGGGATATAGACGTCCTTCTATACAAGCCAATGGAGTGATATGTAAATTAATCTCATAATTTAATTGCATTTTTCTTTTGTGAAGCAATTCACCTGGGTTGTGCCTGTAAAAGTTTAAGTCAAATCAGGGCAAGATTCTAATTAATAAGCATAAAAAAATAAGAGAGATTGACTTCTTAATTTTATAAAGTTACCAGTAGGTGGATTGGACACTCTAAACTGGTCACAGATGTGAGTGTGAGGTGTGGAGGAACTACTGCATCACGGCTAGCCACCCAGCAGCATAAACCATGGCTCTAAATCGCTTAGTGATACCCTGACCTCATGTGTAAAAAGGGGCTGTGGATAGATGGATTTATCTGAAAGTACCTGTCCAGTATCCACATCCAGCATTATTTGCTGGTGCATCCAAACCTTGCAATGCTCACCAATTTACACATAAAATTAGACAACAGATAAAAAACAGTTACTGTGGCACAGATATCAGGCCTCAACAATGAGATGAAGCAAATCTTTAAAAAAGAGCTATAATAAAATATGTACAGGTTTTAAAAGTGAAGGCCATACTGTGGCAACAGCAGTGACTTTCAATACTCCACTTAGCTAAACTTATCCAAAGGAGGAGGGAGAAAAACAAAGTGTCAAGAGTTTAAGATACCCCTGTAAAATATCTATTTACAGCTTGATGATCTACCTAAAAAGCTCATTTTCCCTCATAACTGATAAGATGCAAATTGTATTTAATTTGTGGTATAAAGCTGACTTGGCATATGCATACTTAAATTCCTTCACAAGTTGTGATCAGAAAACCTATTCGGGAAAGTTGCTCTACGCATTTCCCACCCTCCCAATGAGAACAAAAAATGATTCCACACACTGTCCTGAGCCATAATCCTCTTCAAATTTGCAACTGTGCTCTCATGTACCTGTTCTCAGTGAAGGTATACTTTTCAACTCTGATTTCCCCAAGACATTTAAATGCTCATGCATATGCTCTCTGTCTCTTTCTCTCTCTCTCTCTCTCTCTCATCTCTTTTGGGTTCTTTTCACAAAATGTCTGATGTGAACTCACTAATAGTTCATAGATGGGCAATAAAAGTACCTCCACCGTGTCTTTGAATTTTCACCAGACGAGAGCAGTATTCCACAAATGAAGACACTATTCTAGATGGGGTGTAGTCAATACAGGAATAAAATCTTCTCCAGCCTGTTAGTTATGTCTCATACTACACACCATATTATACACCAGACTCTTTATTGCTTTCTCACAATACCCGCTTGGTTTCACAGCACAAATATATATATAAACTACTGCCAGGTAATCTATGTTTGACTCTGATCTTACTTCCCAACAATGTACTTCTTTCTAGGTTTTTATTCCCCCAGATATATTACTCTGAATTCTTCATACTGAATCAAGACTATTTGTCAGAAGTAGCAAAGGTCCCTCGCAGACATATGTGGTAAAATAAATTGTGCCTACAAACATGTCATACTTGTGCGTGTGTGTATGTATGTGTGTATATAAAAGACACACAGTCAACAAAAGAAAAACAGCACATTGCAGGGGGCAAAAGATGACACCCCATACCTTGACTATGTTAATTGCAAGTTGTTTCAGTGCCTGAGAAATTAAATCAGTCTTTCAAATTTGCACAATTAGTCTCAAAGTGCTGGCATTCAAATTTACCAGTCCGTCTCTAACCCTTTCCCTGTATTTTGCATATCAACCTGGTTAAAAACCTTTGTGCCAGGTGCAAAAATAATTATATTCAGTCTTCTATGTTAGTGGGTCCCCTGAAAATAGTAAACCCTTTATTTAATGTACAAATAAAGTCTGTGACAGCTGATCTAAACTCAGAATATCTAAATACAAGTGACTAAAACAGAACTGATCCAGTCACTTCATCTAAACTAATCACCCCCACACCCTCTAACTTTTACATAACAACTCCATACTCCATGGTTGCAAAAGAATCAAAGAAAGGGAAAAATACAAAGTGCATCACCAGCTCACACAATCCAGCACAGTCTGGTAAAGCAAACTGCATTACTCCTTATCAGTCTAAGAAAACTAATATCACTGATTCACAAAATCATAAGCTACCCTAACTATCAGATTTGTATCTGGTGGTTTGTACTGAAGACTATTGTTAGATAAACTGATTTACATCAATTTTTTTAGACTTCCTACATTTAGATGACATGACAGATCACCTGAAGGTAGCACATTATATGTGTGTGTGTGTGTATATATATATATATATATATATATATATATATATATATATATATATATATATATATATATATATATATATACATACATACATATTGTATGTGTGTGGGCATACACACTCTGAACTTAAGAACTTTATCAAAGTAAGCACTTTTATCTTCCAATTCAACATTTTTTTCAGATTAAATAGGTATTTACAAAACATCACAATTTACGACCCACAATTAAAATCACACGTAAAGAAACAAGCAACATTTTATATCAGTTTACAATCCTTAAAAAATCTGTTCCTCAACATTAAGTATTAAAGAAACACAATTTTAAAAATAAAACTGATGAACAGTTAAATGCACAATAGTGTGTTAAAATCTTAATGATCTTGATCCAAGCACAGGTCTGAAGCTAATTACTTCATTTAACACTTGTGGGCAATATCAGTTAAAAAGTAGCATCCACTGCATCTCTTTTCTGTCTAATAAAAGCTCTAAATCACTCCTATCAACCATATTTACACTCATACAAACAGCATACATTTCTTAAAGTTGCTACAAATTACTGTGTTTACACACAGTACTCTAAGCATTTTACTAAATGCATAAATATGGTGTTTAATTTGCTTTGTCTCTCTTCTACATAAAATTATGGACACATTAGTCATATGACAACATGCACAAAAAATTGTATTATGGTGTTCATCTCAACCAAATGTTTTACCAAAAACATAATAAATAGTACACAGAATATGTCTACTGTTTCACTACTTCAGAAAGTGCAATAATAAAGTCAATTCACCTCCATGTATCCCGCTGGGTAGAAAAGTAGCTACTAGGAGAGGGGGCTCACCAAAAGCTACTAACAAAAATCACACTGCAATTGAATTAACCATCTCTGTTAACAGCAGTGCATATTTGAGAGAGAATACATATTTTGTAAAATACTATCTCAAAATTGCTATTTTTCAGCAGCAACATATTTGTGCTCTACCAGAATCAGTTTTGTAAATAATATATATTATTAGTATAAACATCTGCAAAATGAACTATAACAGTGAAAAACAAAATCATGAACTAACTTACAGAGAACAGCTACTGCACCAGACTCGAATAGCAGACATTCCTCTCTGTTTCTGGTTTCCACTATGACACTGTAGGGAGGAGGATCTAGTTTGTGATAAATGCGATATCCTTTACTGAAAGCCATGTTTTGTTTTATGGAAAGTTACCACCCTGTGTGGAGAAGAACAAGGTTTCAGATTGGGCTGATGCCACACTAGAATATCCATAAAGTTAAAACACGCATATCAAACAGCTCTATGCATGTTACCCTGACAGCACAAAAAAAAAAAAAAAAAAAACACAGCAGCAACTAAAACCAGGAGAAGAAATAAGAACATTTGCAGCAAATTATAACAGTAGGTAAAACATTCAGGACCTTGTTGTGTTCACTCCCAAGCCTGTTCCTTTTTTGGTGTGGGTGTGCTTTTGTTTTTTCTTATATTCATAATCTGAATCAGCAGCAGAGTTAAACTGTGTGTAACTGTCAGGCTACTTCCTTACCACTTAAGTACTAAACACTTTCACTTCTGTTTACTTAGTTCAAACATATAAGGTACTAAAAAATAATCAGATGCATACCGGTATTTTACTCCACTATGCCAGCACAAAGTTTACATGCAGAACAGCTTAATCAGGGTATAGCTTTCAACCTCCTCTCTCTAGAATGTGGAACAATGCCTCTAATAACATGGAGCAAATGGCAAGATGTGGAAAACTCATTATCAATTTTAATTAGGAACAGGGAGGGTGGCCTAATGGTTAAGGTGTTTGCCTTACAAACACAAGGTGCAAGGTTCAAATCTCCCAAGGGATAATTGGCTAGGCTTAAAATGGCTCGCAAGGGCAGTTAGCCTAGTACTAGAAAAGTAGTAGTAGTACCGGTATATTACTCCACTATGCCAGCACAAAGTTTACATGCAGAACAGCTTAATCAGGGTATAGCTTTCAACCTCCTGTCTCTAGAATGTGGAACAATGCCTCTAATAACATGGAGCAAATGGCAAGATGTGGAAAACTCATTATCAATTTTAATTAGGAACAGGGAGGGTGGCCTAATTGTTAAGGTGTTTGCCTTACAAACACAAGGTGCAGGGTTCAAGTCTCCCAAGGGATAATTGGCTAGGCTTAAAATGGCTTGCAAGGGCAGTTAGCCTAGTACTGATCTATGAATCTATACCTCTCAACCTCTTAGAACAAGAAATCTGGACTAAGCCATAACAATTGGGGGGACAAAGGCCCAAAAATATGGCCAATTTTTAAATACTGGTCTTACAAACTTAGAAAGTAGATAGAAGAAGAGGTTTTGCATTAGCATGCCTTTTTGAAGGGTGTGAAGTCTGAAACTCAAATGGCTGTCATTTTCTAACTTAAATCTTCAATGTTTGCTAGAAAAACACAGTTTTATGAAAAATGGTCAAAAATATGAAGCAAAAAATGGCCATTCTGCTAAAATCTGTACAGTTGAGATATGTAAGGAAGCTCACTTCACGGTTAAACACTGCTACGTGAAGAAGTGATACGATTCAGTTTTATTTAACAAGTTGTTGGGATAAGCCGATAGAATTCAGTACTATTTAGCACACATATTTGTTTTAAAATCTTAATGAATGTGTGACAAACCCTTTCAATGTCTGTGTGGACCATAAACATTTTTTAAAACAAGGTACGTGTTGCGAGATATATCCGGATGCGTCTTAGTTTATACCTATAATAAATGCAGAAAAGTATTACAGTTTGTTTAATGAATTTATGTAAAAACTGGAAATACATATTACTATTTTACTAAAATCGCAATTAACATAGAACTCATGTTATTTATCGTTGCGATATTTGATATAACAGAACATATGCACCATACTACTGCAAAGGGAAGGCTGCATCTTAATGGTAAGAACAGCTTTACAGCAACTATGCCTGGTATTGTAATCCGGAAACCAGAAACAGCAAAATCTGGCAATTATCATGCCTTCAAAGTTGTATCTTTATTTATCAGCCTAGATTTGCGGTTTCAATTTGCATATCTGTGTCTCATAGCAATTCACACCTGTCAATAACACCAAAAGATGCATGCATGCTAGAAAAACAGAAGGAACGATGTGGAAGAGATGAGGTTTCTAAATGAAGTACGGCCATATACAGATGCTTCTCCCCAAGACGAAAGTGAACAAACGAAACACACCTTTCAGAAGGCTTTGGTACACTCTTTCGGATCCTCTCTTCCAGACCACTATTACAATACCTGCTACAGACTTACTTGACGCCGGGCCTCTCCTAACCTTAGCTTTTGCCTTTCCCACCCACCTGATTAAACTGACAGCCACTGTCAAACCTCCATCACTAGTATTCTATGCAGAAAGGAACAACGAAAGAACCAAGCTCAGGAAATGCATTTTTCTGATCAATTACGCTGCCATCACAGTTTCCGCTACCTGTCAAGATAATCTCACAGCAACACATCTGGTATCAACTCAACTCTCTGTTTACGTCGGTGACAGTCTCCAACCTCTGCACTGCAAAGCATACCTATAAGCGCGACCTCAGTCCTACCGGTATACGAAGACGTCATTTCCTAGTCACTAAAGAATGTGTACTTCCGTATTTGTTCTCAGTGTGGTCTTCGAAGCTTATCTGTCATCGTCCAGAAGTCATTGACTGTTTTTTTTAAAGATAATGGAGCAAGCGTTAGTTCAGTTTCTGTAAGAATCAACAGCTGTAGCTGACATTACACTGTTAGTTTATTAATAATGTTATTTTTTGTGGATCATTGCCATTCGGGAAATTATTTTGTAGTGGTGCCATCTAATATTATTTTTTTTTCTGTGAATTAAAAACTGTTTCCATTAGTACAAAGAGTAAGAGAGCGTTTCAGTTGTTTTAATCTTTATTTATTAACAGGGCCTGAGGGTGTGGGTACGGGCAAGGCGTAAATGGCCACAATACTTAGTTGCCTGCTATGAATCTCAGAAACCTTGAAAAGTACAGTTGTGTACACTTACCATAAATGTAGATGTTCGAGTGTATTCACTGTTGCAGTCATTACATTTGGGTAATCTGCTGGCAGGTTGCCCTCAGTCGGCCTGATTAACAAAATCTTGGGTCCCGCGTCGTTGCTGTCCCTTCTTCCATGACGTCAGGTCGTCAGAGGTATAAAACATGCAGCCGACACCATTACATCAGTTTTTCTTGCCCCATATGTCTGGTGCCCCCCAAATGGGGAGCAAAATATATATATATATATATATATATATATATATATGTATGTAATTTAAAACACAAAAAATATACCTCCAAACAAAAGCAAATACCAAAAAGGCTTTTAAGCATAGTAAAAGAAAGGAGAGGTATAGTAAGAGAAAAACAGGGCTGGTGTGTGGGTAACCAAGACTGCAACAGTGAATACACTACAACTGTAACTGTTCTTTGTGTTTCGCTGTTGCAGTCATTACATTTGGGTAGATTCCCAAAGCTATGGTTGGGAGGATGGATTTATACAGCATTAGGAGCAGCTATAAGGCTCTGCAGGACAGCAGTGGCAAAGCCAGCTCTGGATTTAGAGAAGAGAGGTAAATGGTAATGTTTGGTGAACGTATGAACTGAACTCCAGGTTGCAGCTTCTAGAATGTCTCTGGTAGGAACCCCCTCTGAGAAAGGCTGCAGAAGTAGATGCAGCCCTGGTGGAAAGAGATCTGATCCCCTTGGGGATAGGTTTACCATGGTGCGTATAGCAGAAACTAATACAATGGCTTATCCATTTGGAAATAGTCTGCTTTGAAATAGCCTTTCCCTCTGCCCTTGCAGCAAATGCCACAATAGTTGTTCAGATTTTCTTAGAGCTTTTGTCCTGTTTAAGTAGAATCTAAGTTGTCTGTGTGCATCCAATGAATGCAGAATCCGCTCACCCTTGTTCTGTGGATTGGGAAAGAAAGTTGGCAGATGAATGGTCTGATTAAGAGCCACACTGGATACCACTTTAGGCATGAAAGATGGATTTGTCCTGAGAGACACCCTGTCCTCATGAAAAATAATGAAAGGCTCCACTACCATAATAGCCTGTAATTCTGAAATCTTTCTAGCTAAAGTGACTGCTAAAAGGAAAGCTGTTTTCCAGGAGAGAAATTTTAGGTCTGCAGTAGCAGCTGGCTCAAAGGAGGGAGAGTGAGTTTTTCCAAAACAAAATTGAGGTCCCATGCAGGGGTTGGTGCTCTCCTGGGTGGTCTTAAATTTTTGGCCCCTCTGAGATACTGCTTTAGCAGAGGATGAGAGAAGAAGGGAGGTTCTGTGTTGTAATGAGTTGAAATGGCAGAGGCATGGATTTTTATGGAAGAAAAAGATAGGCCCTTGTGAAGCATCTCAGTTAAATATTGCAGAATCAAAGTTTGGAGCTGAGTGTGGAGAATTTGGTAGTTCTGCTGAGACAGTAGGTAAGGTGCCAGGGAGGAAAGTGTGACACATTGTGCAGGAGTGGGTACCAGTGTTGGCGAGGTCAGTCTGGAGCAATCAGAATCATTTTTGGTTTGTCCTGTCTGACTTTTAGTAGAACTTTGGAGAGCAGAGGCAGAGGGGGAAAAAGCATAGACTGATAGGTTTTTCCAGCTGAATGACAGAGCATCCACTTTCCAAGCTTTTTTGTGATGAATACTTGCACAGAATTTGTCCAACTGATAGTTCTGGGGTGAGGCAAAAAGATCTATGTCTGGACTCCCCCATTTGCGTGTCAACATGTCGAAAACTTGTGGTTCCAGTTTCCATTTGTGTGGGTCCATAAGATTTCTGCTTAGTTCGTCTGCCAGAGTAATTAGCTTTCCTGGCAGGAATTGAGCTTGTAGTTGTATTTGGCAGGTCAAAGCCGTGTTCCACAATGCCATGGCTAGCCTGCAAAGGGGGTAGGAATGTGTACCCCCCTGCTTGTTTATGTACCACATAACTGTGGTGTTGTCTGTCTTTATCATTAGTTGTCCTGGATGAAGGTAGCCCTTGAAGGCTGTCAGTGCATTCTGTACAGCTAGCATCTCTTTCTGATTGATATGTAGGTGCATTTGATTTGGGCTCCGTTTGCCCTGAATGCACTTTCCTGCCAGATGAGCCCCCCAAGCATAGTCTTATGCGTCTGTAGTTAGGGTTTGGGCGGCAGGGGGTGGAGTGAATGGCAGTCCCTTGTTTTGGTGGCAGTCCTCTGCCCACCATAAGAACTCTAGTTGCAGGCAAGGTGTAATAGGAATCAGTGTTTCCAGGCTGTGACAATGTTGACTCCATAAACTTTTTAAGTACCACTGAAGTTTCCTCATATGCAGTCTTGCATATGGAATTAGAAGAATGCAGGAGGCCATGAACCCCAAGGCTTGCAGAATTTGTCTTGCAGAGAGCAGGGTTTTTGTGGCCACCTGGTTGAAGTAAGTCACCAATTGAATTTGCTTTTCTGGCGTAAGGTAAGTCATCTGGGCAGTTGTATTCAAGCTTGCACCCAGGAATGTAATTTTTTGAGAGGGTACCAGTTTTGATTTCTTTTCGTTTATGGTGTACCCTAGACAAGTTAGAACCCTTTTTACAAATGCCAGATGCTTTAGAAGAATGTCCGTGTTTTCTGCCTGAATTAGACAATCGTCCAGGTATGGATATATTTGAATATTTCTTTGCTTGCAAAATGCAATTACTGGAGCCAGGCACTTTGTGAAGATCCTGGGTGCAGTAGATAAGCCAAAGGGCAGTGCAGAGAACTGGTAATGCAAGTAGCCTGCTTGGAAGTGAAGGTATCTTCTGCAAGATTCCCTGATTGGGATATGCAGGTAAGCCTCTTTTAAGTCTAGAGTTACCAACCAGGCATCTTTGCCCAGCATAGGTAGTAACTGTTGAAGAGTCAGCATCTTGAATTTTGGAATGTCCAGAAATGTGTTTAGAATGGAAAAGTCCAGAATTGGACGCCATGATTTGTCTTTTCTGGGTACCAGGAAGAGTCTTGAATAAAACCCTTGTCCCTTTTCCTCTTCTGGTACTGGTTGAATAGCCCCTATGTTCATGAGGGACAATGATTTGGGGGCAGATCTGGCCATCTGTTTGGGATTGACAACGTGGAAATGAAATCTATATCCCTGGGATACTATATTTAAAACCCATTTGTCCTGGGAAATAAGTTGCCAGTTTCGTGCATGAAGTGCCAGTTTTCCCCACAAAGGGGTGGCTAAAAGGGTAAGTGCTTGGTGATTGTAGAGGGAAGTCATTGATACTGTTTACCATAGGGAGGTGCCTTGTTGTTTCCAGATTTGGAGGTGGAGGCACCCCATTGTTTTGTTCTAAAAGTTCCTTGTGACTGAAACCTGGAGCCTTTGGAATGTCTGGATTTGATTTGAGTGGCTCTCAAAGGGACTGGAAAGGATCAGTTCTTAGTAGGCCAGTGCCTACTAAATCTTGGAGGTTGCACTTGTAAGAAATCTTTCACAGTTTGCATAGATTTAGCTTTATCTTCCATCTTTTTTAACACTTCTTCAGCCTTATTAACAAAGAGATGATCCTGTTGTAATGGAGCATCCAGCAATTTTGCTTTAACATGGTCAGGCAGAGTTCGCTCTTTGAGCCAAGCATGCCTTCTTAGCACAGATCCAGTTGCAGCAGCCCTGCAAGAGGCCTCCAAGGAATCAAAACCACATTGCAAAGTATGTTTTCCAACTTGTTCAGCTGAATGTAATAAATCCTGCAAATCTTTATTTTCCACACAGTCAGAGATTAACATCATTTTCTGTTTAAGTAGTCCCATGATATGCTGTTGATATTTAAGCATATGAAATTGACAGTTTAAAGCCCTGATTGCCAAGGTTGCAGAAGTGTAAACCTTCTTACCCCATCTATCCAGTGCCCTGGAATCTCTATCAGAAGGGGTAGGATTTTTAGCAGTAGAGGCCTTAATGCCCTTGGAACCCTGAGAAATGGTTTCAGGATCAGCAATAGGATTTTTGAAAAGGAATTTGTGGGAGTCAGGAACCCTGTAGATTCTGTCTGGCTTACAAGGAGCCGGAGGCAGAGAATCAGGAGCCATACTAGATTCTGAAAAAACATCATGAACAATGTCTAGAACAGGAGGTATAGCCAAAGGCCTATGCTGAGGAAGAAGAAGAAAATCCCTAAGTCTCTTTTTAGATTCAGAGAAATCCTCACTTTCCCAGTGGAAATGTTCCCTTAAGGTATGTAAAGTTTCCCCAAAAGAAAAATCCTCAGGGGGAGAAGCAAAAGTAATGGAATCTTCTGCATCAAAGTCCTCATAAGTAGGAATAGACAAATCCTGTTCATTAGAAGAGTCAGAAGAAATAGAATCCTGTTCAGAAGATTCATAATCAATGTCTTGCCTAGGCCTCTTAGGAGGAGGAGGTTGGCTACCCCTGATCAGAGTAATTAAATCTTCAGCCATTTTGATCATTTGTTTTTTAGGCATAGGGGCCTGCACATGTGGCCCAGGAGTCGGTTTTTTAGACATAGATTTAGATTTTGGCCTTAGTTTTGAAGATGGCATTGGTCTAATATACAAATCTGTAGGCCTGAAAACACCCTCAGAAGCTGGTGCCTGCACAGCGGCTCTGGACCCATCTAAGGTAGAGACATCCGCGGGTTTTATAATTGAAACATCTCGCAGCATACCAGACTATGAATGGGTCTCAGTAGAGGCCTGTGAATCAGAAGTAGCGAGTATCAGGGGCTGCTAAAGCGCCTCACTGAGTACCGGTGAACTGGCGACTGGTTTAGGAGAAGCGTTGTCATCAGTTTTTGACCTCGACGGTCTGTCTCGGTCTTTTTCTTTGCGTTTTTTTAGGTATTCCGGTAGTCGGATTTCTAACCGACAACATTTCTGGATAATTAAATCTTGAGCCAAAATATACTGACATTTAATCATGCGTTTATTAAATTTAGCACAAAACCGACAGCAAGGCACTTTGTGGTCAGGGCCTAGGCAAGGAATACAGTACAAATGAAAATCCTTATGAGGTATTTGCTTCCCACAAGTAATGCAATTATTAACTTTTACTGACATCGGTAAGGAGCAAGAAAAAGTTTCCCCAATGGGGTACTTAGCTTTTAGTTGAAGACTTCTGTTCTGAAACTCGGAAACGAAAATTTCAGGAGTTGGCTGACCGGCACTTGCAAACTGCTTCTGCTTCGGGCACTATGCAGCAAGAAAGACTGATGTAATGGCATCGGCTGCATGTTTTATACCCCTGACGACCTGATGTCATGGAAGAAGGGACAGCAACTGACGCAGGACCCAAGACTTTGTTAATCTACCTGCCAGCAGATTACCCAAATGTAATGACTGCAACAGTGAAACACGAAGAACATCATACATTCATTCATTTCATTAGTTTTGTATTCCAAGAGGTAGAGCACTGATCAAGAATGACCAATTGCAGGCTCAGTCTGGGTTGCAAGGAACCAAAGAACTAAAATATGGTACAATACAATTAATAAATAGCAAAACCAAAAGTATGTGCAACCAAAATGAGTACAATACAATTAAAAATTGTAGTATATCATATATACATCACTGTATATTAGGAAAAATATATGCATTCATCATATAAAATTAACATCCCTTACAACTATCTTCAGTTCTTTGATAACATAACATATTACATGATATATCACATTTCATCATCTTGATACCATCTTCCTCTTGCTTCAGTGTTATGTCTAGTTTAGATTCCTATAACAGACATTTCTCCTTAGACTGCAGGAAAGACATATCATGAAATTACTGTGTGCTGTATTACCACACCTATTCATACTTCACAACTACATGGATGCATCTAACAAGAAATAATAAGAACAGACCACTTTCTAAATTTATTATCTTCAATAATCCCTTTTCTGTTGTGCACGTATTAATGTCCGGTGTATTTCAATTTCCTTCTTCTAAGCTAGCAAGCTTTTCATATTGTGGTGCAGGTGTTTCTATTCAACATCCTCTAAGCCCTCTTGTAATGTACAGGCAATCAAACTTGACATTATTGCCCATAGACAACATAATGCTGCAAACACTTCTCTGTCTCACTCGCCACTCCTGTTCCTTAATTCTATTACATTTTCAAAAGTCCTTTATATTATCTTCCTCCTAAATGTGTGCAGTCAGTTCCCCCCAATTATCACCTCAAATTACTCATCAGGAGAATATTGAGAGCAGCTGTGTTATATTACATACAGTCCATTCATCTGTCAGTCTGACATCATTCCTGTACATTCAGTTTGCCTGTCTAGCACACCACTGCTGTCAATGAACATTATAAGAACCAACAGGCTACCTATGACTCTCATTTCCTTTTGACAGTGTTATTTAAAAGACCATAAAAACCAAGTTCAATTTCTAAGTTGCCTTTTTTCTAATCCGTGCACTGACAATTATATTATACAATAATTAATATTTTCTTTATTATTTTTTCCTCTTAAATGACAGCTCAGACTGCCACCCCTATAGAAAGGTTTACTATCATGACCATTACCTTTTAAGTTCCAACAGTTAGTAATTTCTCATACACATGACAGATTCTCTTCATACAATCCAATGTCAAAGTATAATAGCAATCTGTGAGAGAGCTGAAGGGGTTCCAGACCTTTAACCCGAAAATGGTTTCCTAAAATCCAAACTAAGGTCTGAAACCACTCTTCTAAACCACTCTCTGTTGTAGAAAGAAGTCTCATTTTATTTATTTATTGACATTTGATTACTGGGAAAGTCCGACTGGGTAGAAGCCCATTTTCAGCAGAGGCCTGGGGAGAAAAGCTCCAAATTATTACAAAACATTTTAAGAACAATAATTTTACAATCATCAGAAATAAAACAAAAACATCTGCAGTTTAAATAATTATAATAAATTAGCCATAAAAAATAAAAATCATTGGTTAAGAATCGATACAAAGTATATGACAATTGTTTAATATTCAGAGAAATTTTAGACAGTTTGTAAAGAAATGAAAGGTAAGTAAGCATAATACAAACAGGAACTGAAATATGAAGTGAGGGAAAAGCAGGATTATGGTATATTTAGAGAGAAAGTCAAAGAAGAGAATTAGCAGTAAGGAAGTAAGTGAAGAAGGGAGAGTGAATGTCATGGAAACAGGCATGACTCTTATTTCCCATGACCGGACTAAGGTAGTGAATACCATCATTAACTTAAAGCTATATGTATGCAATCTGAATCTGAAAGCATTTTTTTCATGATAACTTGAAAGACACTACCATAAACAATCAGAACAGGGTACAATGAAAAAAAATGTGATTTTTGTCTTACCATTAATCCAACACAGAGCACTTTTGAGAGTAAATGTGAGGTAGACATCAGAAGAACCCTCAGCAAATCTTGCCGCAAGAAGTTTTACAATATGAGCAAAGATGAAATTAAAGTCATCAGAGACATGAACTCAGATAAATCACATCAGTTCATGAAAATTGACAAGGGAAGGGGCAATTTGTTACTGATATAGACAGATATGTTCAAACGATTGAAAGCATGTTGGTAATACTGACTTTAACCTCTAAATCAATAATGAGGCTGTTAGTTTTGTTTATCATAAAAAAAAAATAGTAACCAGAAGTCACAACCAGAATTCTTTTATAAAGTAAAATATATTATTTATTTATGACCAAACTGATTAAGCTCTTTCATCCTTAACACAAACAGGATTTCATCAGAGTCAAACCATATCACCAAAATGCCCTTTCTATACAAAACTAGTTAATTAACCACTTATCCAATTAACCTAGAACAGTGGGAAAAAATCATTACACAGTATATAATGAAATTCAAGCAAAGTCTGTCTCACACAAAATACAAAGCATAAAACTTTCAACCCATTAAAAATTATTCGCCCTCGCAATTAAAACAGACTGAATAGAGGTATATTCATTTAAACATGGGTAAGAGGTTGCTTGTAATTGTAATTCGCATTTTAATTCTTTGTTTTCTAGCAACACTTTGGCATCCCCACCCCTTGGAGTATAGCTGACTGAGTCAATAATAGCAAAAGAAAACTTAGTAAATGAGGAACAAGCTATTGAATGTTTATGCAAGGCATTATTTATTTTTTGTTCTTAATGTCATAAAGATGTTCATAAATATTTATGTAAAGTTCTCTCTCTTTTACATATGTAAAAACGTGAACAACCTTCACATAAAGCAGTGTATACAGCCTATTTAGTTAAACAATTACCCTTTACAAAAATCACCTCTGCTCTTAGGGTATTGTTTAAAACAACTTCCTCCTTTTCACATATATAAGGGCACTGATTACAAATTCCATATTTGGTAGTATGAACTGTTCCCCTACCCCATTTTCTCATGTTAAAATGACCATTATCAAAAAAGTCTTTTACATTTTTTTCAGTCTTGTATGTAAACGAAGGATCTGATGTTGTAAATCTTCATTCATTCCTTACTGATAGGACTTTGGTTCCCACCTCAGAACCAACTCAGCCAAGATACAAGCTCACGCCAGCCAAAAACTCTCAAGCTAAGTCCTACCCATAGCGCCCCTCTTCTCCTTTCTCCATATCTCGTTTGCCGTGTACTTTTCAAGATGTGCCAAGCCAGCTCTCTCAGCTAAGTGTAAAAAATTTTTTTGGGGGGATATTTTCTATTGTTAAGCCTTTATAGTCTTCATTTTCTCTTAGAATAGTTTTCTTCTGCTTTTATTACATCTGCAACCCTTTTCCTACCCTTTTTTGTGGTAATCTTTGTACCATTAATGAACCAAATATCCAAAAAACACTGAAATAGCAGGACAAGCTGGAGCTCAAATAAATCAGTCAAAGTTTAATAAACAATTGCTACTAGTACAAATATAGATTGAGTGCTTTCATCCCCATTAACTGGGACTTCATCAGAATCAATAAGAAAATCTCAGCAGTACATTTAAGTACTAAATAATTAATGACATAAGCAATGATGTAATTCAGTCCTTAAAGGTGCCATTCATAAATATTCATCTTACAAAAATATAGTCATTAAAAACATTCAAATAAAAGAACACATATATAAATAAAATTAATAATCTCAAAACATATTGGATGCTGTTTATTCTGAATGTGTTGTAATGTTCAATAGGCATGGTATGGAATTGACAGAGAAAATTATTAAATGTAACGATGCTAAATTGTGAAAATTATTTAATGAGTTAGAGAAATTAAACAATGACATCAAGACAGACTTGTAATATGATATGTAAAGATCAAGACACAAGCAACAGGCCAGGAAGGGAAATCACTGTATTTTCAGTATAAGAATTCCAATAAACCAGAAAAACAGCAATTTTATGGTAATAAACAGTACAACAGAAGACAAAACACTTTTTTTCAAAACCGACAGAAGTGGGATGTAGGAATAGAAGTACAACAAGAACACTCCACACACAAAAGAGTGGAAGGACAGAAGAGGCAAATGGAGGTGAGGGACACTGCTTAAGGAGAGGACATAAGATGTAAAGGAGCGGTCAACACATATAAAGGGTATCATATATACAATTACACGGACACAGTTATTACAAAAGAACATTTTACCTTATTCATGAAAGGCTTAAAATTTGTGCCTACAAAATGTTTTGACTACACTGACACTATTATTGAATTGAAACTATATATGAGAAAACTGAACTTGGCTTGTTTATGGCAAGACCAGAATATAGCTTGCAATATGAAAAGTAGTCATGAAATTAAGAAAAATAGTACCATTAACCCACCATTAGACCCCACCCTGAATATACTTGAAAAGGCTATTATTGATTTATGTGAAGGCTGCCAGCCAAGCTAGACAGAATTTTCTAGATAATTCTACGTCATTGTAAATGTTAATGTGATCCACAGGCGTGTTTTTACAAATGTAAGAAAATTGTGTTATATGTTCTGAGCTTCAAAAATGTAACCACAGTGCACCCTGCTGGAAGAAAGCTGATAAGTGAAGCATTTTTGTCACTGATCTCAAGCTTGGGGACAGGATGTCTGGACTAAGAAATTAAGTGTCCTTTGTTGCTAAGGTTTCCTGGCAGGTGCACGTTTACAAACAAATGTTAACTTTTGAGCTCTTTGAGCCTGGGAAACTTCAGCAGAGGTGTCAAAAATGATGTAACGTGAAATGACTCAGCAGTACTGGGTGTTATCAATTTAAAACTTTCTCAAAGAGAAAGATTGGGCATGTTGGATTTTGTCTAGATCTGACAACAACTCACCAGGCACTTGCTTTGCTCTGTAAGTAGTATTTAGAATTTACTATTTCTCTTAGAGTTAGAGAGGAATTTAGCCAGGTTAGTCTAGCTGCTTTTTATATTTATGTCAGACTATTCTACAGTATTGTTTTAAAACATTTTCCTGTTATTTCTGAATTCTGTAATGTCATTGTGTTGAAGTAATAAGTATTGTCTTGTGTTTTCACTATTTATTAAATATTTTTAAACCTTTCAACTGTGGCTGTTTTGTGTAGAGATAATTTAAGCTCTAGAGTACGTGCATGTATTTAGTGATACTGTCCAAGCCACTCCAATAGTCTTGTTGCTCAGTCACACTTACTATTTGGATACCAGAATGGTACACAGTAAAATTGGTCACCCTTTGGGAAGGGCCTTATAGCAGCTGATAATAGTGGCTGGTGGCAGTGATTTCTACCTTATAGTCTGGAGAGAAGAGGGCATAACCGGAGAACCTCTGCCAGCCTTCTCCAGGAGTGTCTGTCTGTTTGTATATAACTCATATCTCAAAGTGTGTGTGTGTAAGCTACTTGGGCAGAGACACGAAGCACTGGTTGGACAGAGAGGGTGCTGGAGGTTTTGGCTTGACCACTAGGGTGAGATCTGTACCCTATAGCTGTGCCAGTGAGGAGTCTCATTGGGGATCTGGAGAGAAAGGGAGAAACCAGCCCCAGACTGACTGCAATCTCTGTGTGCTCTTAAAGGAAATTGTACTTTACTGAGTGTGTACTTGTTATCCCCACAATGTGCACGCTCCTCACTGCTGCTAGTGGTGAGGATTGAGGCTCCTTGATTACTGGGCCAGTGCATGGGTGTCACAATTTATATGCCTTGAAAATAAGGGATAAAAAGCAATATCAACCAAATAATTTAAAAAGAGAAGAAATAGAATTATTGGATCAAATTAGAAAGGACAAATCCATTAGAATGATGCAGCCTGATAAAGGAGGGGGTACTGTGATTTTTGATGCCCTGCAATATTCAGAAAAAAATATTTGAGATGCTTAATGACACTGACACATTTTCTATGGCTTCTATTAATGAAATAAATATCAGCTACAGAAGAATAGATTATTTTTTGGAAGAATATTTGTTAGACCAATGAATTTCCAGTGAAGTATACACATATTTAAAACTAAAGGATCCTATAGTGGCCACAACATCTGGGATCCCCAAGACCCATAAATGCTTAGACAACTTGGTTTTTAGGCCCATGATGTCTGGGCAAGGCTCTAAGACCTACCCCTTTGGGGTAGTGATAGACAAATGGTTACAACATGTGTGTAATAGTGCAGAACATCTACTAAAAGATTCATGGGACTTTTTAAGTAGGATAAAGGACACACCATGGGAAGAGAACATTCCTTTTTAACCACTGATGTGGTGGACCTGTTCACATGCATACCCAGACATGAGGAGATGGATATGTTTTCTGACAGTATACATAGGAACACAAATTTTTCTAATGATAAGGTAAACTTAATTACTGACTTCATGTGCTTGGTTTTGGACTACAATTTTTTATTCTTTGAGGGTGAGTATTTTAAACAGAACAAAGGTGTAGCAATGGGAGCATCTTGTGCCCCTATTTATGCAAATATGGTGCTTTTAGAATGGGAATACAACAAAGTTTTTAATTGTGAGTTTTTTTAGATATGTGAAGACATATCTATGTTTTTTGGACAACATCTTTGTCCTTTGAACAGGAACAGAGGCTGACATTAAAGAGTTCATAAAATATTTAAATGGGACATCAAACCTTTTGAGATTTACTCATGTTAGTAATAAAGATGGTTTTAATTATTTAGACACCTATATTGAAAAGGCAGAGAAGGGGTTTAAATCTAACGTCTATAGAAAACCCACATTTAGTAATTCATATTTGGAGTTTACTAGTAGCCACCCATATTCCTAAAAGAAAAGTATTGTAAAAGGGCAACTAGTGCAGGTTGCTTGGATGACGTCAAAGGGAGGAGAAGTGAACAATGAATTAAGAAAGGTGGCAGACATGTTTTATCAAAGAAGTTACCCTAGGAACTTGATAGACGAGACCTTTAAATACGTAGAAATGGAGTGGGGTAAAAAGTACAAGCCACTGTTAGGACAAAGTCTGCAAGAGAAAGAAACCCCTGTTGAAGAAAACAACTTTGAGAGAGCAATGGTAATACCATACTGTGGAAGAGCTTATCAAGTTATGAAGATTATAGAAGACAATTGGAGTATTTTAAAAAGTAATTCTACATTATATTCAATAATAGGGTTTAAACCTTCTTTTGTCTTTAAAACAGGAATTAACATAAAGAAAAGTCTGGAACATAACTTAGTGAGATGAAACTCAGGTAAAGTGGGCATTACTAGATGTGGTAGATGTTCACAGTATAAATATATTTTTGAGGCAAAGGTATTAACCCTGGAAAACATGTTAAGTTCCAAAGTGAGCTTTATGAGTAGCAATTGCCAGACTCTAGGGGTTATTTATCTTGCAAAATGTAAATCCTCCTCAGCCTACTATGATGGAAAAACTGAGAGATGCCTAAGGGACAGGATGTATGAACACCAATATCAGATTTTGACAAAAAAAAAATAAACAATGCACTATATAAACATTCCATAAGTTGCCCCAGTTTCAATAATTATTTGTTTGGAATTTTAGAACGTGTTACTCCAAACCCTAGAGGGGGCAACTATAGATTTTTTATTGAAGAAAGGGAGTTAAAATGGCAAATAAAATTGCAAGCCATACATGCACCAGATTTAAATGAAATTATTTTCCTCAAACCTATACTAATTAAGAAAGCCACTATTTGATGATATAACACTTCAAAATGATCTATTTTTTCTGTAAAGGTAATTGTATAGTGTAGTCCAATGTGTTTTGAGATGATTAATTTTATTTATATATAAGTATTCTTTTATCTGAATGTTTTTAACGGGATGTTAATTAATACATTTTTGTAAGATGAATATTTATGAATGGTATCTTTAAGGACTGAATTATATCATTGATTATGTCATTATTTATTTATTTATTTATTTATTTTGTATTTGTTGACCGGGTTTGTCCGACTGGGCTACAAATGCCCATTTTCAGCGGAGGTCCGAGGAGAAAAGCTCCAACAGAAAATAGAAATTTTACATATTAAATACATATAGAAATAATATAGACATACATTCATCAGTACCACAGATTACTGCATTACAGTGCCACACATTACATTCATCAGTACCACACATTATTGCATTACAGTGTCATACATTAAACTGTGGCAAGTGAAATACATAGAAATACATTCATCAGAGGGATACATTCATAATTATATATTATATACATAATAGTGCAATAGTTATATAGCTGAAATATTTTACTAGTTATGTTTATACAGTAATGTACCAAGAGGAGAAGATAAAGTAGTAGATTTGTTTATTGAAGGGGAAGGAAGAGAGAAGAGAAGTAGAAGGTTATAGGGGAGTGTTTACGGGGGATAATTACATTGGCAAGTCCATTTTTCATGAAGGTATTTTTTGTAGCGGTTTTGAATTGATTGGGATGTTCATGGGATCTTATATCTAGTGGTAGGCTATTCCAGGGCCTGGAAGGGTTAAAGCTATAGACTAGGTGACCCATTTTGGTCCTTGGTTTGTAGATTTTTAGTAGGCCTTGTTCAGAACTGTGGAGTAATCTAGTGGGTAGGTAATGAGAGATTAGAGATGAGATAGTTGGACAGAAAGAGGGTTTGTAGAGAGTGGAATGAATAATTAGAAACTGATTATACCAAAGCAGGTTAGGTAATTATAGCCACTTTAGTTCTTTTAGTGAGAAGCAGTAATGGAGATTTGTAAGAATTTTGGGCAGCAAATCTGGCAATCCTGTTATAAGTTGTTTTTAACTTGTTTAGTAGTCCATTGTTGAGGCTGGTGAGAATTTGGGAGCTATAAAGTAAAGTGGGTAAGAGGTAGGCATTTACAAGGGTTAGTTTTGCTGTTTTGGTAAGATAATTTTTGTTTCTATAGAGGAGACCTAGCTTGAGATGTGTTTTTTGGATACAATTATTGACGTGTAAATCAAAGGTTAGTCTATCATCAATAGTAACACTAAGAGTTTTGTACTGTTGTCGACCTGTACTTGAGTATTTTGTGACAGTATGGAGAAGGAACCTCACAGCAAGAGGTTCTCCGGTTCGATCCTCGGCTGGAATGCCTTCTGTGCAGAGTCTGCATGTCCTCCCTATGGTCGTGTGGGTTTCCTCAGGGTGCTTTGGTTTCCTCCCACATCCCAAAGACATGCTGTACGTGGAGTGGACACTCTAAAATTGGCCCTAGGTGTAAGTGTGTGCGCCTTCTGTGGAAGGTTGGGCACCGGGCTGGCAACTTGACACTGTAAAACTCCACTGCCAATCATGAGCAGACAAGGTGATCCACTGTGGCGACCCCTAACCGGGAAAAGCCAAAAGAAGAAGAAGATGGAGAAGGAAGACTTTATGTGGTTAAGGTTTTTATGGAAAAAGAGTAGTAATTTGGTTTTCTTTGGATTAAGGATAAGTTGGTTTTCAGATAGCCAGTTTTCTCCTTTGTGTATTGGAAGGATGTAAAATTGCTTCCAGATGGAAGGGACTGTGGATTCCGTAATAGAGCGGTTTATTAGAATAGAAACTGGGAAAGCAAGAACATCAGCAGCAACCTGAAGGAATGCGGAGGGAATGTTGTCTACGGATGTGGAGTAAGGTTTTAATTTAAATAGCAGAGTTTTAATATAGTTAGTGGAGACAGGTTTGAGGGAGAAGGTAGTGGTAGGGTCACCACTGATAGAAGAGTTTGAGCTATTAGGTCTATTATTGTTGGTGGGATGGTTTGTGTCTTGATTTAGTAATTTGGATATTGAGTCTATAAAGTAGTTGTTAAATTTGAAGGCAGTTTCCTCACATGTTTTGTCAGGATGAGGGTTAGGGGAGGCTTGCATACCTGCGTGTAGTATTTGATTTACAGAGTACCAGAACTTTTTAGGGTTGGATTTAAAGGTAGAAGATGGATTATTATAGAAGTTTTTCTTATCTTTATTTATGTGACTTTTTTAGTATTTAGTATTATATGTACTGGTGAGATTTTCGTATTGATTCTGATGAAGTCCCAGTTAATGGGGATGAAAGCGCTCAATCTATGTTTGTACTAGTAGCAACTGTTTATTAAACTTTGACTGTTTTATTCAAGCTCCAGCTTGTCCTGCTGTTTCACAGTGTTTTTTTGGATATTTGGTTCATTTGTGGTCAGACACTGTGGTTGCTTTGGTACTGAATCTTTGTACCATTGTTGGTATGGCTCCTCCCTTACACTTGTGGTTATCTATTATACCATTGTTGGTTTTTCTGCTGTGCCTAATTTTTTCTGTGACTCAACATGGCTGACAAAAGAGGGACAACTGGCTTCAAGCAGTGTGACAAGTCTGGGTGAAAAATGCCTAACTCAGACGGGCATCTTTCATGCGTCTACTGTCTTGGAATTCCTCATCTCCAGATCCAACCTCCTTGTGACATATGTAAAAACTTTAATTCTCGCACTCTCACAGAGAGCAAGAACAAACTGATTCTAAAGGGTTTATTAAAACCCCCCTTTTCAGAGGCTCTTTCTGAGGTGGACGTCTCATTACTTCCCAGGAAATGTGAAAAAAAAGAGAAGCCACTCAGTTCCGGCTTTCCCGAACTCTACAGAACCAAAAAGCTCTCGGACTGTATTGCCTAAAATACCTAAAATGTCTGCACTGACCACTTTGGCCCCTGCACCTTCAACTAGCACTACGGTGCCGAAGTTGTTGTTGTTGACAACCATGGAACAAACTATTCTTATCCCTGTTTCAGTACTGACAGTATCTTCAGTGCCAGACACCGACACTGACTTCCCTTATGGCTCCATCTTCGGTGCCAAAACCTGAAATTTTGCTCAGGACCAGATATTCTCCAACTATAGACCCCTTCTTGGGACAACAGTATAGTCCTTTTCTTGAGAGACCTGACACCCTCAGGAATGTCAACAAGGTCCACGAGGAGTCTTTCTGAAATGGACATAGTCTGGCTTGTCGATCAGCTCTTGGCAGCAAGAAGAAGTCCGACCCCTACCAAGATTTCCCTCCCATCTGGAGCCAACATTTACTCTGCATTGACTCCAACATATCCTCCTTCAACCTCTTTGCAGATTTTGGAGCACTCTGTACCGATGTCTACCCCGGTGCCTATGCCTTTGGTTCCTGTGACGACTTCCACAGTTCCGGAGATTTCCCTCTGGATTTCACTCCATCTGGAGCTGGCCCACCCTTGGGACCATGACTTGTCTGTCAGCACAGTGACCCTTAGCTTGGTGCCAGTTTTTTCTGTGGTGCCATCTATGGCTCCGGCTGGTCTGGCAGTTTCTAGTCCTCTCGAGGCTCCTATCCTGGAGGTAGGCTCATAATTCCAGGTAATGGAGAGGGTTCTTGCTTCCACAAGCATGCAGTTGGCACCTCCAGCGTTGGAACCTGACCTTTCACTCTCCTCTAGCATGCAGTTGACACAGCCCACTACACAAGTACTCCGAGCACGGGAGTAGCAAGAAAGCCTGGTCCAGGGAACCCACTCTTCGGGGTCCTCCTTGGAAGATCACTCTGAGGAGCCACCCAGAAAGAGAACATGCAAGAGGAAGCATGTGGATTCCCCTGAGGAATCCATCACTGAAGATATGTATTTTGATGAGGGAGAAGGGTTCCCCACGGTCACCCCCTGATGATGTCTCATTTGGAGACATACTTGAGATCCTGAAACAGAGGGGTGACTGGAAGTCCATCAACCCGTCTACTGAGGAATCCATTTTCTTGCAAGCCTTCCATGCTCACCCATCTACTTCCTGGGTAACCCCCCCCCTGCAGATGAGTTGATTAAACACATTGTGCAGTGGGCCTGGAAGGCCCCTGACAATGTTGAGCTGATTCCCCGGAAGCCTGATAAAATTCTTTCCCCTCCAGAAAACCATCAACACTGGTCCAGAGGTTTGGCAGTAGACTCCATGGTTGTGGCAGCAACTACTAAAAAAGAACTAGTGGAAGAAAGTTTGACTCTCCATCCTCCAAACAGGGAGTCCTGAATGATAGACAGACTGGGGAAGTGGACCTATGCTTCAGTGACCTTTGCCATATGGTCTCTGAATTACATGGCACATTTTACACATCTCCAAAGGGACCTGATTACAGAACCTTCAGGTAATTTAGCTGGGGTACTACCTGAGGAGGTGCAAGACAAGGTCACTTCTCAGTGTGCCACCCTAGAGTCCGTCTACAGCTCCTCCATGCAGTTGATAGTGCACACAACTGAAGGAGCAGCCAAAGCTGCCTCGTCAGGCGTTGTCATGAGACACCACACCTGGATGCGACTATGTGACTTTGCGGACCCCTTCAAGTCCTCCTTTGTCAGTGCTCCTGTTGATGAATCCTCCTTGTTTGGCCCAAAAGTTAAGGACACATTAGCCAGATGTGAGAAAGAGGGAAAGCCCCTATCTGCCATGAGCATATGTTTTTCAACACCTCAACGATCCTACTACAGGAATCCGAAGGGTGGAGAAATGTGGTTCAAAAAATCCCAAGGACCTTTCCGTGACATGTGTGGTGAGAAACCCCCCCCCAGGGCAGAGGGGGGAACTCAACTGGGAGATGACCCTTTTGGGGCAGAGGGGGTCCGCGGAACCAGGGCTCCAAAGATTCCTTCTCTGGTCAGCCCTATCAGTGCTCCTGAGGAACTGCCCATTGCTTTCCTCTGTTGGCAGTCGGGGATGTTTTTCTCTGCACCACTTGGCCTGGCAATCGATAATGTCGGACTCCTGGATGCAGAGAATAATGACCAGAGGTTACCTTATCCCCTTCGACCTTTACCCCAAGCCTCTAAGGCGAATCCCTAATGTCCCACCCAGTCAGAGGGATACAGCAGCTTTAGAAGTTCAAAAGCTGTTAAGAAAACGAGTCATCCAATTAGTCCCACCAGATCAAATAGGATCCAGATTTTACTCAAGGTTCTTTATAGTGCCAAAAAGACAGGGGACTGAAGACCAATTTTAGATCTCAGTGTGCTAAACAAGTTTGTCAAACAAGCAAAATTCCAGATGGTCACGGTTCAGTCCCTTCTTCCTTTTTATGAAGAAGGATGACTGGATGTGCTCTATAGATCTTCAGGATGTGTATTACCACACAAAAATGGACAAACAATCCAGAAGATACCGCCGCTTCTGTCTGGGAGCCAATCATTACCAATTCTGAGTACTGTCCTTTGATCTCTCCACAGCCCCCAGAGTGTTCTCCAAATGCATGGCAGTAGTAGTAGCTCACCTGAGACTAAAAGGATTCCGCCTGTTTCCGTAACTGGACAATTGGCTCCTTACCACCCCAACCAGGAGTCTACTGCTTCAAGCCATATTGTACAGTTGAAATCTGGCAGAAAACCTAGGAATCTCCATAAACTTAGACAAGTCAAAGCTGGTTCTGACTCAGAGCTTAGAATTCATTGGAGCAAAGTTCGATACAACTTCCTGCCAAGCTGCTCTACCTCTACAAGACTTCAAAAACTAAGATCTCTGCTTCAGACAATACTTTCTGGAATATATTGTCCCTGCTTGACAGGTCCTGCAACTTTTGGGCTCCATGGCAGCCACAATCTCACTGGTCCCACTAGCAAGGTTCCATATGAGGTTACTCCAATGACTACTATCATGTCAATGGTCTCTCCTAGCGCAACCAGTGTCTTACCTAATCCGCATTATAAACTGTTGCAAACAGGATCTAAGTTGGTGGATGAAGCCAGAAGAGGATTTGTGGTGTCAACCCTTTTCCCCACCCAACCCAAGGCCACAGTGACCACGGAAGCTTCCCTGATGGGGTGGGGAGCATTTTCAAGGAAAGATCATCCAAGGCACTTGGTCCCTCTCAGAGGCCAATCTGCATATCAATGTCCTAGAACTGAGGGCGGTGCTCTTAGCATTGCAAGCATTCCAAACAATCCTTTCATCTGGGACAATTGCTATCCAATCAGACAATATGTCAGTAGTCTGGTACATCAAAAAGCAAGGGGAAACCAGATCTTACCCCTTATGTCAGGAAGCCCTGAGAGTACGGCAGTGGACGATAGCTTCCAACCACTTTCTACTAGCAACGCACATTCTCAGGAGTTCCAATCTGATTACAGACAAACTGAGCAGGAACAGTGGTCTCTGAACCCAGTAATAGCGACTCAAATTTTACGTCATTGGAGCTGGCCTTGCTGTGACCTTTTTGCCTCTCCCATGAACCACAAATGCAGCAGCGTTTTTGCCCTAACCCCCCACCCACCCAGAGGAATCACAGAGAGATGCTCTGACTAACAATTGGCCCCCTGGGTCTACCGTATGCCTTTCCTCCTATTCCCCTCATCCTACAGTTTATGAAGAAAGCACAACAGCTGAGAAGCAATGTTATCCTCAATGCCCCCTATCGGCCCCATCAAGTTTGGTTCCCCTTCCTATGCCCTCGCTTGTTTCACCGCCCATGGATCCTGGCGTCAACCCAGGACTCTTATTTCATCCACAGGGGCTGGTCCACCCCAACCTTCACAGCCTTAAGCTAATGGCTTGGTTTCTCCACTTCCATTGATTGCCAGACAAATAAACCTATCTTCCCCAGTCCAAAAGATCCATCTGGCTTCCCATAAGCCCTCCACCAGAAAACTCTACCACAGCAAATGGGCCAGGTTTGTTGTTTGGGCTAAACAAAAAGGACTAGACCTTCTCAATGCCAGTCCATATAGTTTTGGAATACCTGTCTACCCTTCATGCAGGAGCCTCAGCCTCAACTATTACAGTACACCTAGCAGCTATTGCGAATTTTCATAACAGTTCTAACGACTCTTCACTTATGTCCCACCGTCTTTGCAAGACTTTTATGAAAGGAGTTATACACTTCAGACCACCTATTAAAACCCCAACTGAACCATGGAATTTGACTTTGGTCCTACAAACTTTAACCTGTTCACCCTTCGAATCCTCTGCCACATGCGATGTAAAGCTCTTATCCTGGAAAACCCTACTCTTGGCAGCTATCACCTCAGCTAGGAGAGTATCAGAATTGCAGACTTTGAGTGTTAATCATCCTTATTTCATTTTTCACAAGGAAAGAATATCACTTCGAACTAACCCTTCCTTTCTACCCATAGTTATCTCAAATTTGAGTCTAAACTAGTCCACTGAGTTACCAGTCATTTTTCCAAATTTCTCTAACAAAGGTGAATACCAGTTGCACACACTGGATGTGCATAGGCAGCTACATTTTTATTTAGACAGAACTAAATCTTTCAGAAAGTCAGACCAGCTCTTCATAGCTTTTTCAGGCCCCAGACTGGGCAAAGCTGTATCAAAAGTAACCTTGTCAAAATGGTTAAGAGATTACATTACCTGTATATATCAACTAAACAAATTAACTTTGTCTTCTAGAGTCAAGGCTCATTCCACAAGGTCAGTGTCTACTTTAGTGGCTTCTCATTCCAGAGGTTCTACGGATGACATCTGCACAGCAGCCACTTGGGCAACCCACCATATCTTTATCACACATTACAAATTGGATACGATTTCCAGAGGAAGAGCATCTTTTGGCTCAATGGTGCTCAGGAATATCCTTCCATAGGGCCACCCAGGTCACAAGTAGCTGGGGATTCGGTCCTATCAGTAAGGAATAACTGAAGATTTACAACATCAGATAAAGAAGTTATGTCTTACCATAACGTTCCAACTGTGTTGTAGATTTTCATTCATTCCTTTCGTCCCACCCTCCTTCCCACTGCATAAAGACTGCTGGGGATCCATGGGCCCCATTGGCCTGATAAGGTATCTGCTCAGATAGGGCCTCCTTATCTATATTATTTCTTTTGTCTCTATACTGGGGCTACATGATCTGGAGATAGTAAAGTGTTACAGGGTGGACAGGGACATCATACAGCAACTTGTTGAGCTGTGCCCACCACGCCTCAGAGCCAGAAGTAACAGAGGGGAACCCATCCCAGTGGACACGAAGGTATGTGTAAGCTTGAGAATACTAGCCACAGGTATCTTCCAAAGGCCAACTGGGGATATCATGGGGATCTCACAGGCATCAGCATCCAGGGTACTCCTCCAGTTCCTAGATGCCATGTTATCACATGCCAATGAGCACATATACATCCCCTGAATGCAGGAGGAGTTGGCCAGCAATATGCGTCTCTTCCACCGTGTGGCAGACTACCCGGAGGTACTGGGTTCAATAGACTGCATGCACATACACATCAAGTCACCACCTGGTGAGCAGGGTAGGTGCTACATAAACCACAAGGGATACCCCTCCATCAACTGCCAGGTCGTGTGCAATGCCCAGGGCATTATCATGGATGTGTGTGCTGGCAGCCCTAGAAGCCATCATGACTCCCACATCTGGCATGCCTCACAGCTGTATCAGGTATTTGCCAGGGGGGCATCCCATATGGCCACCTGGTGGGGGATGCTGGCTATGCACTGGAACCGTGGATGATGACTCCCATCAGAAATGCACACACAGCCACGCAAGAATGCCATAATGAGGCACACGCAGAAACCAGAATCATCGTAGAGCGCATGTTTGGGATGTTGAAATCATGGTTCCATTGCTTGGACATATCTGTTGGAGCCTTGCAGTACTCTCCAGGCACATGTGCCCACATCTTCATAGTATGTGCCATGCTACACAATATGATCCTGCGGAAACAGCTGCAGCAGGGACAGAATGGTGAAGGCCCTCATAGCCCACTACCATTGCCAAGGGACTCACAGGCACAGAGGGATTCAGACCATGAACACCCTGTGCTAGCCCCAGTAGGCAGACGGAGGTGTGTCCAGTATGCCCATGCCTTGGCAAAGAGGAAACGTATAGCACACACACTGACAGTGTAGGCACTCATGGACTGACACCCTTCTCCACCTGCACACACAGCAAACATGGATGGCACACACACACGACCACCTGTAAATTTTCATGTATAGGTGGTCTACTATGTGCATCCTACATAGGTAGCCCTCACACACAACTGCCATTGGCACAAGGTACATCAATACCTGAACAGTAAATTAAGCTATCAGCATGTGTCCATACTGTATGTAGAGGTTCATATATACATAGGTAGGTACATGTCTAACTGCCCGAGGCCACTCATAAGCATAGGCAAAAAGTGTCTGCTGTCGCCACCCCATCGATTAACTAACTGTCCCTCTGTGGAGCAGAGCCAATTGTGGGATCCCTGGGGTTTATCCACTGTTCCCCACCCACTCTGCAAGGATTCCCTGGAGTGTTAGTGAAGGGTTTTGTAAAATGTAATCAGGGATGTAGTTCCAAATAATGGGGAGTATCCCTGACAGGAATCTTCTCAGATGTTTACATGTTACATAGTATACCTTAAACACAGCTTGCATATATAGGTAGTATTCCACAGAATAATAAACATGTGGAACACACAACCACTGAAATGTACATTAATCACCCTTGCACTACCAGTGCCTGCTCTGAGAGGTAAAATACCACTGCCAGGATTAGAACACGCAACCATGTACACAGTCTTCACAATAACATACCACTAAGCTACCTGAGATGTACCAATGGCAGTTGTGTAAACTGACAGGATAAAACACAAAAGGTAGGAATGTGTGGAAATAGGACAAACCGGCATGTACCCAATGAAAGGTGTATGTTATATATATATATATATATATATATACATACATCAACATATATATATATATATATATTTATAGAGAGAGAGAGAGAGAGAGAGAGAGAGATGTCGATATATATATGTAGATATATAGATAGGTTAACAACATCTACATAACCATGGAGGTATATATAAATTGGATACCTACCACATACCGACTGCTTGACATACCGACACATGTAATCACGAGGCTTAAAGTCCGAAAGAACACAGTACTGAAACACCAGATGCACGAGGTTTAAAATCACGATGTTAAGGGACAGTTAGTCAGTGCTTCTGGTGTTGTGGTTCAGGTAGGTTACTGTGTGTAAGTGTGTTTCTGAGGGCTGTAGTGTGTGTAAGTGTGTGTTCAGAGTGTGGTGTGTGTTTCTGGGGGACTGTAATGTGTGGGTGTGGGTTAGCTTTGTGCGTCTGTTTGCCCGATCTAGGAGGTAGAATATTAAAGTAGGGGGGTGTGGTGGGGGCAGACACCCACATGGGGGGTGTAGGGGGGCTTGCCCACCTGCTCATACGTAGTGTAGGATGGTTTGTTTGGATGTGGTGGGTAGCAGTGTTTCTGTGTGTGTGTGTTCCATGTTCATGTTATTTTCATGAGTTACTGTCACTGTCGGTAATGTGGGGTATGGGAGTCTGGGCCCGGTACTGTGGCCATCGGAACTGTGTGGTTTTGGGATTCCATAGGTATCCCGTATACAGCGGTTGAAGTGTTCATATATGAGTAAAACATGGACCATAGCAATCACACATTCCGCCACGACCAACCTTTATGAACAAAGGATATGAAGAGTATATGCCTATACACTATTACAAATATGTGCTATGGACATGAGACAATGATAGGGTTACCACCTGTCCCACTTTGGGCGGTTGTATCCTGACCAAATATATTAAACGTGGCAAATGTCCTGAGATTGTAGGACATAATTATGTCCCATATGTAATGTAATAGTTGCATACAATAGTTCTTTCTGTATCTAAAATATCTACATGTTACAAGAAACAGGATAAGTAACTAAACTGCTACAAGAATAAGCTTATATTTAGGCAAGAAAGGAAAGTACTATCCCTTGTACTGTCCATGGGTTTGTGTCGCCCTGTAAAATCTGATGTGTGTCCCAAAAATGTCCCACTTTGGCCATATGAAAAGGTGGCAACCCTAGCCAAAGAGGGTCAGTCACCAACACAACTACAATGACTGCAAATACCTATGACAGAAATACACAGCTTTCAAGTAGCAACTCTTTATTACATTCCGATGTATTGCCGAAAGGATTCAAGTACTAACATTACCTGCATGCTATACAGGAACCACTTAATAGTGCCTTTATGAATCAGCCTGCAATTACCATAGTATTAGTCCACTAAAGGATAGGTGTTCAAATATGGAAGGAACCCTCACGCACATATTGATTATGTATAAAAGCAGTTCCTTCACACCTGCATCTGCTATGCACACCCACCAACATCACCCCCACACCCAAACAAATTACAATACAAACTGTAATAACATCACAAATCATTCACTCACTGTACGACATCTGCAGAAGCCTTAACATATCTTGTCAGAGACACACTAACATGGCCCTATGTGAAATAGTTGCTGTTATACAATGGAACAGCTGCTGATGTTAAAGGGTTTGTTTGCACTAATCCCATTTCAGAGGGTTGTGTGTACAATGGGAAGTGTTACCAATTACTGAATAACAGCACAGTATGATACACATGTACACCAAATCAAGGATGTCTGGTGAGCACACTGTAAACCACATAACAGTTCATGCATAGCCATACAGCCTTGAGCTGCCCAAACATCCTTGCCAGGCTGAAACATCTGCAGAAGTATCAGGTACAAACATACCCTGCATAAGTAGCAATGTTCTGAAATATAACAGCTGTACCCACATGTAGAACAAAATCATCTAGCCATTACACACAATCCACAGGAGTCATGAAGCTAATATATCTCTATCTGTCTCCATATAGCTGTTGAAATACATCACAAACAACACATCCAGGCCGTCTTCCTTGAAAGTAAGGCAAACGGACAACGCCCAAAAGGAGTACTCAGTTATACACCACTTTTGCCATGGTATCGGCTAATGGAGTAGCTGCACAGCTGATGTGCATCTAATTAACTACTTTGGAACACCAATTGGTGGTCAGGATAGCATATGTTACCGATATTTAACTAGAAAAGGATGGCTTATCACACATTCAAACCATCCGTATATACCAGCAGAACGTTACAAAGAAGATTGAAACACAAACTGAAAAGGATTGAATCAACAGTCAACGACACCTCGAGTTACTAATATGGTATGTAGAACACTCAGTATGTCTGTGTATTTAGTACCTGTTCTGTAATATTTAAAGTGCACGCAATCCATATAGTGGAAACAATTATCTTGTAGTGATGTATTGTTGAGCATAGTAACGCTTGTAGTATTTATGTGTGTACTGCTGTAGGTCACAAGGTAAACACCGCATACACCACAAGGGATGCTATATAAGGGCTTTGAACACAAATATTCCTCACCAGCCGCTGTCAGTGGCAGGGCTGGTCCAACAAGTATGTGCTATAACAGAGGATAGTATATGTTGATATATTGTAACAGTAGCCATATGTATGGGTGTATTACTGAGAATAACACGTCGAAGGTTGGCCCACTGTGCAATTATGATTTGCATTGTGGGATATTGTGCCAATAACTGTGTAATGTACAGTATTGTAGGCAGATATGTATTACAAGTTACATAGCATTACTGTTATGTTAGGCAAACATTAGTTATGTCTATTGGCATTTACAATACACAATAACAGGATACATATGACATGTAGTCACCCAACAGTTTATCAGCATGATAGCAAAGTAAAATGGAAGAGCTAGTTAACTATCCATGCACATAAGACATGTAATAAGTGCAAAGGTAGGTACTAGGCTGTCTTACCAAGGGTATTTATAAGCCTAGCTAGAGTGTGTTGGCTTTCGCCACCCCCATAGGTTAGTTCTCCCTGTGTCTCTGAACGGCAGAGCCATTAGTTCCCTGTGCCTCTGTCCAGCAGAGCCACTGCAGTGATCCCCGGGGTACATGTCTGTCACCCATCCACACGTCAATGTTTCCCTTGAAGAGTGCTAGTGAGGGGCCCTGCCTGATGTACATTAAAATCATGTTCCAAAGCATGGGGAATGTCCGGGTCAGGAATCTATCTGTCCAGCATGTCCTAGTCATTGTTGTGGTTAGGTGTATATCCCTAGAGCATGTGGCTTTCAGGGGCCTCTGTTTAGGTGGAGCATATCCAGCAATGCTGGGTTGGACATGGGCCTTGTATGTCAAGCAGAGATCACCTGTGAGTATGTGGTATGCAACTGAGTACAGCTGGAGTTTCTTAGGTTGGGCTGCATAGGTCATCTGTTTGAGGTCAGTAATCCTCTTGGTGTGGTACTGTTGTGGTCTTTTAAGCTGTTGCAGTTGTCTTGTAAGGTATATCCCAAATGGGGTGTTGTATCCTTTAATGGGTCTAATAAGTCATGAGTAGAGAGGCACAAAGGCCTCCTTTGATCTGGATGCAAACCCATCAGAGATTAGGGGGCCACGTAGAAGGATATTCTAACCACCTTGTCATTATGGGTATCAAAGGAGAGATTGCTATCTGCTGGGGTTCCCAGATCCCTTATTACCTTTTCTGTATGTAGGGGACTAGCACCTATGTGGTAGTCCGCGGGTAATTAGTTATATCCAAAGGGGATGACTATGCACTTTTTGGCATTCAGCTTGAGGCCATGATACTGACACCAGGTATCTGTCTCAGTGTGACCCTTCCGGAGGGTGTCTGTAACAGCTGGGGAAACAATTATGTCCCCTAGTTTGTAGTCGTCTGCAAACCTTTTCAGTCAAAGCCCTCCTGTGCTTGCCTGTACGTCAGAGAATTATGTACTGAACATGAGGGGTCCTAGGACTGAGCCCTGGGGGACGCCACTTGTAACTGGTATACAGTCAGACCTAGGGTATGCAACTCCCACTGTGTGGGTTCTGTCCATGAGCCACTTTGCAAACCATCACATGACATAGGGGTTAATGTTCAGGTGGATGGGTATGTCAATAATACCAGAATGAGGAATGGTGTTGAAAGCCTTTGAGAGATCTAGGTAGGCTGTGTGGACCTCCTTAGCCTCATCTAATGCCTTGGTAACTGTCTCTAAGAAGTCCACCAGGTTTAGGAGGCATGGTCTGCCTGTAACAAAGCCAAACTGGGAGGGGTCAAAGGTTTGGAGGTACCCAATGTCTCTGTGACTGAGATCTATGATGATGTGCTCCATAGCCTTGCAGACCAGGCTAGTCAGACCTATAGGGCAATAGGTCCCGTGGTCCACTGTGGCGCCACCTTTGTGGAGTGGGATAACTGTTGCTGTGTGCTATTCAGGGGGCACAAAGCCCGTTGCAAGGCTATTATTGAACATGGGGCATAGATGGGGAGCCAGTATGTTCTGAAGTTCATGTAAAATGCAGCCTGGGATGTTGTCCAGTCCCATGGATGCTGTGATATTGGCTTTAGAGTGTGCAGCCTTTACCTGCGTAGTTGTGAGTACAGGAACTCTGCATTCTTCCTGTATAGATATGGGCCCTTTAGGGGGTGAGAGGGGGGAAAGGTAGCACTGAACCTATCCGCCAGGATGTTGGCAATATCACTTGGTTCTGTAATGTTCGTGCCTTTGTGCTGTAAGTCAGAGCAGATCTGGGTGGTGACATCAAGATATTTGACATAGCTATAGAATGCTTTGTGGCTGTTGTTGGAATTAGTGGTGGTTTTGTTTTCATAGCTAGCTTTGGAGGATCTTATAAGGGATCTCACCTTCTTACTGAGGCTGACCAGGGAGCTCCTCCACGCATGGGATTGTACTCTCTTTTGCAACAGTGTCTTTCTCCTGTTGTACAGTTTGTTTATGGCAGGGGACCACCAGATTGGCTTCCTTAATTAGGAGTATACCGTCTTGGTTCTTTTTGGGATAGCACGATCCATGCACTTGTGTAAGTGCTTATAGAGTGCATTTGTGTAGGATTCAGCAGTTGTAACAGTATTGTCCATCTGCATGGGTGTCATGACATTCACCACGTCTGTCTTAAGAAGCATGAAGTTGGCTTTGTAGACATATTACACTGTGGTTCCCTTAATGGGGGGGGGGTGGGATGTGGATATCAACGGTGTTCAGCTCATGGTCAGATCGGACCAACGAGGAGTTGACTTCAGGTGTGGAACACCGGTCACTCATGTTGGTAATGCCTAGGTCTAGGATATTGTTGCCTCTGGTGGGTGTGTGGATATGTTGATCCAGGGCATTGGTGTTTATGAATTCCAGAAAGTGTTGAGCTAATCAGTTGGTACACGAGTAGTTTTCTCAGTTAATGGTGGGCTAGATTCAGTGAGACTATGTGATGAGTGTGGTGTGGTGCAAATGTTTACCTTCTCCACATAACTGTCAGGGTCAGGCTTGGTTGGAGAGAGCTTTACCTCCAGTTTGGCTAGATAAGTGCATCTCTCACAGGTTGTAGTGTTGGGTGGTAGGCGGAGAGGGTTGTCTGTGTACATGAGGCAATGTGTACATTGCCTCAAGATGTCCAGATTCAGCAGATAGACAGGAGAGAACACTGGCAGCTGACCCTTAGACATGCCTGAATATAAAACTAATTTCCCCTAGATAAGTGTGGAAAGTGAGTACAAGAGCTATTTTACTCTAAGCAAGTGAGAAAAGTATGTACAAAACCTGTTTAACTCTAGGTAATGAGGAAGATTGAGTGCTATAGTAATTAGTAGCTTACGTAGTGCTTACAAGTTCTGAACAAGTGCTGAGCATGAATAAGCAATCTAGATAGGGTCTTGGATAACATAAACACACTGCCCCCCCCAACAGGTACACAATCATATATCCATGTACTCCACAGAGCCCCTGTACCCACAACTATGCAGGTACAAGCTGCACTCAGGCTGCATGGGACCTGTCCACATCACAGGTTGTATCATACACATATGGCAAAACAAGTTGCTCTCCACATACACATCATATAAAACATAGCTCCATGTCAGGCTGTGTACACACTGAATGGTGCACACCAACAGGTATCACAACCCACAAAGGGGGAGACACCACTGATAATGGGAAGTACTGCACTACTACCCTGCTGAGTCTGGTCTGAAAGGCCATGAACCTTGATCAAATTATTTGATGTCAGCAGTACAGATGTAGATGACAGTAAGTTTGATTTCACCCTGCATATCATAACCTTGCCAGGTCATAGGGCATCATCACCCATACTGTGTTCTACCTACACATGGTATACTAGATGTACATTTCTATGTTACAGGAGTGTTTTGCAACGGGCCTGCTGGCAGAACAAACACTACAGAAGGTGTCTGAATAATACATGCTCATCACACCAGTGCCAGTTACAGTAAGACCAGGTTAATTCATTGTATTCCCCCTCATTGTAGTCCATACCACACAGACAAACAGAAGGCATCTGCCTATTGAAGTATGAGAATGACTATGACCTAGGAACAATAGCCGACTCAAGAGTGTTGTGGACCACATACAGAAGAGGCTTTGTGGGTGAGGTGTGTGTGACATATGGCCACAATCAGACAGCTACATATTGCATTGTCACCCCTATGTTGATAACCCTGTACCCATGAACTACCACCTAGGCAGCGGTCAACATAATGGACAGTGTGTGTAAGGGATGCAGCTGGGCAGTTGTCTTTCCTGTGATAGCTACGTCACCACACCTGTCAGGTAGTCATATGTGGCAACCATAATAATGACAGGGTGCCATCCATGAATATAGAGATCATTGTCCAGCCATACACAACACTCAAGTGGCCCATATCAGATCACATATTTCCTTTAAGGGGTATTGGCCATGTGCAGATGGCCTACACCAGCCTTCCCATTCCCCATCTCCACTATGTAGCACGATGCATACCCTGAATAAATCTATGTCCAACCCAGTGATGTTGGACATGCTACACGTACACATCCTGATCTCAAACACATACATCATGGACATCCACCTTCCACATGCTGGACAGATCCATGTCCCATACACTTTACATAGTTCTGTCATACTGTGCATTCCTATCCGTCAAAGCTGCACATCGCTCCCCTCTCAGACATGGTGTGATGACCGTATGGTAAATGTATCATTAACCCTGTGGATCAGTAATGTGGCACTGCTCCATCTGGCCCCAGTGACCCGCCTGTCGGCTACAGTCAGGTAACCTTTCATCCTAGATTCATACATGGCCCATGGCATATAGCCTACTAGTTGACTTTGACTGTACATGCTACAGTTGATATCCATCCCTGCAAATGCCATCTGGCTAGCCAGTGTCCCATGTGTATCACATGTGCAACATAGGTGATACATGGCAGGATGTTGAATTGCTGTACAGTGCTGTGTAGATGTATATGGCAGAACACATACATGTAAAACCTTATGTGAGCAAGTCTGCAGGGTCACAGGTCTTGTCTGTTAAGACAGTGTAAGTCTTTATATGTGACATATACGCAGCATCAAGGTCGACTGCATTAATGTGGACATATCCAGCCATGTGCTAATAGGTAGGAACACCAGTACAGGCAAATAGACATGTCCACATCAAGACAGCATCCACATGGAGTATGAGCAATGTAATCAGGTGGCACACACATATATGGTGATAATATCCACTCACCATTGAGTGTCACATCTGTGTGACATAAACATGTCAGTGTCATGTAGATTTGCAAATACAACTATTTAATCGTAATAAATGCGATACATATGTATGTTCAGCTGTAGCTCTGTATGTCTCTGTGAGTTACTGTGACCTGTCTCCATCATTATGTCTTCCAGGTATGCCGTGTGCAAGGCTACCCCCTTTTACCCGCTTGGAGGATGAGGCCCTCATCCCATACCTACATGACAATCATGATATCCTGTTCAGCCATGTGCCACAGGATGCACAGCAGTGGGATGCCCTGTGGATGGAACTTCACAGGAGGGTTAATGATGTGGGTGGCCACAACCGCACATACCAGCAGGTACGCAGACACTGTACAGACCTCATTAGATGGGCAAAATAGCGTGCATATGCAGTCGCCAGGGAACAAGGTGCAACAGGTGGTGGACCACCAACCCAGCCCCCACTCACATGTACCAAGGAGCTACTGGCCAACCTGGGAACACCTGCAGAACCACATCCACAAGCCTTAGCTGAAATTGTGGAGGTGGGTGTCTCTCAACCACTGAGCCTGGAGTTGCCTGGTAAGTCAGTACTGCACCTGTAACAACTATATTTTATATAGTTGCATGTGTCACTGTACAATATGTAATGTAACATCATATGCAAGGCATGTATACATACATTCTGCATACTATAGTATGCTACTCTGTGTATGCACGCATGTGCATACACCATAGTATAGGCTAATGTACTGGTGTATGTTTTAACATGCACATTGCACCCTGTAGCCATCATACATGTATGTATATACAGGTGTGGATAATGCTCATACTGCTGTGTTACTCCTATTTAGGTACCTCTGGCGTTCCGCTGCTATAGCAGCCTGTTGCAGGTGAGACTGTTATTATTTATCAGGCATTGTAACGCACAGATCTATCTGCCATGTGGTCATTTACAACATGTACACATAATGTATGGTCCTGTCACAATATACAAGTCTGACCTGCAATGCAGCACAATGCCTACCCATGTGCAACACTTGCAAACTATATGAATCACCTCACCGACATGAATCCTCACAAACTGTCATTGCCAGATGTGTGGACAGCTGTGCCTACAATGGTGGAGGTGCTGTTCACTGTAGGGACATGTACTACAGATCAGAACTATACATGTGGGGAATACAAACAGTACTACACAGTGGGCTGAAGTATGGCCAGCCCACAGGATTCACTGGTGTGGATCATAGCCCTGCTATGAATGTCACACAATGTGATGTGCTATCTTGACATGTCCATGACAGCTAGTGGCCTGGCTGCAACACTGCCTAACTAACCTGCAAACATATCCCACATACCACCCTTTGTCTGCATAACCCTGTCGTCAGTAGAGCATATGACATCTATGAGTGTATGTCATATGGGACAACACAGACATGTGAAACAGATGCCCATCACAACAATTTGGCCAACACATGTACACACATGGCCATGGAGGATGGCCAAAGACATGAAGCAGCACACACAGTAGACGTGATGTGCTTGTGTATACACCCTGTTGTACAATGGCTACACATGGTCCAACTATGGTCTTTGTGTAATGATTATATTGTAGATGTGGAACAGTAGACATCCTACAGGCCTGTGCACATCTTGTGTAGGTGTGACATCAATCCACCACATAAAATGCGTTGAACATCTTGAGGGTGTCACAACATGACAGCAGTCACCTGTACAGTATCCACGTCAGCCCACAGATACAGTACATTCCCCTTGCTGGTGTCGGACATCAATGTCATACTTGCTCCTTGTGTGTGTGTGTGTGTGTGTGTGTGTGTGGTACACAGATGTCATGTGGGACATGGTGTACCGACGTGTTCGCCATGTCTGGCCATAGTTGCCAGGCAGCAGCAATATGGTTGCAGATGTGCAGGGGTGTCATCCGAATACCCTTCAGTGACCTGTGTCACACATTCCACATCATGGTTTAGTGTGTATACATTTCAGTGATGTGGGTCACATTCCACAGTATATATGTATTGTATCTGAACACAGTCATGGCTATGAACTGTGTCTGTAACTCACACTGTATAGCAATACAGACACCTCATGATTCCCTGCAATGGCCATGCATATCAGCTAAATGTGCAGTATATCTGTAGGGCGGACACACAACACTGCATTAGGACACCATTACCCCACTGTATATTTGACAGGACACTATTGTGTTAAATATGTATGCATGTCATTGCACACGTCAGCAGATCACATGTCATACTACATGTGATTGTCAAGGTCATATGCCACACATCAGGCAGGTGTACTGTTAACCTGTGCTGGTCTGCATGTTGTAACACAGGGATGTATGCTAACCACTACTATGATTGTGTAATTTACATGCCGTCTGCTATGACACATGCATGCTGTTGTGTGCAACCCAGGGATGTATGATAACTATGCTGCATGCCGTCTGCCATATCATATGCATGTTGCATGCCTTCTGTTATATCACATGCATGGGTGTCTGTGTGTGTGTGTCTCTTGTATAGATTGTAATGTACAGTTCTTGTCTGCCCTCACAGGTGATGTAGGTGTGTTGCCCTCCTGTGGTTCATCTGATATTAGTGTCCCCACAGACTCTAGCAGTGATGATGAATGTATGACTGAGGCACAGGCAGAGTTGTCAGGGGCTGAAACTGTGCCATTGGTTGCCATTCCAGCTATATCCCCCCATCCCTGCACACAGATCCCATGCCTGCACATACCCCATCACCAGTGGCCATAGAGGAAGGACAGTTGCTGTGTGGTAGCCTGGAACAGGAAAGTGTGGGGGCTATGGAAGGTGTGCCTGCACACCATGGTGTCAGCCAACTGACTGGTGGTGCCCCACACAGGCACATGGCCAGTGCTGCTTGTAGGAGGACCTCTGGCCAACATGCTCCTGCAAGATAGAGCACAGCAGCTGATGTCACCAGATGCATGTTTCAGGCTGTAATGGAGGCACAGGCAAGTGCTGAATGGCACAAGAGAGAAGATCAGAGGCTTCAGAGGGCTGCTGTCTGTTCTTTAAACAACAACATCCAGGCAATGGTAAATGCTCAACAGCAGATTGCTGAAGCTTTGGTTAGACGGTTGGGTGACATGGTTTGAGTCCTTGATCATGGCATAGCAATCCGCGAGTATGAGCTGTCTGTGTTGGAACATCTGGTAGGAGTGAGGAATCGGGCATGTGGACGTAGGCCTGCTACATCACCTGTTTCAGGTCTACATGTACGAGCTACCTCACATGTCCGCTCCCATAGTGGCGGTGGCAGCAGAGTGCATCTGGTGCCATGCTGTCCACACCACGATACAGCAGGCCATGTGCACATGGCCCGGGGCAGTCCCAACAGGGACACGGTTCCAGTGGACAAGTGACATCAGACAGTACCCAATCTGCACCTCTGCCTGGTAATGCCCGTGCAACCCCTGGCAGGCACAGGTCACATGTCCATGGCCAGACACCATGAACTGTAACACCTGACCTGTACAGTCTGCAGCTGTCAATAATACCCCTGTGTAGGCCAGACACATGCCAAAACTGTGTGCATACATACACGCACACTCTGGAAACATATGTAGGGCACCGCAACACACACATGCATAACATCCACACACGCCCAGTTACATCTAAGGCCCTAACCCACACACATGATGTCATCCAATGGTGCAGCCTAGGCCTCTGGCAAGCATTATCAACCTGTGCATATGATGATGCCTGTACCACATCCCTGACATCCACACCATTGGTGCAGGGACATGCTCATATGGTCTGATGCACAGGGTGAACAGACTAGGAAGATAAGTGTAGTTTACAATTGTTGAGTACTGTTGACAGGCGGCAGACATACCATGTACTACAGGTGTACAATGCATTTTGTACTGTTAACAGTATGTGTCTTGTGTAACAACAGTAACTGCATGTTGGTCATGATGTTCTGCTGTTCTCCTTCAGGTCTAATTGCACGTGCCGGTGGATGTCAGTGTTTGCAGTTAGTGTGCCATATGTCAATGTGGACTACTCACAGGTATGTATGAATATACCAGCATGCAGAGTGTAGCTGCCACATAACAGTGAGAATGTCCCACATTCCAAACACGTCTACTGATCCAAGAGCATGATAGCTGTGTATTAAGCTACTGTGGCTACAGACGTGACATCCATACAGGGTGACATCACAGGTACAGTTACATGGAGTGGTGAGGTAAGAGAGCGGTTTAGCTGATTACAAGGGTAGAGGCCAGTGGGAAGTGTGATGCCTCATTGGGAAGCAGTAATACACATTCCCATGACAAGATGCCAACACACAACTACACCCACACACTCAATTATTGATACACATGTATTCAGTGGCACAGTAACACACCCATACACTCACGGATTCACCGACACAGTAACACACACTCGCACACAGTTGCTACTGGTGAAGTGAGGACTCCTGCCTATGTGCAAATCATCATTTTATTTATTTATTTATTTATTTGCAGTTGGCCAGGATAGTCCATTGGGCCAAAAAGAACCCATTTTCAGTGGAGTTCTGGGGAGAAAAGTTCCAAAAACAAGTAGCTAGGTTACAGTAAGGTATTTGGTTACAATTATACAGTTACTATGGACTAGTAAAAATGAAAGGAAAAAGGAAACTTTGGAAATACAGCAGACTAGTGAACAAATATACAGATATTACAATCTTGTAAAGCAGAAAACAAAAACGTTTACAATATAGAAACTGAGAAGCTTGACAACTTAGGGTAGGTTACACTTGAGGTACCTTTCATGCATTCAGGATAAATAGCTTAATACAAACAAGAGCAAGTTCTATGAGCTTACATAGAATTTTTACAATATAGAAACTGAGAAGCTTTTTCATCTTAGGGTAGGTTACACTTAAGAGGTACCTTTCATGCATTCAGGATAAATAGCTTAATACAAGCAAAAGCAAGATCTATGAGCTTAGGAGAGTAAGTGGAAATTACCAGTATGAATAGGGGAGGAGATTATGTGGGGTGGGAGCAGGAGCATTCCCAAGGGGATATTAGGTATGAGTGAAGGGATTTTTTGAATGAAAAGTGATTTGAGATATTATGAATGGATGGGGGTAGGGAGTTCCAGAGACGAACTAGACTCTAGGATAGGAGATTCTTTCCTGGGGGATGAATTGGTTTATACAATTCAATTAGGTTTTGGTTGTTAGATCTTAGTATTCTATCAGGGAGGTGCATGTTAAAGGTAGAGGAAAGGGAGGGGCAGAGGGAAGGGTTGAAGATGAGCTTGTGTGCAAGAGTCAGTTGGACGTAGTGAGGTGATTGGGTAGTTCTAACCATTTTAGTTTGTGGAGAGATGAACAGTGGTGTGAGGAGGACTTATGGGTGGTAGCAAACTTGGCAATTTTGTTATAGCAAGAGGAGAGTTGTGTTTTGAGTGAAGATTGTAGGTTCGTTAGGAGTGGGGCTCCATAAAGGAGGGAGGGGATGAGAAATGTGGTAGAGAGGGTGAATTTAGCGGAGGGTGTAAGATAACTATTCTGTCGGTAGAGCATGCCAAGTTTTTGGTGTTTTTTTTATGTTTAATTGAAGGTAGGAGTTGAATTTAAGCTGACTGTCAATTTGGACCCCAAGTAATTTGGCCTCCATGTCATTGTTTGTGGAGAAAGATCTTAAGCAAATATTATTGAGAATTCCTAGAGACACGGATGACTTTATGGAAAAGTTATCATGAGCTTTAGAAACTCTGGAAGAGAAAGAAGATTTGCTATTAGTTACTATGGATATCACTAGTCTGTTTACTTCTATACCTAACGACGTTGGAGTCGAAGCTGTAAGAAAAGTAATTGAAGAAGAGAACAGGGATGATGTTCATGCCAACTTAATATGCTCACTTTTGGAAATTGTATTAGACACAAACATGTTTCATTATGGTAACTCTGTTTATTGGCAAAGATGGGGCATCGCAATGGGCATGCCATGTGCCAACAGTTACGCGAAAAGTGTCCTTTCAAGATGGTAAAGCCAATATGTTCTTGGTGAGCATAATCCTTGGCTACAGAATGTAAAATTCTATGGTCGTTTTGTAGACGACCTTTTTCCCCTTTGGAAAGGGAGTAAAGCTCAGTTTCTGTTATTTCAACAATATATGAACAAGACCACATCATTCTTGAAGATTATCAGTCAAGTGTCATGTGAACAGGTCAATTTTCTGGATTTAAATGTTATATTAACTCATGATGGAAGAACAGAGACCACACTTTATAGGAAACCTACATGGAGAAATCACTACCTCCATAAAAGTAGCATGCATCCTAGACATGTTACTAATAACATCATGAAGAATGAGATGCTAAGAATTAATAGAAGATGTACACAAAAATCTGTGATTCAACAAGAGATGACTAACTTGCAAGATTGTCTACAAGTACGAGGGTACTCAGAGAGAGATGTTGATTTGGATATGAATGCATTACACACAGAAAATAGACGGAATTCTACAGCCCATGACAAGAGGAGGCATTCTTTACCTTTTACACGACTATATATTACTTACAGCACAGACAGCGCACAGATAAAAGAAATTGTTGGTAAATTCTGGCCTATTCTTACTCAAGATTCCAGAATATGCTCCATAGTGGGAGATAATCCACACTATAGTTACAAAAATGAGAAAAACATTAAACATTTGCTATGTATGAAAGATGGATTTCAGAAACCTACCAAATATGGTGTGTGCCGTCTTTGTAGATGTATGGATGTGGGCCTTTGTTTTGAAATCAGAGGCAGAGAGTTTGGGGCGAAAGGCGAATTCGATTGCCGAAGCGGGCAGGTTATTTGTCTGGCTGGGTGCATATCATGCCCTGCGTTTTGTATCGGTGGGATTGATGGGGGGCTATGTGATGGGATGTACAAACATGCATGCTGTATTGCTGGAAATGGGCTTGGGGGTGCACTGGCTGGACACATTGGTGACAGCCCAGGGCATCTTTTCAACTTCGGGGTCATCCAGCGGCTGAGGAGTGATGGGAGAGAAGGTCCTGAGTCACTTAGACTAGAGGGATTTGAGTTGATTTGGCAGTTGAGACTCGATGCCTGCCAGTTTCCGGGCATTGATGAGCTGAGTTCAATGGTGTGTGTGCTGCGTTTGAAGAGTCTGGCAGGATAGTGAGAAGGAGTTTTCCATTGTGACTGTGGAGTTTTGTTTGTGCTCTGCTGGTGTTCAAAACAGTTCAATCTGTGGGTGCGCACATGTGTTGCCCTCATGTAGTCTCATGTGACTCTGATGGAGATTGTGGTGTGTGCGTGAAGTAGATTAGGGATAGTATGGAGTATGCAGTGGAACAACAATGGCATGATTGAATTGAATTAATGTATTTGTATGTTCTGCATTTGCTTTAACTGCACGACTTTATTGGGCAGGTTTCTTTGTGGGTATTTACATCACTAGGTTCTGGGTTTGTGTAAAACAAAGTAAAGTGAAGTGGGGCCAAATGAATCAAAATGATGTGGATGCTTGAATGTGGTGGAGCGGCTGGGGTGGTTCAGAGTGTGTTGTTGATTGTTTGAGAGTTTTTTTGGACAATAGAGTAGAGTAGTTGGTTGATGTCTTGAACAATAGATAGGGGTTTTTTACTTTTATATATTTTTATGTTTATGTTTTATATTCACATTGTATGGAAGGAGTTTGTATATATATATATATATATATATATATATATATATATATATATATATATATATATATATATATATACTTTGGTATGTATTTGTGCGCTTGGTGTGCTCTTGGATTGCGATATGAATTTGAGTTTGGAGGGTAGCAGTGTTGACATTGGTGCAAATGTGACAATGTATTTTTGGCTTTTGAATAAGTGGGTGGATGTCTTGACATCTAGTGAGTGGCAATGCTGTTGTTGTGTGCATGTGACCATGGAAGGAGTTTGAGCGAGGTTCTGTGGTCAGAAATGGTTATTGCATTGTTTTATCTGATGGAGTTGAGTGAAGTGTACTCGACGAAAAGTGATTTTTAACGGAGCGCTTGATGATAAATTGACAACTCTTTTTGAATTTTCTTGACGGTCTGATGTCTTCATTGGGTGAGCTGCTTCGGGTTCAAGTTGTTTTTGAATCAACCCATATGTTACCAGATGGGTAGCTAACTGGCTGACTGATGAACCCACTCGGTCAAAATAGGGGAAGCCAACTCTAGTAGTAGACCCATAACAAGCAGTGTACCCCATTGATCGGTCTTGGCGTCTCTACTCTTTGGGATATATTTTTCTGAGGTGCAAGCCAAAACCAGTGGTCTGTGACTGACCAAGTTTGCTGATGACTGCAAGCTGGGCACTGTCATAAATTCCCCTAGTGATGTGAACATCCTCCAAGAGGGCCTTACCAAAACTAATGACTTGTGCCAGAAGTATGGCCTCAAACTGAATTCCAAGAAATACATCATTATCCCCTTTGGGGAAAATGGCATTCCCACTAATTATATTAACAACGTGCTAAACACACAATCAGTCATAAGGGACCTGGGCACCCGGTTTGATAGCAACCTGACTTTTTGACCACCACGTTGTATGGAAGGCTTTCTACATGGTCCACCTCATAAGTAAGAGTATTTCATCCAGGAACAAGGAGGTCATAACATCCCTGTACTCCTCCCTTATCAGAACCATTATCGAGTACAGTGCCCCCTTCGGCATGTACCTTGCCAAGCGCATGCAGGAGTTGGAGAGACTACAGAGGTTCCTGACCAGGAAAATCCAGGGTCTAAAACACCTATCCTGTGCAGATATGCTAAAAGCCCTGTCCCTCTACTCAGTCTCGTGCAGACTGCTCAGAAGTGACCTGTGTCAGGCATACAAGGTCATTTCAGACTCAGCCTTGATGGAGTTGCTGCATATCTGTAGGTCAAATTCTGCTTGTACAACCCACATGCAAGGTCTCAATCTGGTCTGTGACATTAATAGAACTTGTTGGTGGGATAGGTTTGTGTCCCAGTGACTTCCCCATCTGTAGAATAGACTCCCTTTCCATGCCAAGCAGAGTACCTCACTAGCCCTCTTTTTAAGAGAAACCTTGACAACTGGATGGGAAACAGAAAATATACCCCTGGGATCCCACCTGTGTCCTTGCTGGACAGGGAAGACAGGTGCTGACTTTATTTGTCCAGGAATGAATAGAGTTTTCACCTTTAACTGCAAAGCCACGTGTCACTAAAAATGTTGTCTATCTAGCCACCTGCAAAGGATGTCCATGTTTCTATGTTGGAAAAACTAATCAGAATTTTAGAAAAAGAATACTACGACACTTGGGAGATATTAGAAGAGGAGATGTTCATAATGCCTTTGCGGTACATGTACTGGAATTCCCTAGTCATAGCTTCTTTTTTAAAGTTATTGAAAGTGTACCTGAAAATGTTAAAAGAGGTGATGTAGCCAATAAAACAGAAGTTTGTGAAACCAAATGGATAGTGAACTTGCGAGCAGACCGAGCCCCTGGTCTTAATGCTATTTTTCTGCTCAAACCAATGTTAAAAGCAAGAAGACCAACCATTGGATGAAGGGTAGGCATGTTGTAGAACTGAGAAGCTAAGTGAATGATACTAATCATCTTGGAGGTGTTGTTTTACACTTTGAATTTCATTGGCTAAGATTTTTGTATAAATATGAATGATGGTGTCCCTATTCAACATGATCTGATGAAGGAATTTCCGAAAGCGCTTATCGTTTGTGTATTTGGGACGTTACAACTTTGTGTTCGATAGAATTCATTGGAACATTGCATTAGTTGCTCAGTATCTTGGCTGCAATAAGTGTTACGTTGTTGAGTCTTCAGTTCTATGCTTAACGGAAGAGGGAGTCAGCGTTTTGTACAGCGTTTCCTCTGTGAGTGAGTTTGGAGAGTTGGTTTCAACTATAAGCTCACTCTGCTACATATTTGAATTTTGTACTCTGGTTTAAAGATGTGTTTATGTAATGTGCTGTTGAGCATTACAATTTGTGTTCAATAGAACGAAGAAAAGTCAGCGTTCTTTGCAGCATTTCACCTGTAAGTGAGTTTTGAACATCAGTAGTAAGCCAAGGCTCACTTTAATGAAAATAGAACTCTGCATTTTTGGGTGTTTACCTTGTTACTAACATTGAAGCTCATTTGTATATACTTGAAGACTCTCTCTGAAACAAGTTTTATTTGCTAATTTTCTGCAGCACGACTGTCTGTTTTTGAAAATAACAGCATTCTTTTATAAGAACTGATTTATTTGGTGGTGTTTCAAAGTACTGAAAATGCCTTAACAAGCAGTTTTAAATATTTTAATAAACATTTTTTTATATTTGATATAGCTGTGGAGTAGCGGTTTGATTTTTACTGTTACTTGGACATTTTGCTCACCGCTATATTATCAGTGAGTAATACATTTCAATTGTAAGTAATTTGGCCTCAGATACCAGTTCAAGAGATGTATTGTTATGACTAGTAATAGAGAAAATACTTGGATTGAAAGAGGTAGTTTTGGAGGGGGTGAATACCATTAATTTGGTTTTGGAGGCACTGAGTACAAGGTGATGTTTTTTCATCCATTGTTCGGTGGTTGAGAATGCATCTTATGTAAGCTTTAGGAGTGTAGGGATGGAGGTAGCAGAACAGATAACAGCTGAATCATCTGCATATTGGATAATGTTTGTAAAAGGGATGGAGTTGTGGAAATCGTTTATGAATATATTGAAAAGAAGGGGACCCAGTATGGATCCCTGGAGAAAACCGTTGGGGTGTTGATGAAAAGGGAGGTGACTTTTTTCCATTTTATTGCTTGATATCTATTGGATAAGTAGCTAGTGAACCAGTTCAGAGAGGAAGGTGACAAGTTAAGCTTAGAGAGTTTAGTTAAGGGTAGATTGTGGGAGAAGGCCTTAGAGAGGTCAAGCAGGAGAGTAGAGACAATGTGCCAGAGTCCCGGGCTTTGTTCACAGCTTCCAGGAAGGAAAGAAGGGCGGTCATAGTACTGTGACTGGGTCTGAAACCATGTTGTGTTGGAGTTAGTAGGTTATTGTCTAAGAGGTGTGGTAGGAGTTGTAGATGGATACACTTTTCTAAAGTTTAGAGATAGGAGATAGGATAGTGATGGGACAGAAATTAGTGATATTGTTATTGCTGCTGACTTTGTGCAACGGTACAACAAAAGCCTTTTTCCAGATTTGGGGTACTGAGCTTTCTTGAATGGAATGGTTGATTAGAATGCTGATGGGGTAGTCAATGGCTTCGGCAGCTATGCTAAGAAAGTAAGAAGGAATGTTATCAGGGGCATTAGAGCATGGTTTCAGTTTCTGAAGCAGTTTTTTTATGGTAGATGTGGGTATAGGTTTTAGTGAGAATGGTGGAGACAGGGGTGGGGGAGAATTTGAGGATGTGATGATGGAGAGGAGATAAGAGGAGAAGCAGAGATAAGGGGTGAAAAGTTGGTAGAGGAGGATGGAGGTGTAGTGGGGGGTGTGGTAGGGTTAGAAGATGAAAAAGATGAGGTTAGTTTGGAGTTAGAATCAATGAAGAAGGTGTTGAATTGAGTGGCCAAATCTATGTCTGGAGCATTAGGGTCTGGGCTGGGGTTATCTGGTTTGCTGGGATTAAGGAGGGTGGAGATACATTTCCAGAATTTTTGAGGGTTTGTTTTATTGTTGTTTTGGAGTATGGAGAAGTAATTCTGTCGATCAGAAATAATGAGCTTTTTTACTTTGTTTCTGAGTGTTTTGTATTCATTTTGAGCTGGGGGGTTCTGTATTTCTGATATGATGACCATGCTTTATCTCTGAGGTGCATAGTTGCTAGTGTGTTTTTTGTTAACCAAGGGGCAGTTTTGTTTTTTATTCTTTTTGTTTTTATGGGAGCATGGTGCTCTAGGAGGTTTAAGAAAGTTGAGTTGAAGTGGGCGACTGCTTGTTCCAAGGGTAGAATTTTTAGGGTGTTCTAGTTGATTGGTTTTAGAGAGTTGGAAAAGGTAGTGGGGTTGAAGTTTTTTTGGCAGCGAGTAGTAATAAAATTATGAGTAATATGTAGGGGTGAGGCAAGTCGATGTGTGAATGTGGGCAAGTGGTCACTAAGGGAATCAGGCAGGGTGCCACTATTTGAGAAATAATGAGGGTGGGAGACTAATATTCAGTCTAGGGTACTACCACTGGAGAGTTTTTTTGAGGGCTAGGTTATGGAGGTGATCAGCTGAGAAAAATTGTATAGGTTAATGTTAAGTGGGTTTGTTGGAGACTGTGTTGTGGACCAATTGATATTCATGTCGCCCAAAAGTATAGTTTTGTTGTTAATGTTGTTGGAAAGCCAGGAGAGGATGTCCTCAAGTGTAGAAATATTGTCGCCGGGGGGGATGAAGAGGGAGGCTATACATATGTGTTTGTATTTATTTACTTGAAGTAATGCCAGGAGTAGTTCTGCATTATTGAATTGGGGAGTTGGTTTGTTATAAGGAGTAACTGACAAGGAGGATAAGTATAGAAGGGCTACTCCTCCTCCTTTTTTGTTGGTTCTGTCCTTTCTGATTATAGAGTAGTTGGGTGATATTATTTCAGAATCTTTTATATGGGGTTTTAACCAAGTTTCGGAGATGGACAAGATGTCTGGTTTGTTATATGTAAGCCAGGCATGCAAATTAGGGATTTTGTTAACTATACTTTGGGCATTTAAGGAGGTGAGTAGTATGGATTTATCTGTTGAGGGGGATGGGGAGGGGCCTGGATTGGGGTGTATATCTCCTGATAATAGAATGGTAGTCAGATATAGGATTAGGTTGGAGAGGTACTTTGTCTGCTTAGAGTCAGGGTTGAGCTTTGCTAGATTTATGAGGGATGTGTTAGTTGCTGAAGGGATAGGATATTTGTGAGGAGTAATACGTTTATAAGGGAAGAGAAGATTATGTTGTATGGGGTATAGGCATAGAGATATTGGGAAGTGTGAATATAAGAAAGGTGGGCTAAGATGGTTTGTAGTATGAAAGGATGGAGTGTGGTTGGAGTTAGTTGGCTGGGTGAGGTAGTAGATACAGGATATGGTGAGGAGAAGTAGTAGTGGGATAGAGAAGGATAGGGCTTTTGAGAGCATAGTGAGATAGGTTACTGAGAGTAGGCATGTTGTGACTGGCTAGTTTACTAGGGCAAGAGAGTTGTAAGTTTGGGGAGGAGACTGAGAGAGGAGGTAAAGTAGAGTGTTGGTGAACGTGGAAAGGAATAAGAAGTGGGTGTGGAAGGGTGGAGGTGACTAGTTGGCTGGGGCAGGGTGATGGGTGTGGCTATAGGGTATAAGTGAAGAAGTACTGGGGGGCGGGTGCGAATTGGGGGCAGGGTAGGGGAGCAGAGTGAGCCCGCAGGGCGAACGGAGTGGGCAGAGCCAAGGGAAGGATGAAGATGAACAAGAACCAATCTGTGGAGTACTAATAGCTGAAGGTGAGTCCAGGGAACAGGGATTTGGTGGGATGGGGTGAGCCTAGAGTTGAGAAAGGGGAGTAGAGAAAACCTTAATATAGATTTATGCAGATACCAAAAAATAAAGCAAAGATGTAATAAGTCAGGAATTTTGAGGAGAGGGTGCCATCTAGTGGACAAATGCTATGGTACACCTGTGGCTCAGCAAGGACAGATCCCTAGAGTGGGAAGAAAGGGGAGAGTCCAGTGTAAACTGGAGGGCTAGAACAGGGGCTTGTATGTGGGGAACAGAATTAAGAAGGGTTAGGCTGCTGGCTGTCCTGGCAGGTGAGCATGCTAAACCACCTAGCAGGGACTTCAGGCAAATACAATCTGATATGTAGGATTAGCAACAGTTACACATACTTTCTTGATTCCTTTAATGGTTGTTCTTTGTGGGGAGGCTTGGTCCTATTCCTGTAATGGAGAGGCTTGGTCCTATTCCCTTAATGGGGAATATTTGAATTAGTTTAGGTCTAGGTTTCCAACAAGGAGCAGTCACAACAGGGTGAAGCAGGACAGTCAAGCTGGAGAGATATGTTGAGAGAGAGAAAATTGTGTTATAGTGAACAATGGAAAAGTATATTAACACTACGCAGCAGTAGCAAAAGGTATCAGATATACAGTTCAGACACAGCAGTTATTCAAATTAACAATATGGTAGAGATGACAAACCCTCTAGCTACGTTATTTTAAAAGTAACTGTGTGGAAATTCAGGGATAGCTGGCCCTTAACACACCATAACATACAAAATACAAGTTATTCCACAACGAATAGAGCTGTAGGAAAATTCAGGAACAGCTAGCATTTAATACATAATAAAAGCATGGTAAATGCAGTGTCCGCCACAAAAACCAGTACTGCGACTAGGCTGGGTACTGTTGTGATACAATTTCTGTGTTCCTATAACTGGTGAACGCACGAGCAGTGCAAGCAGGATATTGAATGAAGCATTTACAATTAGAATGCTAATGCAGGTTGGCATTTTACAACATACGTATAACTAGCAACCTATTAACTCATTGGTCTACATGTAGAGCAATAGCAATGCTGTTTCCTCTTTGTTATTAAAAAAAAAAAAGGAAAAGAAAAAATGACAAATTGTTCTGACCATATGCGAGTGGAACACTAACACAGGATGGCGTTTGCAGAAGTACATATAGCTAGCTCACTTCAGTTCGTCAGACAGCATTTAGTAAAGAATACATAGCAGTTATTCACCTTTTTGTTTAAAACAGCAATGTAAATGTATTTACATGTACGGACGCTAATGCAACAATGTTAATGAAAGCATTTTCAAAAGTACATTTAGCTAGCTCGCTGCAATTCTGCAGACTACTTTTAACATTATAGTATTACTTTTATCATTACAGTACTGTGCACCTACATGATGCGCCACAGAGAATACACATGTACAGGTAGTCAGTATGGCCTAAGATCGGGGACATCAACACAGATAGTAGATTGCATCGCCTGGATGGGGGGAGGGGTCTTATCAGTTCAGTATGGTAAAATGTATCCTCACTCCAGGGACCAGACAGCCATACATACACACACACACACACACACACACACACACACACACACACACACACATACACAGACTGTGGCATTCAGTACTGAATACACCTACGTCATGTACATACAGATACCTCACATGTGTGAGATACATGCCCCTGCCTATGTCCTGCTTTCTACAGTGCAGTCTGCACAGATGTGTACACTAGTGTACAGGAGAGTGAGTAACAATTGAGATGTATTTCCCACCATACGTGACATATATGGACACACACGCAACCACACATGCCAGTACTGTCAATCAAAGACCTGCCTATCTCATGATATGTATGACAGACTTACAGCAGTATTGCACGCGTTACAAAGTGTACTGACGCTTCCTTTGGTAACAGTGTTGATATATACACACAGGATGTCTTAACTGTTAACAGGTGTCAAGTGATTTACCTTCGCTGTCACCCTGACCGTTGTCTAAGTTGTGAGTTATGTCCTTCAGTTAACTAAACCATTGCTTACTGGTTACACATGTTATTGTAGGACTGCTTGTGACACACATGTGAGCTGTCCTCAGCAAACATCCATCTGCAAAGATGCCCCACCACTTAGTTATTTCCACACATCTGTCCATACCTGAGGTACATCTTTCCGTACATTCAGCATATCACCATAAAAATTTGTCAATGTTGAGGCTGCATTGCAACTGCATGATGTACTAGGATACACGTCACCTGCATACATCAGCAACTGCACACACATGTTATCTGAACGCACACCACTACATGTACATGTGTGTAGGTCCTACAATCCTGTCATTTGGGCATGTTTGTAGGCATTGCATTTGGTGGACATGTGTAATGACATACATGACACATGGACTGTTGTATGATATGATAGGTGTAATGGGTGACCAGTACAGAGGGAATGTTACCTCTGTCAACATTGATATCACACCTTATGTACTGTTAGCATTCAGCAGCCATGGACCTACATTCCATGTGTATGTGTGTAATGGCTGTAGCCACCTGTTTGCACAAAGGACAACAACAGCTATGCTATTTACATGTATGTTGTGTGTGTGTGGGTGTGGCATGTACATACCCAGGGCAGGTACATGTATGTCATATCCATACATGAGGGTGTGTACTGGTGTACAGCAACAGTCATCTGCTAATGCTGTAAATAACCGAGGGCCCCTGGTATGTGTACAGCTGACCTGGTTACAGACAGTGGTATCATTGCACTGCATAACACATGATGCAACTGTGTCAGTACATGGGTACTCTCTACAGTTGATGTAGAGCTTGGTACAGTCCACTGGTCAAGGGTCACATGGTGGTGTACTCTTATATGTCCTACAACATGTATGGATGCATGTTGGTGGTCCAAGGGCATGGTGGTGTCTGAGGTTTATATCCTAGAATGCAACATGTGACACTGTATCCTGCACATGACTCATCTGTGATGCCTTTCGTGGGGGTACCGGTCAGTACATGTGAGTGGCCTCTATGTATGTGGGGACACCACCACCTGGAGCGGTCCGTACCTGTGTTATGGCCCACATGTCTGGTTCTGAGGTATATGGTGGTAGTGCTGTTGTGCACTACAGAGCCATCAGCCAGGTGTTCCTCACTGCACAGATGTCAGTACTCCCCATTGTTAGATCTACAGTGAACAGCTGTCATTATGGACGCTACACATCTATCACTGGTTAGCATAAGCATACAATGCAGTTGTCCTGTAGGTGTCAGGGTGTTATCCTGTGTTTAGGACATTTGCCTTGGAATGGCACTGCATGGGCAGATGGGTATTATCCCCACTCCCTTGAATCATGAATGCATGTGATATGTGTGAAAGGCCTGTCTACTGTCAGTCATGTCATCCCAGAATGACAAACACTGGACAACCTCGTAGTTACAGCAGGACATTGGCTCATTGTGTTGTTCAAGCAGTTGCCACCTCTAGCAAGGCTCATTGTGTTGGTCAAGCAGTTTCCACTCCTAGCAAGACATCACTGCGAGTGGTGATATTGTGCTTGGTATAGGATGGTACATCTAAGGTGATGGACAGCAGCAGATGGTTGTGTAAAAGACCAGTGTCAAATATATGTAGAGCAGCGTTCCTGCTAACAATGACAACTACTAACACCAGAGCCCATTACAATGTGTTCTTTACATCTATCTGTAATAGCATGGCCACTGTGGCCTTCCGTGTTTAGAATCAGAGTGCATCCCAGACAGCCCTGTGCTACTAAGTGTATGAGCATGCCCAGTATAACCTTGTGTAGATGGACACATAGTGCATTCCGAACAGCCCTGTGCCACTGTGTGAGCATGCCCAGTGACACCTTGTGTCAGTTATGTGCCTCTGTGTATGGGCATGGCCATTGTAACCCTGTATAGTGATAGTAGTCATCCATTCCACAGATGGGCATACTCCAGGTTAGGATGGATTCCTACTTTAAACACACAGGTTTACAGGTATGTACATCTTAACTTCCAGCATCCCTGTTGATGTCCACATTCCTAGAAGGTCATAATGACAGCCTTGAAATGTGTAGTCTGTGTGGCGCGACTCGTAACTGTGTAGTATTGTAATAGTGATCTGTAAATAGGCAGGTATTCCGTTCCCACCACTGGCATGTGTGTGTGTGTGTGTGTGTGTGTGTGTGTGTGTGTGTGTGTGTGTTTGTCCTTGTTTGCCAGAGGACTGAAAAATGCTTTTAGACTGCTCACACTCCATACAATTCATATACCCACTTTTGGCAGGGCTGATGATGACACCTCCCTACAAATACACCTCTGGCAGTGCTGTGTCCCACTAATCTTGGTAGCACATTCTGTAACTGCGTAATGCTGTAGTGTAATAAAGTAGTTAGGTCACTGTTCTAATCCAGACTTGCCATGTGTGTGTGTGTGTGTGTGTGTGTGTGTGTGTGTGTGTGTGTGTGTTTGTCCTGGTCTGCCTGAGGACTGAGTAATGCTTTTAGACTGCTCACACTCCTTACATTTCTTATGCCCATCTTTGGCAAGGCTGATGATGTCACCCACCTACAAATACACCTCTGGGAGTGCTGGGTCCCAGTAATCTTGGTAGCGCGTTCTGTAACTGCATAATGCTGTAGTGTAATAATGTAGTTAGGTCGGTGTTATAATCCCAGACTTGCCATGTGTGTGTGTGTGTGTATGTGTATGTATGTGTGTGTGTGTGTGTGTGTGTGTGTGTGTGTGCGCGTGTATGTATGTGTGTGTGTGTGTGTGTGTGTGTGTGTGTGTGTGTGTGTGTGTGTGTGTCTGTGTGTGTGTGTGTCTGTGTGTCTGTGTGTTTGTCCCAGTCTGCCTGAGGGCTGAGTAATGCTTTTAGACTGCTCACCATCCTTACATTTCTTATACCCACCTTTGGCAAGGCTGATGATGTCACCCACCTACAAAGACACCTCTAGGAGTGCTCTGTCCCAGTAATCTCGGTAGCGCATTCTGTAACTGTGTAATGCTGTAGTGTAATAAAGTAGTTAGGTCAGTGTTCTAATCCCAGACCTGCCATGTGTGTGTGTGTGTGTGTGTGTGTGTGTGTGTGTGTGTGTGTGGGTGTGTGTGTGAGTGTTTGTCCCCGTCTGCCTGAGGACTGAGTAATGCTTTTAGACTGCTCACACTCCTTACATTTCTTAGGCTGATGATGTCACCCAGCTACAAATACACCTCTGGGAGTGCTGTGTCCCAGTAATCTTGGTAGTGCATTCTGTAACTGCGTAATGCTGTAGTGTAATAATGTAGTTAGGTCGGTGTTCTAATCCCAGACTTGCTGTGTGTGTGTGTGTGTGTGTGTGTGTGTGTGTGTGTGTGTGTGTGTGTGTTTGTCCCCGTCTGCCTGAGGACTGAGTAATACTTTTAGACTGCTCACACTCCTTACATTTCTTATACCCACCTTTGGCAAGGCTGATGATGTCACCCATCTACAAATACACCTCTGGGAGTGCTGTGTCCCAGTAATCCTGGTAGCGCGTTCTGTAACTGAGTAATGCTGTAGTGTAATAAAGTAGTTAGGTCGGTGTTCTAATCCCAGACATGCCAAGCGTGTGTGTGTCTGCCTGCATGAGACAAGTACAGTGCATTGTAGAGTATGCACTCTCTGTACAAATTGCATGACCACCTTTGTCATTCTTGCTGTTGTCACCCACCTAGGTATACACCTGTAGGCGTGCCGCAACCCAGTATTCTCCATAGCGCGTGCCCTAAACGTGTATTGCTACAGTGTGATATGGCAGGGGTTTGTATACAGGACATGGCAAGTGTGTGTTTGTCTGTCAGAGCCTGTGTAGAGGTGGCCGTGATTGTCTTATCATTGGACAAGTTTGGGAGTGGATTTTGTAGTTTTCCTATGTGGTGTACATCTTATGACACACTGGCCACCTCACGAGGAGTACAGCTGTCAGTCAGCCACGGGACTGTGTTGGCAAGCCATACCCATACAGCTGGCAAAAGGCCTGGTGAACAAAGTATGCAGCCGTACTAGTACCTGGTATATGTCTCGCTCCCGTGTGCCATGCACAAACAAACTTGGCTAGGATATCCCGCTATGTTGCTAGTACCATGCACATTGATGACAGATGGTAGGCATGGTGTGAATGCAGTGGCCTGCAGAGGACATGGCACCCTGTACAACGGTACAATAGGCACATATATGCGGACATTGTGCATTCACTGTGTTCCATACTGAATGCCTGCAACATATGTGGTGCCATCAGGTGTGATCCACAGAGGCCAGACAATGCTGTACACATGTGCCCTGTATGGACCCATGCCACTGACACCACAGAATACCTGTATCATACTATCCATGCAGGTGTAGGGTCGACCTGCTCACTATAAGCAGGTTTTGCCACACAAGGCCAGTATTGGCATATCGGGGGATAACAGGCTGTGTACACAACATGTCTGCCAAACCAGGTACACCTGTACATATCACTGTACAGTATTGTGGGACATTCACATCCCAGGCAATGTCCATGTGAAGGACTATCAAACACAGACATGGCATGCATTGCAAAGCTATGGACATACACATTGGTAACCAGGATGTTAGGTCAGATAATGTAGTACCCATCTGTGTGGGACATTGCAGATACTACACCCCTGCACTGCACACCATTGTCGGGTGACGTGATGCCAAGGATTACCCCTCATCCAGCCTTGTACAGCCATCTTGCACAGCCAACCACTACACACCCATGAAGCAATGCATACCAGTACTGGCACCCTGTGTCTGCATGTGGGTTGTGATGCTCCCAACTAGAGTAACTCCCAGTATAACCCTCGTTGGCATACCAACAGATGTCAAGCACTTTCACATGCCCTAGCACACAGAACCTCCAGATATCCCCTGTGGTGCATGTAGTCCTGTGCATTACTGCAGTGTGGCAAACTAAGTAGTTATGTTGTGTATTTGTGGCCCTGGCAAAGGCATCAATGCGTGTCCATTAGAGAGTGTGGTTGTGGTGACAATGACATCTTTTCGCATGGACAGCCATGTGTGCCACACCTAATGTATGTCTACTATATCTCTGTTGCAGATGTCACTCACCTACACACATATATGTTCTTACAGCACAGCAACATGTCACCTTTGTGGCACATGTAGTAACGCCATGCACATGTAATAGTAATGAGTAGTCATTCAGGGATTTGACCCCTGTACTGTTCGGCATGTGGCAGATGATGCTTATGGTTAAGTCTCCAAGCCCTTCCCTGGTGTACTTTGCCTGTCCCACCCACACACTCTCTGGGGGATGTGAAGGAGTACACCTGCACAGCAGCAGCATGTGTATTGTAAGTGATGGACATGGTCAGGTGATGACTTCTGCACCTATTGCAGTCCTCCTCTAGCTGATTGCATGTGGTACAGCTGTGATGGTGTTCCTATAGCCATCCACATGATAAACACAGTACACTATCTAGGGAAAACATGTTGTTATTTGGCCATGACAGTCACTGTGAGTGGTACCTGGATGTGGTGTTCTGACACAGTGTCACAAATGATAGCTGGATGTACCTCAATCATTTTCCACAGTGGGAAATAGCCTAAAGACAGAATGGTGATGTGCCACACATGACTACAGCATGTAAGTGTAGCTATGCTGCCTTGAGACTACTGCCTGTTTAATATGTGTGTGGTAATGGCTATTCTGCATGTTATAATACAGACATGACAGTACTCTGTTCATGAAGGACCCCCATCAGTAGGGCCATCTGTGAACTGGTCAGTGTGTGCAACCATTGGTTTCCTGTGTTACACACTGAACACATATCTGTGCACAGCAGAAGCATGATGTGAGGATTGTAGACAGTACATGATGATAGGGATGTGTTACTGCCATCGCATCCCTGACTGGACATGTGTCACATGAGACAGTGGTATGGCAGACACTGTCTAGGGTTCCCAGTGACAAGCCAATAATGAGCAACTGTTCATAGCTGCAGTCAGACGTCTACTACACATTGTACAGGTGGCATGCAATATATATGCATGTGTTGTGCTCCCCCTGCAAATGTATACCATCTGTTATGTTGGGTTGCTGGTGATATCTATGCATACTGTTGTAGGTAATCCTGTATGCTATTGTCTATCACTAAGCCATATGTGGGTTTAAACTGCAACACCATAGGTTGAATGGGTTGGGAGGTCTCAGCAGAACCTCCTGTCCCACTTCAGCTGACCATGGCACCAGGCACTAGCACATCTGGGGCCCAGCCTTAGACATCAACCTCTGTTGGCTCTGCACCACCTTCTGGTGGTACCACCACTGAGGATGGAGCATGTCCCCCTGGGAGCAGGACCAGACAGGTACATGTCTGCTGTCGTGCAGTCCCAGACGTGCTGCTTTGGTGGCTCACTAAGGGGTTCCGAAGCCAGATACACCAGCTCAAGGGTGGAGTGCCACATTTACAGGGTGATGCTGCCCCTCCTGGACAGCCCCAGCACTGCCTCCTTTGCAGCTGTTTAGGTGCAGTGGCAGTTGCCCATGGCTGGGGACCTCCGTCCCACTGTTCCCATGGGTTTGTGAATGCCAAACACCCATCCCCATCCAGGGTGTATCCCCCCCCACATGTGTCATATACCAACCCTGTATGCTGTCTTTTCTGTGATCCTATCTATCCTCCACGGCCATACCTACACTCCTTCCCCTACATCTGACCCTCACCTACGGAAACATAAGGCCAATCGGCTCCTAGGACAACATCTGCCCTATACATAGCTGTCCATTACACACACGTGCCCACTGGACACATGACAGCCTTGCATATGCATCACAACATACTCCTGCTATCCTCACACCTGTCCCTCAGGTGCATGATCGTGGTATGCACATCACTCCTACATGATCCAGGTACACATGATGAGGACGACCTCATTGTACACACAACACTACCGGTCCCTCTATGGTTACCCCATTTACATTTATCATGATGATGATGTTGCACACAGCATCTTGCAAGAGTACTGTTCACACATAATGATTAGACAGGTACTGTTGTGTTAATGTACATTACATGCAGAGAGTGATGTATACGGCCAATGTACAACTATTTGCATGTATGACTGACACATGTCTGTCTAAGGGAGTCTTGAGATCACATAGAGCAACACCACTACCTAATACAGGCGTCGCTGGTGTTTCCCGTTTCATTTGTTTGTAATGCTTTGTTGCCACATGGTATGTTCCTGAAATATCTCTATATATGTATGTACTTATATGCTGGACATAAACACTCACATATACATCTACATGATGGGATACATTCCTATACTGTTGAATGACTGCTCTGTATGATATGTTTGTGCTTCTGTCCATTGTCTGTATATCTGCCATGGCGTATTGGTAATTCACATTAGCTATGTGCGCAGGGTCCTGGTTCTGACCCTTGCAAAGGACATTTATTTGGTTGCAGGGCAGAACAAGCCCATTGGATACAGAGGGAGTAAGGCACATTAAAGCAGTTGGAAGTGGGTGTGCGTGAGTTTGCTTGGTGTTAAGCACTGCTGACCTCTGGTTACAGCTTCTTACACTCGGTTATACTCTACATTGCTTTACCAGTGCAATACTCGCATACTGGTAGCCAAACACGCTTACACCCGCTCGCTCCCGCACTTGCAAATGCACCGACATTGGTGCTTGCATCTGTCACTCACATCCCTGGGTGGGAGCGAGGACCACAGTATTACCTTGTGATGCCTATTACATCGGAGTACATTAGGCGACGGTATGGCGTTCGACCGTAGGGAATCAGCGGCCTGTCCAGTGAATCAATCATATTATTTGTGTGTTTCTCATACAATCTGCTCTCACCTTGTGATGCCTATTACATCGGACTATATGACTACAGTATCGGGAATGGCTGCCCATTAGACGACGGCATGGCATTCGACTGTACAGAATAAGTGGCCTGTCCAGTGAATCAATCATATTATTTGTGTGTTCCTCATACAATCTGCTCCCACCTTGTGATGCCTATTACATCGGACTACATGACCACAGACAGCAAAACATGGAATCCCCAGGTCATTCTTTTTTTTTTCACTTTTCATATTTTGCACATGATCAGGATGGGTCCGCTCAAGAGAAATTGTAACGCCATTCTGAAAAATAGGGAGCTGGTATGGCAGATTTGCATTAGCACCTGTAACTACAGTATCAGGAATGGCTGCCCATTAGGCGACGGCATGGCATTCGACTTTACGGAATCAGCGGCCTGTCCAGTGAATTAATCATATTATTTGTATGTTCCTCATACTGTCACTTTATCATTTTGCCTTACTTTCATATTGAGTTGACCATTGATTAATTGACTGCTTTGTGGCTAAGAGATGTTGGTTCATTTTATCCTGTGCTCTGCCAAGTGGCGCTTATTAAAAGAAACTGTTTCTGGTATGATCTGCCATCATGGGTGCATAACACAGTACACAGTGATGCCTAGTCATGTGGAGGCCTTGCTAGTTGTGAGGCTATGGTTACAGAGAGGACTAACTTTTCCATAACTATTAGAAGGAGGAGTGTTGGTGGAGAGTTACCTAAATGACTATCTATTGTTCAGGTTTGTAAGTATCTATGACAGTTCCATTTGACAAGTACAAATCAGGGTCTCTTTAAGGGTTATCATCTCTACTGATCTGGTATATCTAGCCATTTAGTTAGTCCTTACTTGTCAGGAGTGACATGTCCCTTGGCTGCATAGTCTGGCTGCAGGAGATACCCAGTCACTGCTGGAAAATGGGAAGAAGACAGTGCCAGCTGATAGTGTTTTTCTCAGTTGTTAGGTATTGGAAAGGCAGGAATGGGTTCAGATATCTTCTGTTATAGTGAGAACATCAAAAAGTTGTGCTATCCTGAATGATTCTATCCCTTATTACTGACTGCCCTCCATCCTCTCTTCAGGAGTTCCCAGATCATAGTGTTATAATGTTCTCTCTTGTCAACTGTGATGATCATGGAGTAAGAAAAAGTACTTTAATTTTCTCCTTGATAACTGAATGCAAACTCAGTGTCAGAATTTTTTCAAGTGAGCCTTTGTCTCAGGTAGTACAACCATTAATAAACGGTAATAGTAAATAGTATTAATCATCATTAATTTTTTTTTTATTTCTTCTCTTTCACCATACAGTCCTGTGAGTATTCTCCAGGTTTGCATGCCCATTCAACCCCCAGATTATCTGATTGCTCCATGAAGACTTATCAATAATCATGTATGTAAAGGGGAATAACCAGAAATGTAGATGAGGTGACTTTGAAGTTCCAAAACAAACATCCAAGTTGCTCTTTGAAAATAACCATTGACAATTTATTTATCCAAGATAAGTATTATTTTAAAAGTGTGGAATATTACTTGTACTTTCTGAATATACACTTAGCTGTACTTAATGCACTATAGACCTTTCCAGGGTAAGAGTGTTTTGATGCAGAAAATAACCAACCATCATTTGAAACATCCCTACAAATGTACACTGGTATGGGTTGTGGCTTTCACAGATAACTTCGTGCTGTATAAGTACAACCCCAGAAATTAGGTACTGAAAGGACTAGGCAGCAACAGATGTTGAGAATCCTGGGAAAGAACAGTTCACAGTGTGTGACAGTAGCACAGTCTGTTGTTGTCACTGAAGTAGCGGTCAAATAAACTTTATTAGTTTAACAAGTAGACAGCTTTGTCTTACTGAACACATATGAAAGCGTAGGTTTCACTGTCATCTGAGCCTTACTTATTTCCAGCAGCATTGTGTATATATTGTGTCTTAATGTATGAACAGAGTTTTGCTTTTACAAGTACTATCAGGAGCCAAATTCAAAAGAAACAGGAAGGTGAGAGAGAGGCTGTAGTTACTTGTAATTTGATGCTGACTAAGGTAACAGACTGTTGTAGCTGCAACAGCACTAACCATCTTTACTTGGCAGCGGCTTGCTCACCTTTTTGATTACCAAGCTGTAACCAAAACCACTATTGTAATACGATATACAAATACAGAAATGATACCACTGAAAACAGAGGGATTCTTGCTGTGCAGCCAACACATTATGGATTGTGAAATGGTTTAGAGATGGAGTATAAAGGATTTTAGTAAATGTAGCTTATCTTGGGAAGAATGCTGACCAGTGGGGTGTGGTATAAATCAGGTGTCAGACAAGTTTGAATTCACAATTTTAAAGTGACTTTGTGGGGTTATTGTGTTGTATGATGATAAGCTGTGCTCTAATCTCCATTTGCTTGAAATCACACATTGGTTAGTAGATGCCACTGGAAAGGGAAATTTCCTTTCCGCCAGTTACTTGCTTTTAACTATTTAATGTAAGTAGCCTGGTTAAGGGGGTCCTTCCCCAGCTATGATCTATTACTCTTAAAATGTAAATTGTAAAATTGCCAACAAAAATCAACAATAACAACAGCAGATACACAATATTTACCAGTGCACAATAAAGTACAATTACATTTTACCTCATATCCAACTCATATCCACGAATCAACCAAAACATAATATTTGCCTTGAAAAATTGCTAAGAATGTTGCTTAAGTATTCTTGGAAGTTTATCATAGGATCATAGGAGGTTACTAGGCTTATGGCCCTGGGGCCCATACAAGCCTAGCCAAGAGATTATCCCAAAAAATAAACCTCAGTTAGTACCTGTCACCCCTATCAATGAGGGAAACAGGTGGAACACCTGGGGCAAATTTGTGGTTTCCCATCCACTCATCAGGGTTGTGCTTGAAGAGGGTCAGAGAGGTACTCTATTTGATGTATATGGAAAGTCTGTTCCAGAGATGGGGCAGCGACTGGGAGATAAACTTGTCTCTCCAGCAGGATTTGTTGATATTGCATATTAGATTCAGGCCTTTCAAGTGGGTAATGCGCGAGGAGTTAGACTTGCAGATATGGAGCATCTTTAGTAGGGCAGGGTCCAAGATTGCCTTGTAGGCGAGACATATATCACCCCTGAGCAATCTGTATGATACCAAGTAGAGTGATAGTGATTTGAGCCTGTCCACATAGGACATGTGTTGGAGGCCACGGATTCTCTTTGTGAGGTATTTCTGTGGCCTTTCCGGGTGGCGCAGATGTTTGGAGAGGTACATACCAAACAGGGTGTTATACTCAATTATTGGTCTAAGGAGGGAGGAGTATAGAGAGGTAATAACCTCATTTTTTTCTGGATGCAATCCCTTTACTTATAAGATGAACTATGTAAAAGGCTTCTCTGACCACTGCTGCTACATGGTGGTCAAATGTGAGAATGTTATCAACCTAAGTACCCAGGTGTCTCACCACAGGTTGTATACCTAAGGGGTTGCTGTTTATGTGGTAATCAGTAGGGGCCATGTTTTTGCTGAATGGTATGATGATACTTTTTTTGCATTTAACTTGAGGCCATGACTTTGGCACCAGTCATTAGCTGCTGTGAGACCTTCTTGCAGTATGTTAACATCATTTAGGGAGTCAATGACAGCATCCAACTTACAGTAGTCGCCAAACTTGGTCAGCCCCAGGACTTTTGCTTTTGCCTGGACCTCTGAGAAGTAGATGCCAAAGAGTAGGGGTCACAGGACAGATCCCTGGGGAACTCCACTAGTGACAGGTCTACTATCGGAGGTGGAGGCACCTATTTTGACCCTGTGGTTCCTGTCAGTGAGCCAGTTGGCTACCGACCTGATGAGATAGGGATTTATGCCAAGTTGTATTAGCTTTTCGATGATGCCTGAGTGGGAGATTGTGTCAAACGCCTTGGCCAAGTCAAGGTAAGCTGCATGTATTGACTTTCCCTCATCTAGGGCCTTGGTGACAGTCTCAAAGAAGTCAACCAGGTTCAACAAGCAAGATCTGCCCTTGACGACTCTAAACTAGGTGGGGTCAAGTGCTTGGAGATTGCCTATGTCCTTGTTTATGAGATCCATAATAATACACCCCATGGCTTTACAGATTAGACTTGTCAAGCTAATGGGGCGATAATTTCCAGGGTCAGTAGTGGAGGGAGTTTTTCCAGTTTGGAGTTTGTACCTTTTTACCCTTGGACAACAATTTCTTCCTTTTGTTGTAAAGATGTTGATAGAGGATGCCTACCAGACAGGTTTGTGTTTCCTTGAAGAGCAGGTTTTAGTTCTGTTGGGTATGGCTGAGTCCATGCAGTTGTACAGGTGCTTGTATACTGCATTGGCATACTTTTCAGCATAGTTGTCTGCATCCTCTGAAGGGGGCGGTGGTGTGAAGCTACTGATACCCTCCCTTAGGAGGTTGTAGTCAGCTTTTGCGAAGTTTTTTAGCCTGATTACGACTGGGAGGGGTGGGTGGGATAGAAACTTTGAATGAGACAGACCGATAATCTGATCTCACGAGGGAAGAACATCTATGGGAGTGGTGCAGCAGTCACCCATGTTGGTAAGAACCAAGACCAAAATGTTATCACCCCTTGTGGGGGATGAGATGAGCTGGTCTAGTGCATTAGAACTGATGAAGTCAAGGAATCATTGGGTGAATGCATTAGTGCAGGAATAGTTCACCCAGTCTATGGTGGGGTAGTTGAAGTCACCAAGGATCAAGGTGTCACGGGGTACCTTGATGGAGTGAAGTAGATCCAGGTAGGAGGAGCAGGTGTCCTGAGTCATGGAGGGGGGTCTATAGCCAGCTATAGCTTGGATGGGTGTCTTGCCAACTATCAGTTGCACCTGGAGTAGTTCCAGTGCATCATGCTGACAAACCAGTCTGGAGGTGTGCCTGTCCTTAATGACGATAGAGACTCCACCACCCTTAGTCTTCCCGACCTCTTTTTGGGGTCGGAATGTGTGGAATGAGGTATAGCCTGGAAAGGCAGGGGTACTCTCCATTGCCCTGAACCAAGATTCTGTGACCGCACAGATGTCGGCATCTTCCAGTGTGAGGAGAGCCTCCAGTAAGTGCATTTTCAGGTTAAGGCTCCTAGTGTTAAGCAGCATGACCTTCAATTTGCTTTTTGACAGATCTTTTATATTGGAAGATTTGTCTTTGGGTCATTGCCTAAAAAAGGCACAAGAGCCTTGGCCAGGATCCGGAATCCCAGGGGTGACAGGTGGGGGCCATCACTGGCAAAGCATCAAGGCCTGTCAACTATGTCATCCCAGGCAGACAGATACTGGATCCCTTTAGAGTGACACTAGAAACTAAGCCAGTTGTTGAAATCAGTCATTTTCTGCTTGTACTGTGGTATCATTCTAGGTGATGGTAGGATGCTGCTCAGGGATACATAGTCCGAGAGTTCCTCCATGTCTCTTTTCATGTATTCCAGGGAGGTACATCTCAGGTTATTCACACCCACATGTACAATGACTGAATAATATTTGTACCTGTTATTGAGGGACCTGAGTGCTTGCATTATGTGGTGGATCCTGGCACCTGACAGGCAGCTGACTGTTACTTTCTCCTTATTCAACCTAGTAAGTGGGACATCAGTTTGCCTCACTATCGAGTCACCTATGACTAGTGTGTTGTGCATGCTGTTTTGCCTTAGGGGCTTTGGTTGCGTGGAACACTGTTTAGGAGAGTTATATGTCTCGTGATTAGTGTTGTGTTGTGATGGTCAAGTGCATTTCTGCCTTGGAGGTCTCTGCTGTTTGGGTAGATTTTTATTGAGAGCCTCAGCAAAAGTGGGTGTGTGGTTTGTATTTTTATGTGAAGGCAGTGCTGGTGTGTGTTTTGGAGGGTGATGTGTTCCATATGGTGTGGTGCAAGTGTTGACCTTCTCCTCTTGACCAGCTATTCCGGTCTTGGCTGGAGAGTGCGTGGCTTCCAGTTTGGGATATATAAGTGCATCTCTCGCAAGTCTGAGTGTTGGGAGTTAAGAGGAGAGGGTTGTTGGTGTATATGAGGCAGTTGCTACATTGCCTCAGGATGCCCAAGTTTACCAGGTTAATAGGAGAAAGCACAGGGAACTGACCTTTAGATATGCCTGGAGGGGTTGGCATTATTAATAAGTACTGGAGCTGTTTCCTTGTAGAACTTTTAGTGCTGATAGCACTTTTGTGTGCTACAATAATTGTGTATATATATATATATATATATATATATATATATATATATATACACACACACACACACACACACACACACACACACACACACACACACACACACACAATACAATATATGGGTCAATATCAGATGAACGAAAAATCCGTTCATCGAATGCGTAATGATCGAAATGTCACGGAAATCGAAATTAGTATTTTGGGGGGCTGTGGCCCTCCCCGCTAAATATATATTCTAACTCCGAGATCGCACTACAGTGAGGAAAGGGCAAATACCCTAATCCTTACTGTACTGAGACCCCACAATACCATTTTCGATGTCCGTGAAACTTCAATCTTTCCTTATTCGATGAATGGATTTTTCGCTCATCTGATATAGACCATACAATATATATAATAGATATATATATATATATATATATATATATATACATACATACACAGACACACACACACACACACACACACACACACACACACACACACACACACACACACTACTTTTGATTTTATATTGTTAGGTGGTGCTGCGGTAGCACTGTCGCCTCACAGTAAGACGCTGTCCGGTTCAATTCTCAGCTAGAGTGTCTTCTGCGTGGAGACATGCGTGAATGGGCGTACCTTCATTGAAGGTTGTGCGGCAGAGCTGGCAACTCAGCAATTAAAAATCAACTGCCAATCATTAGCGGACAGGAGTTCCGCTGTGGCGACCCCTAACCGGGAATAGCCGAAAGACACAACAAGCTTTCAGTGAAACGAGATTCATAAATAGAAAAGCTAAGTAGGTGGGTGGCTATGCCACACACACTCCCCAATGTGGGGGTCTGTGCCCCCTACACCCCCCAACTATATATACTAACTCCAGGATTGCACAACAGTGGGAAAAAGGGAATATACGTTTTATTTGCCCAACAGTACTTACATTCAGTGAAATGTGATTCAGTGAAATGAGTTTTCAGTGATTTGAGCTTTTAGTGATTTGGTGTGAGTGTTTTGAAATTCAGTGAAATGAGTTTTCAGTGAATCAAAGTAGACCCATGTATACATATATATATATATAGAGAGAGAGAGAGAGAGAGAGGGGGAGAGATATAGATATATTTGTTTTGTTTATGGTACTCTTACTTGTCAGAAGTACAAAACAGCTAGTGGGCTGTATGCTGTTGTTGCTGACATCTGTTTCAAAAAGGACTGTGTAAAATGTTGATTATCTACTGCCAAACTGCTCCATTTACCAACAAAGTGATTCCTTAAGGCCACAATACCCCATTTATCAGTAAAAAGGCAAATTGTGAGCTTTTTATTAGTAAAAAGACAAAACTGTGAGCTTATCTTTTAATTCTGACCCTATTTAAGGTAAGAGTTTATGTTGTAGAAATTTATGGATTGCATAATCATAGCAGCAGTATAAAAAAGTTATGATTATCCTGAACTGGAGTTGTTGCACTTTACCTGATGATATCAGGGTTAAGTCACAGCTAAAATTTTCTGTGATATGAACCGTATGGAAATTTACTCACTGAGGAAAGAACAAAGCTACAAAAGCAAATTGAGTTCATGCCACAAAGTAACTACATAAAAAGTGAAATATACTTTGGCAGCTTAATATAAGTAGATCTAAAAATGACCTTGTTGAACTGATCTTTATAGCACTGGGTGTGATTAGCTATGCCTTATTCACTGAACTTCACATAACAAAGGAGCAGACATGCAGATTAGCTGAAATCAGCACACATGTACAGAAATATAGAAGACAGACCTTGAAAGGTCATTAATTTCTGACGTTGCAGTTCAGCTTAAATGGAGAAAAGCCAGACTCAGTCTGAATATCAACTATCTGTACCTTTCTTGTACAGCAAATAGAGTTGATGTCTATGGTCATGAATACCAAAAGTAGTAAGTGCAGGCAATGCTAAGAAATGATGGCTTGCTTAGAGAGAAGTTGACAGAATCTGGTGGGGCTGCTAAGTATTTTGCATTTAAATGTACTTCAGGAATGCCTCCAACACTTTAAAGTAGCAGAAGTAATGTAAGGAAAACGTCATTGCTTCTGAGTATAACAAGAAAGTAGAGAGACAGAGAGAGTTTGAAAATAAAGATGCAAAATGCAACTCTAGAAATTCCAGAAGTTCAGACGTGAAATAAATTTGCTTAACAGAAAACAGCAGCAGAAACTTGAGGATAAAGTATAATAAAACACCTATTTAATGTGATGGGTTTATTAGAAGTTGTTGTAGGGAAATATTTAGAGCTTCAGTAAGCTGAAGAAGTGATTTATATTACAGTTTTGAAACCTATTAAGCAAAACATATTGCACAAAGTATTTACATTACAAAAATAACTGAATAAGCACCAGGAATTCAAAGGTCAACTCTATTCAGAACTTGATCAAGCACTGCAGTAGCCTTATTTTACATATAAAACTTCTACAGAAAAAAATAATATTCTGTATATGTTCTGCAAAAGCCAGTCAAACCTGACAGAAATTAAGATTTGTGTTAGACTGTGGAAAGATATTCAAACACTTTTAATTGTTCAAAACTTTCCATAGTGTACAGCAAGCAGAAGCAACACACATCATTACCATTTAGCATATAGAACAGCTTCAGTAAGTAGGTAGCAGACCTCATATAATCTAGTTTGCACAGGCTGTCTAGCAATTTAAGTGCATTGATGCAAAACTTTTTCTCTGCATACATTGCATCATCTAGTGACATAGTATATGAGTAGACTTGATTCTACACCCCCTTTTTCTTATGATAAGAACTCCCTTTTAAACTACAATCTTACTATATGAAACAATGGTTTTGAGTAACAGATTTTGAACACTTTATGTTGTATATTTCACTGTATAGTATTAGTGTGGTAAGAAGAGAACATATAGTTATTTCTTCGCTATAAAAAGCAAATGCAGCAAACTCACCAATAAAATCAAAGCCGAGCATTTTAAAAGGAAATAGTTTGTTGCTTGACAGCTGGAAAATTTGTAACACAAAATAAATAATTTAGCTGTGTGACACCCGTGTCCTGGCCCAGTAATCTAGGAGCCTCAATCCTCACCGCTAGCACCAGTGGGGGGCATGCACATTGGGAAGGATAACAAGTGCACACACATTAAAGTACAATTTCCCTTAAGAGCACACAGAGATCACAGTCAGTCTGGGGTTGGTTTCTCCCTTTCTCTCCAGATCTCCAATAAGACTCCCCACTGGCACAGCTAGAGGGTACAGGTCTCAGCATAATGATCAGGCTAAAACCTCCAGCACCCTCTCTTTCCAACCAGTGCTTTGTGTCCCTGCCCAAGTAGCTGACACACGCACACAGTTTGTTATATGAGTTATATACAAACACATAAACACTCCTGGGGAAGGCTGGCACAGGTTCTCCAGCTATGCCCCCTTCTCTGCCTAGGCTATAATGTAGAAATCACTGTCACCAACCACTAATATCAGCTACTAACAAGTCCCTTACCAAAGGGTGTCCAATTTTACTGTGCAATATTATTTTTATCCAATTAGTAAGTATGACGAACAGCAACGCTTATCGGAGTGGTTTGGACATTATATCTATATACATGCAATGTACTCTAGTGCTTAAATTAACCTATACACAAAACAGCCAAAGTTGAAAGGTTTGAAAATATTTAATAATAAATAATAAAAACACAAGACAAAGCTCCTCCTCAGTTCAACACAGTGCTAGTCAAGAGTTCAGACATCACAGGAAAATGCTTAAAATAATACTGTAGAATAGTCTAACATAAATATAGAAAACAGCTACCCCCGGATTCACGAATCCTCCGTGTAAGACTTAATAAGTCTTACTCGGAGGCTGCAGTTGAACGGTATGACATCAGCGTGCCATGACTATTCATGAGGGCACGCTGACTCAACCGTAAGTCTTACATGGACTGGGTAGGAAAGCAGGGGGCGTGTCCGACTGCCGAGCAGTCTAAACGGCCACGACCCTGCAAGGTTTGTAAAAGGAAAATGATAGTACACAAGAGCGAGTCCGCTCAAATGTCCTTGCACCCAACACCACACTTTCTGACATTGTAAACCCCCATCACAGTTATGAAAAGTAAAAAATTTATTTTATTTTTTTTAAATTCCCGAAATAGCTGCCCGTATTTGCGTGTGTGTGCGCGGGTGTGCCCATTGCTTAGCTGTAGTTAGCAATTCCGACATGGAAGAGCATAAAAAAGAATGTTTATGCAAATCACACCAAATAGCAATAGTGTAATGGGAGAGCGTTCGCACAAAGAAGAGGCATTCACAGTTCGAGTCCCACCACTCCCCTTCTTATTTATGTTTTAAATCAGTACATGGAATAATACCTGACACATATGATTAAAATATCAGTAAAAAGCAGTGAAATGGCCAATGTATCAGTGAACAAAATAGTACATTTTTAAAGGATCCTGATACATAATTGCTTGCAGTTAAGCAGCGCTTTACCCAGCGCAATAGAGTTGCCCATAGTTTAATAGCGCTTTACCCAGCGCAATAGAGGTGCCCATAGTTTCATAGCACTTTACCCAGCACAATATAGTTGCACAAAGTTTAAGAGTGCTTTACCCAGCGCAATAGAGGTGCCCATAGCGAAATAGCGCTTTAACCAGAGCAATGTGTTTGTGCGGACGTGCGCGCCACGCCAACCAGAACACCATAGGGCAATGTGGAGCAATGTAGAGCAAAGTTGCTTAAACGCAGCCACACGCCCTAGCCTGTCTGGACAGTATGAAAATAAAATGAATGACAAGGTTCGAACCCAGGACTCTGTGTATCATAATCAAAGCACAGAACCACTAAGCCATGACAACTTAGGAGAAACAGCCACTGTTAACATACATATACTTAGTAATGGTAGATTAACCATTACTAAGCAGGTCTGCAGTCAGCCAAGAATTTTCAAAAATGGCCAATCACAAAAATGTGCGGGAAATGTGGCATATTTAAGCCCAATAGGCGGGAATACTCGCCATAAATGATTGTAGCTCACATCTGCAGTTAGAATGGCTGGTGCTGGAGAGGGTACACGCTTCCGAGTGCAACGCTGGGGCATCGAGGAGTCGAAATACATGGTTTGGCTCCTTGTCCACCGTCATGAGTCAAGACTCCTGCAGGGCCAGTTCCAAGGGACAGAGTACAAGGCAGAGGCTTGGAACCGATTAGCTCATGACCTCACCAGTGTCACAGGCATTCCTTAGACTGGTGAGCAGGTCCATCACCACCATGCAGACCTGAAGAGATGGAAGCAGGACCACCTGAACCAATGGATACAGGAAGCCCGCGGGATGCAGGATGCCCCACAACTGAGTAGGTAGCCATGGAATGCAGTATGTAGGAATTGATAATTGATTCTGTATAATGGATAGGTATGTCTCAATATCCCTTAATTTACTTTACAGCTGCAGGTGACCGTGCTTTGAATCAGCAAGCCTATGCAGATAGGCTGTTAAGGCTGCACCACCAGGCAAGTTAGTGATTATTCTGCATGTATTGTTATAAAAAATAGGGGACAGAGCATGAAATAAAGTGCTATAGTCCAATAATACAGCCATAAATATAGTAACCCATTAAGAAAGGTAACATATGTCCAGAATAATATCTCTGCAGGTACTGTCATATAAAATAAGTGAGTGAGCCTGAAAAAGAGTGTTCTAACCTATTAATAAATGTATAATATGTCTTGAATATGTCTTCCATATGCACCGGTATAACAAATAAAGGAGTGAGCCTGTGGAAAAGTGTGTAATATCATTAATAAAGGTCTAAAACCCGGAGTGTGTCTGTGTCACTTAGTTTGAAATGTTGTTGTACCCTTGCATTATACAAATAGTACTGTTTTAAAAAGTGCTGGCAACCCACAGTTGTGCAGTCCCATATAAAGTGGGTGATGGAAGTGCTAGTAGCTGTGAAGCATATATACAGTCCGCAACAGTCAGTTACTGGCTGGTATGCATAAGTAAATCTGGCACACGAGTAGCATGTTAATTTGTTCCCCAGAAATATGAGTGGGTGTCAAGAAATGCAGGGTTCTGTACAAATAGAAGTGAAAATGTCATGTGAAAACATCCAGATATGTTGATAAAGAAATATAAATGCAACCAAGCAATATGTAGCAGTAACATCTGCATCTTGGACAGTTAGTATGTCAGATATAGGTCAGGCAGATATTGAACTAGCCAAACACATTACACAACCTAATGCATGGTGGCAAGTGTAATAATACATGTAGGGGATATACACTTGCAGTCACTAGAAATGTAGTGTAGACTAAAAGTAATTATGAGATGTTAATCAAGGTTTTTTTCTACACCCTACTGTATGTGCATAAACCATGAAATTCCACACCTCAATGGGTATGTGTAATCTTAAATATTTGTTGGGACATATGTCCTATTGTTCTATAAATATATGCATTCTTGTTGATGCATGTGCCCTGTTCAAACCCCACAATCATGATGGCCTGTTGCTACCAAACATCCCTGCATGCTGTTGGAATATCCACTGTCATTCAATATATGCATATGTTATGCTTGCTGTTCAACTGTTGGAACCTTGGTGTGTTGGGTTAATGGGAATATTACTGCATGCTGTTACAACTAATCTGGAATGCTGTTATTTATGTTGTAATTAAATGCACCTAATCACAGAACGTATGGGAAGGCCGGTCCCAGCAGACCCACCTGTCCCTCCTCAGTTGGCCAGTGCACCTGGCACCAGCAGGTCCAGTGCCCAGCCCGGGCTCCCCTCCTCCATTGGTCCTGTGCCACCTTCAGGTGGAAGCACTGCAGGGGATGGGGCTCGTCCCCCCATGCAAGCGTGGGCAGAGAAGGGCCACCTGTCATCCTTTGAAGGGTCCGGGCTGTGGTGCGTAGGGAGATCCAGCATTCAGTTGCTGATCCCCTACACCAGCTCGAGGTGAGAGTGGCGCGTCTCACAGGTGAGCCTGCCCATCCTACGCAGCCCCCAGCACAGCCACCCTCGGGGCTGTGAAGGTGCAGTGGTGACTGCCCATGGGTGGGGATCTCAGTTCCACTGTTACCATCTGTGGGCTCATGGGCTTGTGATTTCCAAACATCCATCCCCATCATTTGTGTTCACCCACCCCATGTGTCATACACTGCTCCTGTATGCGTCTTGTCTGTCTTGTCTTTTTATCTCCCCAACCTACCTCCCTGAACATACCTACTTCCTCTACCTCACTTTCCACTCTCACCTGAAAAAAAAAAAAAGGGCAATCTGTACCCACAAAAAAATTACACCCCATACATAGCTGCCCATTTCGCACACATGTCCACTGGACATGTAAACTGATAATTATAATTGGCAATACAACATACTTTGTTGTCCTCACCCCTCTCCCAGGGATGGAAGGTTTCAAATTTCACTCCAAATTTATTGCATATGCACAGCTGTTGCTGGTAAAGAAATGGGCAGCTATGGACCTTTCCTACACCGGTCCTGCACATCCCGAGCTTGTTTACCTACTGTCTGTTCCTCTTTGTGCCCCCTTTTTCACCATTTTCCTATCTCCCCATTTTCTTTTCTTTAAAAGAAATTAGCGTGGGGGTTAGCGGGAGTAAGCACTTTTAAGCGGTAGTAAGCAGGTTTAAGCGAGTGTGCGCATGTGTGCGCTTAGCTAAGCATCGCGCAAACCCATGCAAACCTGCTTACAACTGCTTAAAAGTGCCTTAGTCACTCTATGGAAGGGCCCTTATTCTGCTCAGCAGAAAAAGAAAAGACCTCTGCCAGTCTCGAACCCCAGACCAATGACACAATAGACTGCATGAATTACCACTAAGCCACAGCAGATATACAAATAACTTGGTGCTGACATAAATATATCACACATTACAATGAGGGAATGTAAATGGAAATTAAGAATGGTATAACACAAATCCTGTTCTGTGGGTCTTTACCAGCAGTTGTTGTGGAATTGCATGACATGACTGTGAAAAGAGAACCAGCCATCCAAGCAGGGAATAATGTTACAGTAGCACCTTACAAACACCACACAATATCAGACCAGGATAAATACTGGCAAAGTTGATTAGGGCAGAGGCCAGACACCCCAACTGTGACTGCTTTACAGGGATGTCCCTGATTTGTAAACAAATGTTAGCTGTGCCCCACTGAATCACTCTGGAAAGTACTAACTTTAGGCAGACAAGTGTGGAATCACACATAATGAATAATCTCAATAGGTGAGAGTAGACACTGCTTGCAAGTCAGAAAATGTGTAGGTATACATATGCTCTGATTCCCAAGAAAGTCTCAACTGCAATATGTCTGTAATATATTGCAGGTGTATCTAATGTATATGTACCTTTCACTGAGGCCATTCAAATACATACCTGAGAATATCTGAGGCCTGGCAGAGGCAGAAACACACAGGTATATCAGCATTACTGTTGTTACACACTCTGCAAATAGCTTTGGAAGGAGTTCCACAAGCATGCCCTTATGTAGGCGTACAACACAGAAATATCACAGGATGTAGCCATGTACTGCTAGCAACCAACTGTGACAATGCCAATGTGCCAGTGCTGAAAACACTGGTGTGGTGCACAGACAAAGTATAATAGGCTAACCGCTAGCTACCATCTGGATATGTCCACAGGTGGGAGCTACGCAGACAGACTACTTGCCTTGATAGACTAACAGGTACACAGCGATCCTGTATGTTCAGCAAGATAAACCTCACATGATAATAAAAAATGCTCTTTGCAGTTCTGCACCCCTAACCAAAGGTACAACACACCTGTGTATTCAGGCAAAAACCAGGGTGTAGGTAGGCATACTCAGTACTGAAAGATGTCCAGTTGTGTTGAGCAGCCTGTGCTAATGTCAACACAAACAAACCACAAACTGTTCAGAGGTGAGTAACGTAATAATTACAGTATAGCAGTTCACAAACACTGCATGTGCACAGGAATACAGTGCACTAACCACATTTGTATGGCAGTTAAATGTCTAATTCAGAAAGAAAGTACATACTCCCATGTATCCTGTGTTAGCATTTGGAGGGGTGAGTACATGTCTACACTGGGAAGTGTGTACTGGAAGCAGCAACATTCAGGTTTGAGTACAACATGCATATCATTGGCTACAACCCTAGCTTCAGATAAGAGACATATACCAACCTTCTGACTGACACAACGTTGTCCAGAGCAAACAAGCATGGGCCCCACCTTGGAAATCTGAAAGGGCTACGCCTACCTAACCTAGCATTTTATAGCAGTGGGCTGCAATCACAGTGAGTAATGCAATCAGCACACAGCAGGCTGCATGCAATTACTGAATGGTGGGCAGAAATTGGTGCAGAGGCTGTCACATGCACAAGTGCAGATACCTAGAAAAGCAGGCTGTACCTGCTGTCCACACATGCAATAATATCATTGCAGGTACAGGGAGAGAGAGAGAGAGAGAGAGAGACAGACAGAGGCAAAGACAACAGAGAGAGAAACAGAGGGAGAAAACCCAAAACAAACCACCAACCAAAAAAAAAAAAAAAACCTATAAAACTGTAACAGACAGAGCAGAGAAATACAAAGGTAAGGTATGTAACTCATATATATGTGTTGGCATGTAGTAGATGTTCCTGAAGAGTACTCTACATACTACAAATCCATCCATGTGTGCATAGGGCAAGGGACATACTGCAACTGTTAGTGAAGGGTGGACAGATATCTGTCGTTGAAGGTTGTTATGTGCATATATCTATGTAGGTCATAGTGTGTGGCATAGAAAACAGCATGCAGTGCTGATATATGTCATGTGCTGGTTAAACGCTGTGGGACTGATTTGTCAGATCTGCTGTGTTACAGCCAGTGAGGCCTGCTAAAGCTACATGGGCCGAGGATACCCACATGCATTCTGCACAACACTGTGGAATATAATCACATAACTGTACATCCCACAACTGTCACATAACTGATATCCCCACCATGAAAGGTGGACTGTACATGTGCTTATATGTATATCTATGTGTACAGCAATGGATGTGTACATGTATGTGTATAGATATGTATATATATATATATATATATATATATATATATATATATATATATATATATATATATAGATAGATAGATATACATATAAATAGAGAGAGAGAGACATGGGGCCATATGTATTGCAACAGGTGTGTGGTGGCCAAGGCATGGACTATAGACAAGTGTTGATACTGCAGTACCATTCCTCCTTTCCAAAACACTGTACCCATTAACTACCACATAAGTAGAGATCTACCAACACCGAAGGTGTGATAAGGGAACATGGGACACAGGTGGACAGTAGCCACCTCTTTGGTAAAGACAATGCCACACTAGACCTGTAATCTGTCTGTGTGGTATGTGTCATGACAACAGGTGTGTCATCTAGGAAAATATAGGTCAGTGTTCCCCTCTACTCATCACAATTCCCTGTGTGGTATGTACCTCACATGACAACTACAGCAGGTGGAAAGGCCACAGACATGCCTCACAGAGGGTGATACTGGCCGCAAACAGATGCCCTATGCAGACTGACTCATAAAACCACATCTAGACTGTATTGCATACCGGCCACACAGAGGTGACCTCTGCCGGATATGCAGAGGTATGTCACACCCATAGCTGGGTGACAACCACCATGGCAGCATATCACAATCCCTCCGGGATACACGCTCTAGGGCCCTAAACCTCATCAGCTCACTAAACAGCACATGCTGGAGGGATAGGTTCCTATCTCAGAGATATGCCATACACTGGAATAGACCACCTAGTAATAGAAAACAAGGCTCCTCATTAGCAGTTGTCATAAATACCCCTGATGATTGTTTAGGAGATTGGTAATACACCCCAGGAACCCCCTCTGTGGTTCTGGTTGGCAGGGGCAAGTGAAATCAAAGTACATGTGTGTCAAAGGGCAGGGTAGCATATGGCTAGGCTGCTGTAGGCCCTAGGGCCAATAGCATATAACCTACCTATGACACTATGCACTCACACATGTACTCAGTGCAATACCTGCTATGTGAGGTTGAATAAGTGTAACTCTGAATGTGTGCAAGGTCTGTAAAGGTGTGATAGGTTAGTGTGAAGTTGTATATGACATGGTAGTGTCTATCCTAGCTGTGACACCAGGAAAAGATGTGCATTGTACTGTTAGGCAGACATAGTAGTATGGCATACAATGTGACGTAGTTCCTTGTTGACGACCGTGGTGTCTCATTGTAGGCTAAAGCAATACATGTATGCTTAGTGAGTGGTACTGCTGGTGACTCCAACTTCCATAGGAACTGTAGTACTACCTGAAGCTGTAGGCCTAAAAAGCACAGTATGGTGTGTGTTCACATTGCTTGGAAACACTGTCTTGTGTGTTTCTTGTAGTCTGCACAGAGGACAAAACTCAGGCATAAGGGTCTGTAAGTATTGGCACACAGTACTGTATGATACACAGGTAATGCTCATCTGTGTTGGCATACAGTGGTGCATTGTATGTTTGTCTGATGTGTGTGTAATTATGCCTGTACCATGGCTGCAATCATATGTGTGTTATAGGGTATACGTGTGTATCCAGCAACATATATACTCTGTTACAGCAGTATGCCACCTAGAGTAACAACTGTACACATATGTTAGGCAGGGCTATGGCATCAATGACTAGGGTGGTTGACTGGTACTACTGTAACTGTATTTTACATTCATTGCAATGGATGACATCTCTGTTCATGCATTGGTGTGCTATATACCCCTGTGTCGAGGTTGTGCATTGTGTCACAAACAGTGTGCCGGGTACTGTTGTATAGTGGTGTGATATATGGAGTATGCCAGGCACTGTTAGTCAGTTGTGGCCTGAGAACCAATAAGTGGTAGTGAACGTGTGTAACCCCTGACAGAGAAATGGATGGCATATATGTCAGTAAAGTGATATCTTTGGTTAAAGGTTTAAAGTGTGCAACAGGACTCGCTCACACATATTGTTCATAACTTTTTCAGCCAGATGGCCCACCAACGCAACCCATCATATACAGCAGCGTAGAAAGATGAAATTGTCCAAAGCCTGGTGCAGCAGTACACAATGCTGTTTTCCCGAAGCAGCCAGCACCAGCAGGACTGCACTGTGGCAGGATCTTGTTCGTCAGGTAAATGACATTGATATGCATAACCGGACATATGAGCAGGTACGCCATCACTGCAGTGATTTAATTAGATATGTCCAGCAGCATGCGTCTGATATCCAAAGACAACAGCTTGCCACAGGTGGTGGGGGGGCCATTCACCCCCCCCTCACCATAGTGGAAGAGCTGCTCCTAAGCGTGGTGGCTCCTGGACAACAGCAGCAACAACCTGTGACATGTGTTGTCATGGAGGCCAGAGCCACTCAGCATGTTTACATGCAGCGAGCAGGTAACATAACCAATCTGTAGACTACAGTTAACTGTATTGTTAGATTATGTCTACATGAGATGTGTACTGTGTGTTTAGCAGTTGTGCTGCCTAGTGTTATGCAATACTGATATTTGGAATATTATCTCTACACCTGTGACTGTTGACTGCTGTTCCACTGTAGTTTAGCATACCCACTGTAGCAATGCCACAGCTGTGTTCACTGACGAACTCTCTCATATTCTCATAGGTCCCTCTGGTGTGACAGCAGGGCAGATGATCCATGCTGGTGAGTGTGGTATAACTGCAATGTTGGTAATGAAATGTGCATGTCATAGATGAGGTGTAGGCCATGTACACGTAACACACCTACGCATAATGCATGCCGTGCATGTTTGCTGTAAGACGTTGCACAGCTCAGTAATGTCAGTAGCTGCCTCAATGACATGCAATACACAGAGCATCAGACACAGTTGTGGCAACACTGTACTGCACATTGGATAGGCATAGTTGCTACAGTTGTACACAACATAACACGTTTATCATACACAGTACACAAAAACATGCTACATATGGTGTTACCACACACCCGCTGTAAGGTCACACTTCAGTATCCCACATGTTATCCACACCCACATGATGTACCTCAGGGGTATAGACCTATCATGGGGCTGTGCAACACTCTTCAACACATAACACAGTCATGTTAAGCAATGCTCCCTATTGGGCACCTCACACACCCATGTACAAAGTGGCTGTGTAATTGTGAACGTAGCCACGGCACTGCAGTTCAGGTACAGCATGCTTGGCGGTGGTCTGTCACACATTAGTAGCCATGAGTGACCATAAGATGCATGATGATGATGGCACATGGTACTACACCCCATCCAGTTACAGTGACCACAGTACTACACGTAGCAGTCATTGCTTTGCACCTCAATGTTGTGTGTGTGCAAACATATGCACCTATACACAATATGCATAGCATGTTGTGTGTGTGCTTACATATGCCAGTATACACAATATGCACAGCAATCGCCATCTGTACAAAGGGTCACATATATGTCCTGAAGTGTTATTGGGTGTATAGGTCACATGACACACATTGGGTATGTGTGGTGTTTAATGTTGCAACCATAACCACTGTACAAGTGCCATGTTGAGCATTGGGATTCCTTCACGTCTACATGCACCACTCATTCTGTGTGTGTACATAGCATGCATGTGCTACACCTGTGCCCACTATTATCTGCTATGGACACAGACACTGTAATCACACATGGCAATCTATGTGTCACACAGATAACACATGCAGCCATGGTATGTATACCTGTGAGTGATGGTGCACAGGACATTGCAGAACTGATAATACATGCACAGCAATGTTGTGTCCATGTACACATTGTGTTCCAGGGTGTAGCCAATCACTGAACAACTACACACATGCATCAAAGCCATGTATAATGTCATTAAATAGGGCCATCTACACTTGCACTGCATGGTCTTGAGTAACACATATTCTGCATACTGACACGTGTGAGGTGACTGTTTGCCTTGTGATACTGGCACCCACCTTCACCCATTATCATGTGTTGGATTGCTGGTGTGTGTGTGTGTGTGTGTGTGTATGTGCTGTAGTAAGAAGTGTATTTGTGTGCATGTGTTCATGTGGGCATGTGTGCATGTGTTCATGTGTTCATGTGTTCATGTGTTCATGTGGGCATGTGTGCTAACATCATGTACAGATTGTAAAGTGTGTTTCCTGTCTTCCTCTCACAGGTGCTGAGTTTGGGGTGGCTGAAAGCAGCAGGGAACCTGAAGTCACTGCCAGTAATAGTGGAGATGATGTATTTTGGCACAGGAAGGTTTGACAGGGTCTGTCATTGGTCCACCAATCAACAGTACACAGCGTTCAACCCCATATATACGCATACTCATACTGCCGATACATCCCTCATCACCAATGGCCTTAGCCGAGGGACAGCATACAGTTGGCATTGACCAGGAGAGTGTGGTACCCATGGCACTTGCATCCCCTCACAGCAGCCATAGCTGGATTCCTGGAATGGTACCACATAGGCGGATGTCCAGGGGTTCTCGGGGGAGCACCACTGGTCGTATTGCCCCTGGCAGACGTGCCCCTAGAGGTATTACAACCTCCAGTATGTTCCGGGCTGTAATCCAGGCACAGGCACATATGGAACGGTACACCAGACAGGGACTAAGGGCACAGAGGGCCCATTACAGCACTATCAATGACAGCATCCGTGACCTTGCTGGTGCCATCTGGAATTTCACCGAGGTCATTGATAGACATTGGGGGGAGACAATAGACACCCTCCACAATGTGTCTTCCATGAGCCAGGACTGTGCAGGATGGGTGAGATGTCGACATGGATGCATGCCAGCAACAGCAACAGCTGGCAGTCAACACGGATGGCACACAGATCACAGCTGCTCCCATAGTGGCAGAACCAGCCCCAGCAATGCTGGGGCTGGCCTGTCTATTGACCATCCTAGTAAACCACATGCACATGGCTCTGGCCAGTCCTAGCAGGAACATGGGTCCAGTCATCATACCTCTGCCTCTGATGATAGTACCCAGTCAGGGTTGGTACCCGATACTGCCCGTAGCACCCCTGCCAGGCACAGATACTGTGTCTGTGCCCAGAGACAGTGATCTGTACAGCCTTGCAGGTACAGTCTGTGGCTGTCCCACAACCTCCTGTATATGGCAGCCACATGGTGGAGCTGTGTGCATGCAAACACACACATTAACCAAACAAGTAGGGCTCACACATACAAACACACATTACATCAACATTGGCCCATGCTGTACTGTTGTCCCTCACACACACACACACACACACACACACACACACACACACACACACACACACACACACACACACACACACACACACGTCGATTGGATGGGTCAATGTCGGGCTCTGGCAAACCAACAACATACCCTGTGCATATGATGACACCTGTGCCACCTCCTGTCATCTGTAACATTGATGCAGGAACAGGCTAACATGGTTGTGATGCACAGGGTGACATTATAGCAGTGTAGCAATATTAGCAAGTTGTCAACAGGAAAGTGTAATGATATCCTTGTAGGTATATCTGAGCAGGCATTATGCATCACAGCTCTGATTGTCAATGTAGCATTGTTTACACCAGTGTTAGGTCTAAGTATGTATTGTCCACCCATGTGCCACTTGGCTGAAGTGTACAGTATTGCCAGCATGTGTTAGTGAGTAAACAGTACGTGTGTGGTGTGTGCATTACAGATTAGCAGGTGTACAATTGTGCACATGGTGGGTGCGCACTGTCTGCATGTATGTGCATAGTGGACACATGGGACGTGTGACACACCCTGTTGTACACATTTTTAACATCTCATAGTATCTTTTGATGGCCAGTATGCATTCTACTACAGATATGTACTCACATGGGTACACGTGTGTATGACATGGGTTGACAGTATGCTGTGGGTGATACTGTTGATACCTGTCAATGATTTGCAGTCTGGTAGTATACACAACCTCAACAGCATGACTATAACCAATCATTAGATGATGTCCTGACAAATGACACACAGTTGTAGGGAACTCAGTAACAGTTGGATCCTTCTGGTACTATACTATAACAGTGACCAGTGGTATTGACCGCCACCCATTCCTGGGACCACACCTGTTTGGCATATAGCCCTCTTAGGTACATGCAAACACACTAGGGATATGTCCATCCACATCTGGAAATGCATGCATTGGCCTACAATGCATTCCCTGAATGGGACGCATATCCTACACAAGGGTATCATACAGACAGATACCTGTTGTCCAATACATGCTGTATAGCAGTAAGCCAACTATGGCATAGTCATCCACATTTACTATACATACTATCCCGACAGTACCACATAGGTGGTAGCCCTCAACATGTATTTGGGTAACAATGTGTACATACAGCCACATGTTGTCATCTGTCCCTTGGTATCCACATATCCATAGGTATTGTGGAGTCCCTTGGTGTGTCACATAAGACATTCGGGGCCTGAATGCATATCCACAGGGCTGTTGTACACCGATAATGACTGTCCATTATTGCCAATTGTTGTTGTGTATGAACATGTCTGACATATACCCCAGGCATGTACCCTCACTCACAGTACTCTATAGTAACTGTCATGGGTGTGTGTGGCACAGATGACCTTGGACATAGATCACTACAGTGGCTGGCCTTGTCACATACATACATATGTGACCTACAATCTGAGAAACCGTGGCACAATCTGTCAAAGGAAACAAATGTATTCATATAGTATGCAGGCTTCACACCTATGTACTAATTGAGGTCACATGTACACATATTTATTTGCCATGCAGATACCTGATGTGTGCAATGCACATACTGTTTTAATCATGATATGTCATACCATAGTAAAAGCAAAACCTACGCTGCATTGACCAATTGTGTCACATGCACACACTCAGCAATTGCAGGATTCAAACCCCTACCTAACTATGTTATGATACTAGAGACATATGCATTAATACGGTGCGCTATATGCTTTGCTGGGTGGTTTCTCTTCTCCTGCTATATTTGTAGGATGCTGACATCATCAGACTTTCCAAAGAGGAATGTACCTCTTTTACTTTGTTTTCCCAGTCTCCAAAAAGGGGACTCCTCTCAAAGGAAATCACACACACCCCCAGCATTTGCAGGATTCAAACCTCTACCTAGCTAGGTTATGATACTAGAGACATACGCATTAACACAGCGTGCTATATGCTTTACTTGGTGTTTTTATTCTCCTGCTATATTTGTAGGATGCTGACATCATCAGACTTTCCAAAGAGGAATGTACCTATTTTAATTTGTTTTCCCAGTCTCCAAAAAGGGCACTGCTCTCAAAGGAAATCATACACATACACAGTCAGCAGGATTCAAACCCCTACCTAACTATGTTATGACACTAGAGACATACGCATTAACACAACATGCGATATGCTTTACTGAGTGGTTTTTATTCTCCTGCTATATTTGTAGGATGTTGACATCATCAGACATTCCAAAGAGGAATGTACCTCTTTTAATTTGTTTTCCCAGTCTCCAAAAAGGGCACTGCTCTCAAAGGAAATCACACACACCATCAGAATTTGCAGGATTCAAACCCCTACTTAACTATGTTATGATACTAGAGACATACACAGTAACACGGCACGCTATATGCTTTGGTGGGTGGTGTTTATTCTCCTGCTATATTTCTAGGATGCTGACATCATCAGACTTTACACAGAGGAATGTACCTCTTTTAATTTGTTTTCCCAGTCTCCAAAAAGGGCACTCCTCTCATAGGAAGTCATACACATACACCCCCCACACACACAAAGTCAGCATTTGCAGGATTCAAACCCCTACCTAACTATGTTATGATACTAGAGACATATGCATTAACATGGCACACTATATGCTTTATTGGGTGGGTTCTATTCTCCTGCTATATTTGTAGGATGCTGACATCATCAGACTGGACATGGTAATGTGTGTACACTTTGTTTTATGCAATCCCAGGAATGAGCCATGTGGGTCGGCAGGTGTCAACAGCTTGAACAAGAGCCCATAATCCTTACCTTGTGTGATCTATCTGTGGACACATTGACATTCCTTCATATGTCAACACATATTTATACACAGATTGTTGGTTTTGTGGATACGACATGTGTCAGGGGTGTTGATAAAGGGCTATTCAAAGTCTGTGTGGGACATGTGTAGCTTTGTTCAGTGATGTATGTCCTGGGTGTCTACCTTGCAAACAGTGTAGCATGTTTGGGAACCATGATCTGCACATGAACATACCACAGTTGGTAGGGTTGTGTGTTTGTCAGCTTCCAATAGCTCTGTGTATGACTTCAACCATGATGGACTCCATGGCCTTGCAGTTCAGACTTCATAGGCTTACTGGACTATACTTCCCATGGTGTGTTGTGCACCTATACTTGTGGGGAGTGCTATATGTTGCTGTAACACATTCAACGGTTCCAGATCCTGTGGAGAGGGTGAGGCTCAACAGACTGTTCAGGTGCAGGGTCTGTTTGTTCTGTAGTTCATGCATGACACATATTGGGAAACAATGTAATCCAATTGCTGCCATGCTTTTGGCTTTGGGGGGGAGCTGTTCAGCCATTCTACATGTGATATCCCCTGGTATGATGACTGGGACTATGGTCAGTGGGAGGTGGGTATGTCTGTATGGGCCTGTCTGACAGGATGTCGGCATTGTCAGTCAGGTACAGTTGGCCCTGACTCAGGACATATATGAATGTACATTGCTATTTATGACATAGCTGAAGGAGATGTGATGATTCAGTGTGGAATCCTTCTCAGCTACTCTTTACAAAACACCAACAAACCTGAGCACTAATCCCTGTTATACTCTTTTACATACTTAACACCCTACTGATCCTTTGCGATCAAGCTACGGAGTATGTCATCATAATATCCTGGCATGTCCAGGGGTCGGTTTCATGTGTACTCTCCAGTCCAGCTAGTGAATATTGTGGTTTTGACACAATGTCACATCTGCCTCATGTACACAGACAACCCTCTCCTCCTCCCAACAAACTCAGATATATGTGAGAGATGCAACAATATTGACATACAGGAAGCTGAGCTCTCTCGACCATTGACTGGCATAGTCTATCAGGTGGTGAAGGTAACCACACATACCACATATCAGTCTCACATAAACCTATAGCGACAGCAATCAAACCACATTATCAAGCATAAACATACTCGGAGGCTCTACATAAACTCTGCCTAAGCAGCAGAGAACTCCAAAGCAGACACACAAACAACTGCTACCCCACTACAATACCCACATATCACATAGTTCACAATGTCAGTGTGCCACACAGTCACTGCCCTTTGGGCTAAACAACACACCTAATACACTTGTAACAGGTGACACTTATTGTCAGACACACTGACGTCCCACTCACCAGGCCAAACAAGGGAATAGTCACTTTGAGCTGTCTCTCGGGTGGCAGGATCCACAACATAACACATGCACTCAGGTCACTCCAAATCAAGTGCAGGACTGGCTCCATCATTGTCCATGCTGGTGTGTACACCCTCAGGCATCCCTCCCTGGACCACATGACATGATACATAGATGAACTCTCTGATCATGTAGCCCAGACCAGTATGACCCTGACCTAGTCTAGCATCTTACACTCACCAAGTATGATGTCACAGTACACTAACAAACTGATCACGTTTAACAGTTGGCTAACATATTGGTGTCATTCACAGGGGATATAGTGTCTGTCAGCCTGGGGTGACATGCTCGACATGCCATGCAGCTTCCCTATGGACAGCTTGCACCTGTCACCCTTGGACTTTCGAATACTGGCTAAGGCAGTTGCTACCACCATACTGCCTTTTTTAAGCGGGGCTCAAAAGACAAACCCACCTCCATAGACATTACAGAGTACATGACACTGAGGGTAATGCTGCTCAACACCAGATGTGTTACCCTCAAATTGCGACCACTCAGGAATCTCCTCAGTATGGACAACAGTGATATCTGTGCACTTACAGACACCTGGTTCAGGCTCCCAAATGCACACCAGCACTACCAGGTTATATTTCATACCATGCTTTCTGACCACAAAACTCGGAATGGCCAACACAAATAGGGGGAGTATCCATATACATCACAGATACACATACCTCCAGGTTGGTAGCACTGCACAAAGCATCACAGACCATACATATGCACCTAACATTGTGCTTATCTGCCTTTTGGTTTGTTGCCTGCTACAGACCACCCTCCCAAACTCATGAACCACACTCAGATTACCTGGGAACACTGGACAATATGAAGGTCTCCCCAAACACCATTATATTGGGTGACTTCAAATACCCACACATTGACTGGGGATAGTATTCAGGCCCCAACACCCACGCCCAACAGTTGCTATTATTTGTACACACATATGCTATGGCACAACCGGTCACCACACCCACAAGAGGGGACAACATATTGGACATGATCATCACCAACATGGGGACTCTATGTTCCACACCTGAGATATACCTCTCATTGGTAAGGTCAGAACATACATTTATCTCACTGGACATCCATATCCCATCCACACACCTATCCTGGGTAATCTTGGTGAACTTCTCAAAAGCAGAATTCACACTTCTCCAAACCAAGGTGGTATCCTTCAGAGACCCTAGGACAGTGGTAAGTATGGCTCTGACTGCTGAATCCTTTACATACACATTCTATGGACACCTAGTGGACTGCATGGATCATGCTATCCCAAATAACAACTGGACTCACTCCTCCAATAGCAGGGGACCTGTCTGGTAGACCCCGTCCATTAATAAGCTATACAATGAAAGGAGGATGCTACTACATGATAGAGCACAATCACAGACAGGGAAGGCATCTGTGATCTGTACTAGCAGACAGCTACAATCACTCATGTATTTATGTCAGGCCTGCTTCTAACGGACAATTGCACCAGACACGTAGGACACTCACAAGACCTTCTTCAGTTAATTCAGGTACCTGGGTGGACACTCACTGATATGCTTTGAGTTACTGCATACTGACTAAACATACCCTGAACCCATAGACATTGCCAACAACCTGGCAAACAGGTTCAGTGCAGATGTCTCCCCCCCATCCCCCCCTAAGGAGCTACTGTCCATTCCAACAGAGTGTAACCTCCCTGACATCACAAATAAACAGGTGAGTGCTGCCCTCCCCACAGCGGACAACACAGCATCAATGGGACCAGACGGTGTCCCGGCCTGCATCTTACATGGGCTTCATGACAGACATAATCCTCACATTACGTCACTGTTTAATATCAGAGTTACTGCAGGATATGTACCCACGGAATGGAGTACAGTGATAGTGGTCCTGCTCCACAGAGTTGCTGCCACAACAGACCACAGACAATATTGGCCTATAAGGCTAACTAGCCTGTTCTACAAAGCTATGGAGCTTATTGTAATGGGACTCATGCACATAGACATTGGGAACCTACAGATACTGGGTCCTACACATTTCAGCATTGTAGTGGGCAGATCTTGCCACCTGGACCTGTTCGTATTCTTTAAACAGTTACCAGGTCCATCGGTGTAGGAACGGTTGTCCACACAGCCTGCCTGCACCTTGCACAACCCTTCGACACAATACCCCACTCGGCCATTATGCATAGGCTCACCGGCATCGATATCGACACATATCTCACACGATGGATTGCTACCTGGATCAGGGATAGCACCCACATGCTCAGTATTGCAGGTGCCATGTCTGACTATACACCAGTTACACATGGCATCACACAAGGCTCAGTCCTGGGACCTCTCTTGTTCAGTATATATTTGTGTGACGTACGGCTAACACAGGAGGAATATGGCTGACCATGTTCACAGATGACTGCAAACTGGGTACCATAATCAACTCTCCAGCTGGCACATGCATACTCAAACAGGTTCTCACAGAGATAGAATGACTGGTGCCTGAGCCATGGACTACAGCTAAATGCCATTAGTTGCATAGTCATCCCCTTTGGGAATAACAACATGCCCACACATTACCACATAGGTAGTAATCCATTACATACGGTAGTAGTTGTTAGGGGTTTGGGGACACAACTTGTTTGTACTCTCGCCTTTGACAATCACGTTGCCAAAGTGGTTAGACAGAACTTCTATATAGCTCACCTTATCCCATATGGTTTCACATGTTGATCAAGTGAGGTCATTGTGCCCCTATACTCATCATGACCATGCTTGGTTACAATGCCACATTTGGGATGTACCTTACCCGACACCTGCAGCAACTGTAATGGCCACAAATGTTCCACAACAAGCAGATGTAGGGACTCACATGGATGCCCTGCACATTTCAGATACAGTAACTCCAGCTCTACTCAGTCGCTGACCACCTACACAGATGTGTTGTGTGCCTGTAGTTTAAGGAAATATCTGACCCAGATTTAATGGACATGCTCCACCTCAGGATATCTGACTCCCTTGGAGCTACACACTCCAGGGACATATACCTCAGCACAGATGTTAACAGGACATGCTGGAGGGACAGATTCTTATCCCAGAGGCTCCACTCACTCCGGATTTTAATCCCGGTTTTGCATGGGCAGAGCCACCCACTGACCACCTACAGGAGACATATTGACAAGTGGATGGGTGATCGTATGTTTACCCATGGGATATCTTCTGGGTGCCTGCTAGACAGAGGCACAATACACTAAACGTAAATGTGCTATCTTGTGTGACCTACTATTCACAGGCACAGTGTTCTACTTTGACAGGGTTGCGAAAGCCAAACACACTCTGGCTAGGTTTGTACATGCCCTAGGGTGGATAGGCTAGTATCAACCTCTGAACCTATGCTAATGTTCAGGATGCACAATGTTTATTGCTGATACTGTTTGCAGGATTTATCGTCTTTGCTTTCCCACTTTCTATGAACAACTTAGGTATCTGCAGAACATATTTGATTATGACAGGGTTCCACTATATTATATATGTGTCTGTTGTCCTATAACTGTGTGCACAGGGCAGATTGCTGGATAGTGAGAGGTTCCTGGGTTAACACATGCAACTGCCTGATATGTGTGGCCCACTGCTGTACTCCGACATGGCCTAAATGTGTGAGCATGCCCAGTTCAGACTGTCAGTGTTCTGTTGCCTGACATTTGTCTCATTTATTCAAGTGTGTGAGCGTGCCCAGTGTGACCTTTCAGTATGATGCTGTCTGAGGTCCACTACATCTGTTGATGTATGTGTACATGTCCAATATTAACATTTCTACTGTGTGTATTGACAGTCAGGTTCTATTCTTACTGCGGGACTCACCTTTGTGTAATAACTCGACAGGGATTATGCTGTGCCTGCAGGGTTTCCATGGAATACTTAGCATAGACTTATCAAAATTTCTTCATACAGGCTAACCACTGCAATACTGTCATGGCTTAGTGATTCAGTACTATGACTATAGTGCACAGTATCCTGGGTTCAAGGCCCATCACTGCTTTATATTATCATACTGAGCAGACCAGACTGCTTAAGGGCCAGTAGAGCAAATATGAGCATGTTGCCTTTTGTTCAGCTATGCCCTGCTTAGGTTCATAGGTTCATACTAGGCTATCTGCCCTACGGCATTTACAAGCCTAGCCAGAGTGTGTTTGGCTTTCACCACCCTCTGAACTGATTTTACTGTGCCCTTTTTAAGGTTAGTTTACTGTGCCTCTGTCTAGTAGTGACACCGAAGTAATCCCCATGGTAAACCTACGATCTCTAATCCACTCATCAAGATTCCTCTTGAAGAGAGTCAGTGAGGGGCTCTGCCTAACATGGACTGGGATTCTATTCCAGAGCGAAGGGAGCCTCTGGGTTAGGAATCTGTCCCTCCAGTATGTCCAATTTATTTCTGTGCTCAGGTTCAAGTCCCTCGAGCGTGTAGCTCTACGGGATTTGGATTTTCTGAGGTGGAGCATGCTCATTAATTCCGGGTTGGACATGGCTTTATACGTCAGGCATAGATCGCCTCTAAGTAGGCGGTATGCAACTGAGTAGAGCTGTAGTTTCTTTAACCGAGCAGCATATGGCATCTGTTTGAGTCCCATGATCCTCTTTGTGAGGTACTTTTGGGGTCTTTCTAGTTGCTGCAGGTGTCAGGTAAGGTACATCCCAAATGGGGCATTGTATTCAATTATGGGCCTGATGAGAGATGAATAAAGGGGCACAATGACCTCCCTTGATGTAGATGTGAATCCTTTCATGATAAGGTGGGCTATATAGAAGGTCTTTCTAACCACTTTGGCAATGTGGTTGTCAAAGGAGAAATTACTGTCAACTTGGGTCCCCAGATCCCTAATTACTTCTTCCATACTTAATGGATTCCCGCCTATGTGGTAATTTGTGGGCACTTTGTTTTTGCCAAAGGGTATGACTATACACTTTTTAGCATTTAGCTTTAGGCCATGGCTCTGGCACCTGTTATCCGTCTCTATGAGACCCTTTTGGAGGATGCTTGTGTCAGCTGGAGAGTCAATTATTGCACACAGTTTGCAGTCATCTGCAAACCTGGTCAGCCACAGTCCTCCCGTGTTAGCCTGTATGCTGAACACAAGAGGTCCCAGGACTGAGCCTTGTGGGATGCCACTTTTAACTGGTTTAGAGTCTGACATGGCTCCAGAAATTCTGACTATGTGGGTTCTGTCCTTGAGCCAGTTTGCAACTCATCTTATGACATAGGGGTTTATATTTAAGCTGGAGAGCTTATCTATGATGCTCGAGTGGGGTATTGTGTCGAAGGTTTGTGCGAGGTCCAGGTAGGCTGTGTGAACTACCTTCCCCTCATCAATGGCCTTGGTGACTGTTTCAAAGAAATTGACCAGGTTTAAGAGATCTGCCCTTAACAAAGCCAAATTGGGTAGGATCCAGTGTCTGTAGGTCCCCAATGTCTTTGTTTATGAGTTCCATGATGATCCTCTCCATAGCTTTGCAGACTAGGCTAGTCAGGCTTATGGGGTGATAGTTTCCAGGGTCCGTAGAGGCACCACCTTTGTGGAGTGGGACCACTGTTGCTGTACGCCATTCTTTGGGTACATATCCTGTAGTAAGGCTGAGATTGAGCAGCGTGGGTGTTTAGCTCTTCTTGGAGTTCATGTAGAATGCAGCCCGGGACACCATCTGGTCCCACTGATGCTGTGTTTTTTGCTTTGGCGAGGGCGGCTCTCACCTGAGCATCTGAGATGTCAGGGAGGCAGCACTCTGCTGGGATAGATATTTGCTCTTTAGGGGGGGAAGGGAGGGAGAAGTTTGCACTGAACCTGTCTGCCAGGATATTGGCAATGTCTGTGGGTTCAGTGTATTTATTGTCATTTTGGACCAAATCTGAGCATATCTGGGAGTTGCCACCCAGGTTCCTAACATAACCAAAAAAGGCCGTGTGATTATCTTTAGTGTCCTGTGCAATATTTCTCTTGAAGCTGGCCTTGGATGATTTTATAAGGGATCATAGTTTTTTGCTAGTACTGATCAGAGATGCGTTCCCTTTTAGGGATTTTGCTCTATCATGTAGTAGCATCCTCCTTTTGTTGTACAGCTTATTTATGGCTGGGGTCCACCAGGCAGGACACCTGCCTTTGGATGATTAGGTCTTGGTTTTGTTTGGGATAGCATGATCCATGCATTCCTGAAGGTGTCCATAGAATGCGTTTATAAAGGATTCTGCAGTTTGAGCCATACTTTCCACTGGCCTGGGGGCCTTTAAGGATTCCACCTCGGTTTTGAGAAGTGTGACATTAGCTTTTGAGAAGTTTTTCACTGTGGTTTTCTGGGCTGTGGGTGGGATCGGGATGTGGATATCCAGTGGAATTGATTTATGGTCCGATCTTACCAATGAGGGGAATACCTCTGGTATGGAGCATAGAGTCCCCATGTTGGTGATGACTAGGACCAGTATGTTATCCCCTCTTGTGGGGGTGGTGACTAGTTGTTTCATAGCATTTGAGTTTATAAATTCTAGGAACCTTTGGGCTAGGGTGTTGGGCCTTGAGTACTGCTCCCAGTCAATGTTTGGGTAGTTGAAGTCACCCAGTATAATGGTGTTTGGAGAGACCTTCATATACTTAGATCCAGCTTGTCCAACATTGTTCAGTATTAACCAGCATTGCTGGACGTTGCCCAATATTACTCAACATTGACCACAGTTGTGCTAGTTGGTGTGTGCAATTTTCTTTACATATACTACATGGTGGTAAATGCTGTTTAGCACTGCTTTATATTGCTTAACACATGGCAATCATGCCTCAGGTGGTGCTGCAGGGCTGGCTATGTCAGATGCACATACTACACTCCCTATACATGTTTGGAAGCAGGTGGTGTCAATTTAGGCATCCCTTTTACTATATGTGTGAGTCAGAAAGAGGTATCATTTCCAGGGTTCCTACTGAGCCAGTGTATGTGCTATACGTTGCCTCTTTGCCAAGGCCAAAGCATACTGGGCATGCCTCCTTCTGCCTACTGGGGCAGGCTCAGGTTGTTCCTCCTCTGAGTCACGCTCTGCCTGTAATGGCCTTGGCAATGGTGGGGGGCTGTTTGGCCCAGGCCTATGCTGGTCCTGCTGCAGCTGTTTTCGCAGGATCATATTATGTAGCATAGCAAATACCATGACAATTTGGGTACATGTAGTTGGTGAAAACTGCAAGGCTCCACCAGATGTGTTCAGGCACCGGGACCGTGACTTGAGCAGCTCAAACACATGCTCGATTACATTTCGTGTTTGTGCGTGTGCCTCATTATGGCATTCCTGTTCAGGTGCGTGTGCATTTCTGATGGGTGTCATCAGCCACGGCTCCAGTGCATAGCCAGCATCCCCCACTAGGTGACCATGTGAGATGTCCCCATTGGCAAATGTCTGGTACAGCTGCTTCAGATGCCAGATATGGGAATCATGGTAGCTTCCAGGGCAGCCAGCACACACATTCAGTATTATGCCCTGGGCATTACACACGACCTGGCAGTTGATGGAGGGGAAGCCCTTGCGGTTGAAGTAGACCCTACCCCGCTCACCGGCTGGTGCTTTGATGCGTATGTGCTTGCAGTCTATTACACCCACTACCTCAGGATATTCCGCTATTTGCTGGAAGGGATGCATATTGCTGGCCAATTCCTCATGGGAATTGGGGAAATATACATGATCACCGACATGTGCTGACATGGCATCCAGGAACTGGTGCAGCACCCTGGATGCTGATGCCTGTGATATCCCCATCATATCACCAGTTGGTCTCTGGAAGGTACCTGTTGCTAATATTCTTAGGCCAGCACATGCCTTGGTTTCCACTGGTATGGGTTCTCCTCTGTTGGTTCTGTGTGTGAGGCGTGGCCTGCACAGCTCAACAATTTGCTGCAAGAGGTCTCTGTCCACTCTATAGCGCTCCACTATCTCCAGCTCATGTAGCCCCTGGTAGGTTACCCTGGGCCTGTACACTCTTCTTTGTCTCCTCACTGTGGGTTGTACAGCAGCATTTGCATTATCACCACCCTCAGCATGTTGCATATGTCGTCTTATAACAGCAATGGCAGCCCCTAACATTTCTTTGTCTCAGTAAAGCTTTTTCAGTTTTCACTTCTATTAGCTTACTGCAGTGTTGCAGTGTCTCTTGAGAGAAACATAATGGACTGTTGTTTGCAGAGTTTTAAGTGCTGGGATGGGCTGGGCTAGTATACCACCTGTGTAACTGCCTGATTCTGATTGTTTTCACCTGCTAGCTCTGCTAGTACTCCCTGGTAACTTCCTACTATTTGGTGTGCTTCCTTTTTCCTTTCTGTTTCCTCAGGGGGGAGCGCCACGCACACAAGCGCAAACACGCGCACAGCAGCTAACACTCGCTCCCACATGCTTACACAGACTAAAACTTGCTTATTCTTGTTAAAATAAACGCACACCAGCGCAAACTCGCTTACAACTGTTTACACAGCCTTACATATGCTTACTCCGGCTTACACGCGCGCACACACGCTAACACGCACGCACACCGTCTTACTCGGGTTTACTTGCGTGCACACGCACGCATGCACACTCAGCAAGAAACTTTGGTGTTATCCATGGCATACACCTTCAATTTCTTTACTTGCTGTGTCATCAGTACACTAGTCAGGGTAACTTTCCGATGAGCCTGTGCATGTTGGTACTCATTATTGTCATGTTTCATTACTTATTTGCCCCCTCCTTTTTTTACTTAATGAGTACAATGTATTTGCCTTGATAAACATTTCTTTCTTCCTGTACTTGCCCCAGTACTGGAGTTCATTTCATTTTGCACAAACATTTTGAGGGGGAAGCCAAGATTTTCTGGATGCATTATTTTGCCTCCTTGGTTAGTTAAAATGCCTTCCACTGTAGTCATTAAACCTATCACCTAGGATCTCTTGCTTTCCCCTTAGACAAATGCAGGCTCTCTAGCAATAAAGGCCTGCATCTCTCCAATAAATACTCAGTCCTGCATGAACCCAAAGCCCTGAATTGCACAGATGTTCAAACATTTGTTGTACCTTATGATGTGAAATACTCCATCATTACCAATGCCATAAACAGTACATCTGAGAATGCTACAGTAAGTGCTACATGCCTTTGAGTCCTCTTCATCTATCAGACTCCTTCTGTATTACTATGGTCGCTTATCAAGCCAGATCATTGGTATGTACATGGACAATATCAAGCTTCCAACTAATTGCATCTTCAGTACAAATGATTCATCTCTGTCCTTCCCATTCATGTTACCTAGCATATACCTTAGCTCCCTATCTGTTCCTAGCCCTAGTTTTACCTTTTTACATATTAAATTCTCAAAAATGAAGATATTTTCGTTTCTTGGGGCTGCTGATATATAACTCTTCACTGTGAAGTTTCTCAATACCCTCTTTAATTTTGACTCTTGATAGAGCTTTGTCAGCACATAAACGTACCAATAAAGTATTTGAACAGCACAGCAGAATGTTTGGGTGAATATATGCTTGTTTCATTGCTTCACGCTTTAGAGTCTACTATGGTCCATCAGATTCTTTTTTAACACTTCACAGAGATGGTTACAGATGTCATAAACCAAGATCTGTAGATTTATAGCTCACACCTCTAGATCTGAACACTGCTGGGTCACTGTGCAGAAAGCCAAAATGCCACCAGTTGTACAGATGACAAGTAAAGCCTCCTGCTCTCTGATTTATGAAGTAAGTAATGCAACTAAAGGAACATCTCACTCTTGACTTTAAATTGATCTTCTGTAATCTGTTTCATCTGAAGTCTATTGAACACCACATTGCATTGCCTAACCTTGGTACTCCCTCAATATTCACAGATGTTTTTTTTCCAAGGCCTTCTCAGTTTAGGTGCCCAAAGTTTGGAATGCATTGTCACTCACAATTAGAAATGTACTAATCCACCCACAAATTCAAAACTAGCCTTACTGCTTACTACTGTGCCTAAATCAGATTTAGTGAGAATGTGTGGACTGACAGCAGAGCTGATACAGTACAGATAATTACCTGGCTGTATTTGATTCTGTAACCATCTGGATATACCAAACTGATATAAGTATACTTTTTTGCACTTGATCTGTTTTAATGATAGTTAACAAAACTGTACTGAATTTATTTATTTGCTTCATTGTTTATTGCTGGCCTCTGTACAAAACTGTATTGCATTTATTTATTTATTTGTTTCATTGTTTATTGCTCGCCTCTGTCTGCATTTTGTTTGTTTTTCCCACCTTCTTACCCAAGTGTTGTTTTACTCTTAAGCTTGGTGGCTTCAGAATTGCCCACCCCTGCTGTAAATTTTATTTTGGTCACTCCTCCCACTCCCATCTCATTTGCTCACTCAACTGAGTACAGTGAGATCATTTGGGAAGGACTACCCCCTTGTTCCTTGATTTTGGACACTCCTGTCAGTCCTACCTCATCAGCTCAGTCTACTGAGTACAGAGAGAGCATTTGGGAAGACCAACCCCCTTAGTTTCTTAATCATCAACTATCTTTTGTTTCCTCCCTCTCCGCCTAAAATAAATTATACTTTATAAAAAAAAATTACACTTTATTCAGCTGCTTTTTGCGTTAGTAGCCTGATTAAATTTATCTGTCTAAGCATCTTAGTTTAGTAGAACTTGGGCTTCAGGCCAGTTACTTTACATTTAAGAAGGTTTTTGTGGTCTGCACCCTTGTGGACAAATTCATATCAAAACCCTCTCTCCACAAGTCCATTCAAGTATTTGAAACACTATGTCTGGACAATTCCCTTCAATTTCTCCTGCCAGCCTGATTAATATGGGCATACTGAGACAGTGTAGCAAGTGCCTCATGTTTACTGACAGCTCTCTTCTCCTAGCACATAATTCTTCTACTTGCGAGAAATGCATCTTCATCAGTAACCTGGAATCTGTGTTCTCTTGCACCACAGTCAGTACTCCTGACAAAGAGGAGATTGCCAGCACAAACACCACACCACTCACATCACATAGCCAAGCGCAACACACACACACCTTTGCAGAGGTCCTCAATAAAAACTTACCTAAACAGCAGAGACCTGCAAAATACACTCACAAACATTCAGGATACAGCACCAAACACATCACATACTGCAGGCAACACACCAGTGTCTCACAAACACAGCCCATAAGGCAAAACAATAAACCAACACAGCCCACAAGGCATAACAATAAACCAAACATACTAGTCATTCCATGCTGTGGAATAGCCTTCCCATGCATGTCAAACAGAGTGCCTCAGTGGCCCTCTTCAAGAGAAATCTTAATGAGTGGATGGGAAATAGAAAATTAACCCCGGGATCACTCCAGTGGCTCTACTTGACTGAGGCACTGGGAACTAAGGTTGGGTGGCATGATGCCAGGGTAATCCTATGGGCTAGGCTTGGCTATGCTGGCCTGCATCTGTCACCCCTGGGCTTCCAGATACTGGCCAAGGCTCTTGCCACCCCTATAGTGCCTTTTTTAGGTGGTGTTCGAAAGAACAAATTACCACCATAACAGCTACAAACAAATGCAATCTGATGGTCATGCTGCTCAATGCTAGAAGTCTAAATCTCAAAAGGCATTCATTCAAAGCACTCCTTAAAATGGAGAACCTTGACATTTGTGCTGTAACAGAGACCTGGTTCAAGACAGCAGAAAACACCCTTACACTACCAGGCTATAACTCTTTCCACACCTTTCGGCCCCAGAACTTGGACTGAAGCTCCAAAGGCGGTGGTGTTTCCATATTCATAAAGGATGCGCACACCTCCAGACTGGTAGCCCAACATTATGCATCAGAGATACTTCAGGTGCAGCTAACACTGGGTATGACAACGATTCAGGTCGTAGCCTGCTATGGGTCCCCAACCATGTCCCAAGACTCACACTCCATGTTCCTAAGCACCCTGGAGAATATTAGGGTCCAACCTAACACTCTCATACTAGGCGACTTCAACTACCCCTCCAATAACTGGGAAAACTACTCATGTACCAATATACTTGCTCAACATTTCCTGGAGTTCATTAATTCCACTGCCCTGGACCAGCTTGTTCTTACCCACACTAGAAGTAGCAACATCCTTGACCTGGTCATTACTAACATGGACAACCATTGCTCTACACCAATAGTCAGCTCCTCCCTGGTTAGATCTGACCACAGGCTAATCACCTTGGAAATCGACATCCCCCTTGCAAAGGTAACCACCGTGAAAAACTTCTCCAAAGCTAACTTTGGGCTTCTAAAAACAGAGGCGGCACCCATGCAAATGGAGAATAGTTGCATGACTGCCCAATCATACACCAATGCACTGTATGAACACGTACACAAATGCATGGATCTCGCCATACCCAATAGAACCAAGATGCTCTCTTCAAAAAAAAAAAAGGAAGCCAGTCTGGTGGTCCCCTGCCATAAACAACTCTACAACAAAAGGAGTAAACTGATGCGGAATAAGGTGAAGTCCCAAGGCTGGAAAAACTCCCTTATCAGCCTCAACAAAAAGTTGAGATCCCTCCTCAAATCCTCTAAAGCTAGCTATGAAAACAGAATTTCAGCAGACAGTAAAGACAAACACAAGGCCTTCTATAGTTATGTAAAGAATCTCCAAGGCAATACCCAGATTTGCTCTGAGCTACTGCACAATGGTACCTCCTATACCAAGCCAACAGATATTGCCAATATACTGGCTGACAGATTCAGTGCCAACCTTACCCCTCCCCTCCCCTCCCAAAGGACCAATCACAATACCAGTAGATTGCCAGGCACCCAGTATTACTGCTGCACAGGTTAAAACAGCACTGTCCAAGGCCAAGAATACAGCTTCTGTGGGACCTGACAATATCCCTGGCTGTGTTCTACATGAACTACAGAGTGAACTGGCACCTCACCTGTGTGCCCTGTTCAGTCACAGCCTCACCTCAAGCTTTGTCCCTACCAAATGGCGCACTGCTACAGTCATCCCTCTCCACAAAGGAGGAGCGACTACAGACCCTGGGAACTATCGCTCCATTAGACTGATGACTTTGATATGCAAAGCTATGGAAGGCATCATCATGGACCTAATAAACAAGGATATAGGGAATCTCCAAACTCTGTATCCCACACAGTTTGGTTTTGTGAAGGGTAGATCATGCCTGCTCAACTTGGTTGACTTCTTTGAGTCAGTCACCAGAGCTGTGGATGAAGGCAAGGTGGTTCAATAGCCTACCTTGATCTGGCCAAGGCCTTTGATACCATTCCCCACTCAGGAATCATAGAAAAACTCACTAAGCTAGGCATCAACCCCTATATCACTAGGTGGGTTGCAAACTGGCTCACATATAGAACCTACAGTGTGAAAGTAGCTGATTCCAAGTCAGACTGCCGACTAGTCACAAGTGGAGTCCCACAGGGTTCGGTCCTGGGTCCTCTCCTGTTTGATATCAACTTCTCTGAAGTCCAGGTCAACACGAAGGAACTCTGTCTGACAAAGTACACAGATGATTGCAAGTTGGGAGCTATTATTAACTCCCCAAGTGATGTTGACATCCTACAGAATGGCCTCACTGAGACCACCGATTGGTGTCAGAACCATGGCCTTAAGCTCAATGCCAAAAAATGTGATGTTATCCCCTTTGGGAAAACCCCATTTCCCATGAATTACCACATTGATGGTAGTCCATTGAACACAGAAGACATTATAAGAGATCTGGGAACACAGGTTGACAGCAACCTCTCTTTTGATCACCACATTGCAACTGTGGTCAGAAAGTCCTTCTATGTGGCACATCTCATTAAGGGTTTTGCATCCAGGAAGAAAGAGGTCATTGTCTCCTTCTATTCTTCCTTCATTAGGCCAATCATCGAGTACAATGCCCCATTTGGCATGTACCTCACTAGACATCTGCAACAACTGGAGAGGCCACAAAAGTACCTCAGAAAAAGGATCCTAGGCCTTAAACACTTGTCCTATATGGACAGGTTCAAAAAACTCCAACTATTCTCTGTCTCATATTGCCTACTTAGAGCCAATCTCTGCTTGATTTACAAAGCCATGTCTGACCCAGCTGTGTTAGAAATGCTACATCTAAAGAAATCCCAATCCCTCCACGCCATATGCTCCAGTGACCTCAACCTCATTACCACAATCAACAGAATGTACTGGAGGGACAGGTTCATAAGCTAGAGACTGCCCATGCTATGGAATAGACTTCCCATACATGTCAAGCAGAGCACCTCGCTGACCTTCTTTAAGAGAAATCTTGATGAGTGGATGGGAAATAAAAAAATTCACTCCGGGGATAACTCCAGTGGCTCTACTCGACAGAGGCACTGGGAAATAAGGTCAGATGGCACGATGCTAGGGTAATCCTATGACTAGGCTTGTAAAGGCCCCATGAACCTATATATATATATATATATATATATATATATATATATATATATATATATATATATATATATATATATATATATATTTATATACACACACAGACACACACACACACACACACACACATATATATATATATATATATATATATATATATATATATATATGTGTGCACATATACGTATATATGTGTGTGACTAGCTGTATAAGTTCATCATTAAATCCCTGCTGCAGCAGTCTAAGCTATATGGGTTGCATCCTATATAGGATATAACAGCTATCTACCTCCCAAAGCTTAAGGGCAGCTTTCATGCACCCAGAGCACTGAAAGCTTGAGCTAGGCAGGGAGAAAATCAATGGACTGGGTGCCAAGTTCTTCAGAGCTTTACTGGTGCTGAAGCGCATTCCTCCTGCGGTCTTTTGAGAAGTGATGGTCAGTCAGCATTAATCCATTGTTGGGCAGATAAGCTCTCTTAAGAAAAAAAAAACTTTCCCATTTATTTTTTGACTAAAACAGTACTTTTCTCAAGGAGTTGCTTATTTTCAGCTAGATTTTGATGTTCTAAGGACTGTTACGTGATATTCTTGTCAGTTGAAGCAATGTAATTCATTTTACTGATTTTAGTGCAAACCTTGGTTTTACTCAAATTTATTTTACTTTTTATGGGCAAGTGTGATTTTACTTGCCACTGTGTATTTTTTGTGACAACACTATACTGCTTTTTTTGATAATTGCCCTTTACCAACTATTGCTGACATCGCTTGCCACATTTCAGGCTTCTTTCTCAGCTTAACTATGAAACACCTTACTGATTCCTCAGTTCTTTCTCCCTTCCTCCAGAAACAAGAAAAAAGAAATTTCAAGACAGCCTTTCCAAGTTCAGCAGGCTGCTTTCCTGCCTCAACTGCAGAAGGGTGACCCTGCAATGGCCATTTCAGGGTTCTCAGACCACTCATCTTCTTACTTGGACTCCTTTGGTGTAGTGTATTTAGCCACCATGGATGGGGGTGGGTTAAACAAGGACATGGTTAAACATGTCCTCCGTGGCTGTTAGATTGTCCTCTGCAGGCACTGGTGAACCACTCTTGCTGGTCTCAGAGGAAGGATTGGGAAATGCTTCTCTGCCCGGCCAGACTAAGATGCCTGGTGATATCCCTGATGTGAGTCTGCCTACTTCTATGAATATTCCTATTAAAAAGAAACAGAGAGTAGAATATTTATCTTTTCTTGTGTCTGTTAACATAGATAGTGAACATTTATTGAGCTTAGTGCTGCTGGTAAGAGATAATGAAATTCTTCTGTTTGTGAAGATTCCCACTGTGCTACAAAGGGAGTAGAATTAGATGGAACAAATTCAACCACCAGAGAAAACACCAGCACAAGACTCTCCAGTCAAAGACCTGATACGCTTCAAGTTTAAAACTTGGACTGTTTTAGCTTTCGAATGTTGGTTCCTGTTGGCTCCGCACTAGCATATTTTGGCTTTTGAGGGAATTAAATTAATTTATTTCTCCTCTGACAACAGATTCTGACTCTGATGAGAGTATTTCTTCTGATTTTCCCTTGGAATAATTTTTGTTTTCGGAAACCATATCTAGAATGAATCGATATTTATTGTGAAAATATACTAGCAGTAAAAATGCTTTTAGTCCCTTTAGTTTTATATACAGGTCAGGCATATTTTTATCAACCAGAGTAAAGTTGTGGAGAGCAATTAATAAAGAGTTGAAGGATTTTATCTTGGGGGGGGGGGGCAAGGGTCAAGTGGGATAAGTTGATCCTTACAGTAGAACAAGGTAGATTAGGATTACCTGATTTGAATGTATATTTTAGAGATTCACATTTAAGGTTCATATACATAACACAAGCAGAAAGCTATAATTCAAAGTGAAAAGGGCTAAAGATGAAGTGGGGGGGGTCAAGAAATAAGGAGAGAGTGGGATTTTGGATGCAGATCCTTAAGGAGAAAAACAAAACCACATAGAATATTATATTCATAAAGTAGCAAAAACTATTCCAAGAACTAAGCTAATACAAGAATGGAGAAAGCAATTTGAGGTAGAGAATAGGCGGGGGCTGGGGCTGGACTTTTGATGAAGAAAACTGGCAAAGGAACCAAGATATTGGGAGCAAATAACTAGAGAGGGAAAGTTAAGAGAATGGGAAGAGGCCAAGAAGACATCTGGACTTCAGGCTAGAGACTGCCTTCCCTATCAGGGCTTGATATCTGAGTATAGGCAAAGAGAAAGGGATAGGGGAATTTTATGTAAAAGACCTGCTCTGATAGTATTTTTAATTGAATCCAGAACAGAAACTTCTGTTAAAAAGGGATAATTAGTAGGAATATAAAATACTGCACAATAACTATAGGAATCAATCAGAGGAGGTTAGAAAAGATTGGGAAGAGCAATTCACTTGGAAACAATGGATAGACATACATAAGTCTTTCAAATATGCAACAAAGTCTAGAATATTTAAAATATTTTTACTTGTAATTGTTTGCATATGTATTTTTATTCCTCAAGCAGATTCCAAAGAATTTTCCCTCAGGTAGATGGCAAATATTGGAGGTGTGATGGGGAAGAAAGAGGTAACTGGGAACATATGTTTTGGGAATGTAATACTTTGGCAGACTTTAAAAATTCCTTACAGAATACTATGTCAGAAGTATTGCATGAGCAAATGGGTAACTAAGGACATTCTTTGAGCAGCAATACAGGATCTGAATTGCCTAGACACAGTAAGGCCTTGTTAAGTTTAATTCTGGTGGCCATCAAAAAAGCAATTACTAGAAAATGGAAATCAAAGTCTAAACCAAGCGTATTTGAAGTACTGAATATTGTAACAGAGGTAAATGAAATAGAAGTGGGATGTTTAACAAGGGTATTACTAAATTATATAGAAAAAAATGGAAATTGTGGGAACAATACACGTAGAATAATGTTTTGGAAGGGGAGTGAGGTTTAAGGGAAGGCAAGAATCGATCAATTTATGTAATGTTAAATTGATGATAAATATACAAAAGAATATGTGTGATGTATAATGTTTGCAAGTGAGTATATGTTAAAATGGTTTGCTTTATTTTATATAAATGTGCTATATGTTTGTATCTTATGTGATAATTCAGTAAAGGTGTTAAAATTTAAAAAAATATTTTCAGTGGGAATAAAATGAGATTCCATTTTCTTTGAAAAAATATTATGATTTATTACAAATCGAATTTCCCCAGTCAGCTGCTGTTCCTTCTGTCTTTCCAACTTTTGACTATGTTTTTACTATAAATCAGCAAACCACAGCAGAAAAACACAAAATAAGGAAAAAAGACCACCAGGCTGTAAAAACCACACGTTTATTCCTCTGACGTCTCAGCAACACAAGCCTTCAAGGAGTATAACATTACATAAATCACCACCTGCCTATATACCCACAACAATTAAACAATAAAACAATTATAGTAAATAAAACAATTAAATAAAGAACCTCCAATTAAGTTATGCATTTAACCCATTTGGGGTCAAAGTATTATATTTTAAAATATATACAGATTCCTTAGACAGTAATTCATTTTTTATATAATTTTCATCATGTATATAAACATTAATCTTTTCCAACACTGAACCTCTCAGTCCTTCACTATTCCCTCTATGCATCTGATTAAAATGTACTGCTACAGAGCTCTCCATTTTATCATTACTTATATCTCTCAAGTGCTCTAATAGCTTAACTTTAAAAGTTCTCTTACTTTGCCCTATATAGAACTTATTACAGGGACATTTGAGGGCATAAATAATGCCCTTAGTATTACAGCAAAACAGCCTTTAGCCTGGAAACTTTGGCTATTAATTTTATTAAAATTTTACACAACATATTTACAGGCTTTACATCTACCACATGTACTAGTTCCATATTCTGAAAGATTTTTATGTTCACTTACATCAGGAAAAAGGAAAAACAAACTTAGATTTCACTAAGAAATCTTTCAAATTTCTACCTCTCCTATATGAAATAATAGGTGATACAACTAATATTTCACTAACATGTTTTAATGTTAAAATATAGCCCCAATAGAATTTTAATAGTCTTGTAAGAATCGGGCTAAAACTACTATAAGTAGTTACAAAATACATTATTTCTTTTCTATCCTTCCTTAGATTTCTATAATATTCTTGTGGTACTACACTGTCTTCCATTTTTAAAAAAAATATATTCTTTCTTTATTTTATCTCAACATTCCTTCAAAAGTTCATCACTAAAGCCCGTGTTCCTAAACATACATAAAGTTTTGTCCATTTCACTTTTAGTGCTCCTCATTATTACATAACCTATAAATCTGAACGAAATCACCAAATGGTATGGCTTCAATAGTGTGTGGTGGATGACAATTTTGGGCCATTAAATAATGTATGTCACCCTCAAATTTTCTATGGACTGTAGTAAGAATAACATTGTCTCTACTACTATCCAACAAGACATCCAGATAAGAGACAATTTTACCTACCTTAAATCCATCAAATTTTAGACCAATTTTATTGTTGTGTAATTCATTTACAAAAGTCTGTACTTCACTCATACCTACATTGCATAAAAAAATTAAATCATCAATGTACCTGAAGTACTTCAGTACATATTTATAAAAAAATGTGATCTATATATATATGGATCCTCTTCAAAACATCTAAAACCTATAACATTTAATTTCATAACATTGAGACCAGAACATCTAAAACTCAAAACATCTAAAACCCATAACATTGAATTTCATCTACCAGTACAAATCACATGAAAATAACATCCCCTCCACATATAATGACATATAATGACACCAAACTACCAAACACACTTTTTACTACATTTCTGCAGGGGGGCTTGATACAGTGGGGTTAGGAAATCAACTTTTTCCCACTGTAGTGCGATCTTGGAGTTGGTATATTTAATTTACAGGGGGTGTGGGGGTGGAGCCACCCACATGGGGGTGCAGGGGGGCCTGCCCCCTGCAGAAACATAGTAAAAAGTGTGTTTGGTAGTTTGGTGTTGTTATGTGTAATGGGGATGTTATTTTCTTGTGATTTGTAGTGTTAGATGTTATGAAATTCGATGTTATGGGTTTTAGATGTTCTGGTCTCAATGTTATGAAATTAGATGTTATGAGTTTTAGATGTTTCAAAGTACACCTGTATAATATATATATATATATATATATATATATATATATATATATATATATATATATATATATATATTCTTTCTCAAAAAGGCCCATACTTAGGTAAGCATAAGAGGGGGTAAATGATGCCCCCATAGCTGTTCCCTCTTTCTGTCTATATAATTTACCATAAAATTCAAAAAAAGTATTCCTAAGACAGAAATCCAGAAGTTCAATAATATACTCGGTTACTGGGCTATCGCCCAGAAAATATCTAACTGATTCCGAACCAAGTCATTGTTAATACTGGTGTAGAGGCTTTTGACATCAATGGATACCCAATACATATTTTCACTCCATTGTATAGATTAAATTTTTTTCAAAAAAATCAAACACATCCTTAATATATGCTGGTAATAACTGAACTTTAGATAATAAGAAATTATGTAAAAACTGTCCAGTTTTACATAAAAAAAATTCCCTTCCAGAAACTATAGGGTGACCAGGGGGATTAGTAGTAGATTTATAAATTTTTGGAAGGTATTAGAAGTGGGCCATCTTGCAAACTTTAACAGCAAATTTTCTTGTACTATCCTCAAAAGGAAAATAACTTAACCTATACCCTTTTCGTATTAACTCACTATATTCATTCAAGGCTTTAATATAAACTTCATTTTCAACACTTTCATATATATTTCTATCATTCAGATGATAGATGAGTATATAGGCAGGTGGTGATTTATGTAATGTTATGCTCCTTGAAGGCTTGTGTTGCTGAGACGTCAGAGGAATAAGCCAATGTTTTTACTATAGTCTGCAACATGCATGATAGCCAGCCTGCAGCCCCTAAGAAGGCCGATAGACTGCATAAGATTTCTCAGCCTTAGAATTACTTATTTTCTAATCCCAGATCTGATCCTGCAGTAATTTCCTTGCCAAATTATTCTACAGTTAAACAATTAATAAATGCTAATTCCTTTTTCCTCAGACAAGGATGAAAAAGCTTTCAATATATCTGGGAAAAGAGTGTATTCTTATTTAGAATTCTTAATTGTGAAGCTCACTTGTTAAAGTTTTTGTTTGCTTCTTTTGAAAATATGAGGAACATTACTGCCACTTTTTCCTTCATCTGAGAGTAAATCTTCTGTAAATGGTTTTATAGCTTTTGTTTCCTAAGTAACCAAACATTCTTTGGAGTGTTCTTATGACTCAGCTGATGCATCTTCTGGAGGAATAGCTACTGGATCTGTTATGAGAAGATTTGCAAAGTTAACTTCCCAGCATTTACCTGAAGATGTGTAATCTGACATTTTGAATTCTTCCCTTAATAGAGAGGTTGCAGGTAAACCATCTGCTGCTGAGGTCCTGAGAAAATGTGATGAAAGAGGAAAACTGATTCAAGGGATGACTCCGATTTTTCAGCCTTCCTTCTCCAAGTTTGTTATAGGTTTCATCCCTAACTTAGGATCCCTCTATAAAAAGCAAACTAAGCAGATTTAGCAAACGTTAGACAAGCAGACATTAAATATTAAATGGAAAGGAGGTTCTTAACAGAAGGGGAGCTTCCCAGAAACAAGGACAGTCCAACAAGTCTGAATGACTATTTACAAGGTGTAATCCCCTCTTCCACCCTGACAATGCTATAATTCTTCCCTAAAATCTTGGTCTCCATTTCTCAGTTTGTCAACAGCTAATTTCAGATGAATGGGTTCTGACAGTTATCCATAAGGTGTACAGATGGCAGTGGGAGTCCTTACCTCATTTTTAAGGGATTCCTCCTCATCCTTCAGATCAAACTTTTTTACTTCTCCCTGTCATACAGCATCTGCTGGATCAAGATTATAGTAGAACCTGCCCTTATCTCTCCCTTGCAGTAAAGATTTTTATTCAGGGATGTTTCTGGTACCAAAGAAAGAAGCGCCATGGAGACCAGTCATACATTTCTTCTTTTTTAACTAGTTTGTGATAGTTCAAACTTTCAAAATGTTATTCCTTCACAACCTGCTTCCTGTTCCCCCACTTTCAGTTTTTTTTTTGATAACTCTAGTTTTAAATTATGCATATCATCATATTCCAGTAGCTACAGATTGCAAGTGTTTCTTAAGATTCTGAGTCTGGTTTGTAGTTTAAGTTCCCTGTATTACACTTTTGGTTGTCTACTGCTCCAACAGTATTTACAAAGTGTCTGGCTCCAGTGATAGCCAATTGCAGACTGCAAGGTATTCCCATTCTTCCTTATTTAGATGAATTGCTTATCTTTGCAGAGTCTTTTTTGATTGTCAGAAATCTCTCACTTGGGTAAGAGATTTCTTTTTGCAGACTGTTTTTTCAGGGGAACATATATAAATCTTGTATAATTCCATCCTACAGAACAGTATTCCAGAAGTATCATCTAAATACAGTCATTCAAAGAGATTTTCTCTCACAGAAAAAGTACATGTCCATCTATAGCTATTCCTGATTATTTCTACTCTGTTGAGGACTTCAGCAAGGGAATTTCTCAGGATTTAAAGATTCATAGCATCTTTGATACCCAAGATTCCTCTAGTCAGACTCCACATGACAATGATTCTGTGGTACCTAAAATCTGTATGGTCCCAACATCAATTTTCCCTGACCTTTCAAATCCCAGTTTTTATATGAAGTCAATTATTTATTTATTTATTTATTTGTCTTTGTTGACTGGGAAAAGTCTGATGGGGTAAAACCCATTTTCATTGGAGGCCACGGGAGAAAAACTCCACATTTAAGTTGCACATGATGTAAATTTATAACTGCAGAGTAAAACATCTATATATGAGCTTATTTGCATGATTTTTAAATATTTATTTTATGAACATAGCATTTTAACACGAAAAACAAAAGAGAAATTAACATAAATTGGCTAATTATTGACATACGATAATTAATTTATTGATAGCATGATTGCTGCAGGGAAAAGATCAAACTGAGGTGTTTTCGAATTTAGTTATAATTTACAGGTAGACAAGTAGAATGTAGCGTAAAAATGCTAAGAGAGATATGAAAGAAGAAGTTATGATAAATAGTCAGAAGAGGAATTGTAGTTAGTGGTGGGGTATGAGAGGAGGAAAAGTAAGAGTTTAGGACATAAGTGCAGTATGAGGACTAGTGATAAGGTACAAAAAGACTGGGAAGCAACATGGCTACATTGGCAAGGCTGACATTTTTCCTTCCAGCTCCACTACAACTTCAACTGACTGGCTGAATGCTAGAATTCTAATTGTTTTAAACACATATTTTCTGAGAATGCACAGCAAAAGGAGGTAAAGAAACCTACTACTGGGAAATCTTATATTAGCAAAAGGAAAAAAAATTTAGTTGGTTCAACAATAAGAACCAATACATTTTTAAGGCTAACATTTCTCTGGTCTTACAATATTTTTGTGAGTTATTTTTTCTGCCTTTCTTATTCATCTGTCAAGGGTCATCTTTTGGCTACTTCAGTATGTCTGCCCATTAATCCCCATTTATCAATGCATGTTCATATCAAGATGTTTTTGAAAGGGATTCTACATACTCATTCACCTAGAAAACAGCTGGCTCCTCTTGGGGTTATTAACTTTGTTTTCTAAAAATGAACTATTACTGCATTTAAACCATCTTATCAGGCTGATTTGAGGTTCTTAACATGGAAAACAGTGTTACTTATTTTTCTGACTTATGTAAAAAGAGTGAGTTGTAAGCTATTGCGATGGGTCACTCAATCTCATTTTTCATAAAGATAGTTTATTTGATAATAAATCCTATATTTATGCCTAAAGTGGTATCTGAGATTACTTTGTACCAAGCTATCCATTTCCCTGTCTTCTTCCCAGAACATAAAAATGAGGGGAGAGGGGATTCTTACTCTGGATGTCCACAGACAACTCCAATACTATCTTGACAAAACTAAAACTTTCAGAAATTCTGATCAGTTATTAATTTTTTATGAAGGTAAGAAAAAAGAACAACCATTGTCAAAACTGACAATTTCTGAATTGTTGTCCCGTGCTGTTTCCTTTTGTTGCTCCTACCATTATATTTCATTAAATATCAATTCCAGGCAGGGTCAAGCCACATTCTATAAGTGCATTTGCTTCTTTAGTGGCTTTTTGGAAAGAGGTACACTCCAGAAATATTTGAGAGACAGCAACTTGGCCCTCTGTACATACTTTTACAAAGTTGACATTGCTAAAACCATTCTCCAGGGGCTTTTGAACGCTCATCTTTCTTCCTCCCACTCTCTCTAAGCTTTGGTATTCTATTCATATAACTTAGGTTACAGCAATATGGATCTAATGATGAACAAAGTATAGTTGTGCAAGTACACTTGCCATAACGTTAGATTTCAAATAGATCACTGCTGTGGTAGTCACTCCCTCCCTCCACCTCCCAATTATTTTTTAATATGTTTTTTGTTTGCCAGGGTGAAGACATTAATTTTTATCTTGCTAGCATTGTTCTCTTTCAGGGTTCTAGACACCCTCTTTCAGATGACATGAAAACTCAGAAGGGCTTGATACCCAGACCACTAATTTTCTCTTTGCCTAGCTCAAGCTATCAACAGTCTGGGCACATGGAATGTACCCTTAAGCTTTGAAAGCTGGCTGAATGTTATAGCCTAAGCAGGGTATAACCAATATAGCTAAGGCTATATGTGTGTGTGTGTGTGTGTGTGTGTGTGTGTGTGTGTGTGTGTGTGTGTGTGTGTGTGTGGGTCTACTTTGACCCATCGAAATAACACTTAAACTCAGTTTCACTAGTCCGGTTTCACGAAAGTACATTTCTCCAGAAATCAGCTAGAAAAGGTGAAGAGAAAACATTGACTGGGAAGAATCCTGCAGCTGTTCAGCAAAAAGCAGTTCAAGCTCCAGCTTTGGTACAAGAGATGGCTTGCAGTAACTTAGAGGAAATATAAGTCAAATATACTCAGAGCTGATTAAAATAAAAACACTGGAGGTGTATATCAAGTCAAATAATGAAAGGCTAGAAAAATGGAAGAAGCTTTAAACAGCGATTCAGATGAACTGATAAAACTGAAAAAAAATCAGAGGTTGAAATGAAGAAAATGATGGCTGAGTATGAGACTGCTCAAGAAGAGCTATTTAAAAAAATTGTAAATTTAGAGGACAGAGCACGCAGAGAAAACTTGGGATTTTCTGCTGTCCCAGAGAAACTGGAAGGAACAAACTGTATCAATTTTATGAAAGCACAGATATGTAACTGTAGTGGTATTCCACAGTAGATTTGTTAATTGACAGGGCACATTGTGTGTATGCTCCAAACCTGGCCGTGAGAAATCAACCAAGACCTGTATTAGTAAAGATGCAATCGTACCAGCAAAAAGAGTTGATACTGACAAAACTGTGGCAGAAAGGTAAAATATTAAAAACTGGAGACAGCAGAGTGTGGACAATGATTATTCACTGTACACCAGGTAGAAGAGAAATATGTTTATCACAGCAATCAGCGAATGTTGAGAAACAGGTGTGAGATTCAAGCTTCTGTATCCAACTGTCTTCAGAATATTTTTCATGGAGGATCAAAGTAATTTTTTGATGCAGAACAGGCTAATCAGAAAATACAAAAGTCTGTCCAACAAAAAGTGAACCATCGAACAGAAGAGTACTCTGCTTCTCATTCTTCTGATAATAAAGCTCTTAGAGAGACTTTGCCAGTGAAACCGTTTCCAATGTTATAAAGAAAAATGCTTGAGAATCGAAAAAGGTAGAGGAATTGACTAGTATACCTTGGAACTAAACCAGAGTCTGGGGCTGGGAGATGAAGATGAATGGGAAGAAAACCAGTAACACTGAAATTAGTGAATAAATGTGAGACTATAAAGCATCAATTACATTTGTGAAATATGGCTTTACAAGAAAAAGAGGCTGGTAAAGAATGGATTTTTTCATAGTTTCATAGTTTATAGATATATACTAGGCTAATGACTACTGTGGTCTTTATAAGCCTAGTCATGCAATTCAACCCAATTGTGTCCCTATGTATCATGAGCATTTATTAGGAGGGGGAATGTTAGTTCAGAAGTTTCTAAAGGTTATGGGGGGTTATGTTAATTTGAACATTACTGTCTGCCTCTGTCTATCAGAATCATGGGGGCCAGACCCAGGGTGAATTTCTGATTTTCAATCCATTGTTCAAGGTTACACCTTATAGGGTAAAAGATGGACTCTGCTTCACATGGATGGGGAGCCTGTTCCAAAGCATGGAAGTCCTCTGAGACATATATGTCTCGCCAACATATTTTATTTTGTCACAAGCAAAATTTAAATCCTTGTAGCTAGTTGTTCTGATGCTATTAATTTTGCAGATGTGCAAAAGGTCCATCAGAGCTGGATCTGAGGATATCTCATATGCCAAGCATAGATCACCTCTCAGTAACCTGTAGAACACAGAGTACAGAGACAGGACTTCAAGAAAATCCATATAGGACAATGTGTTTATACCCTGGATTCTCATGGTAAGGAATCTTTAGGGGCTTTCCAAATATTGCAAATGTTTGGTCAGGTACATGCCGAAGGGGGTATTATACTCAATTATGGATCTAATAAGGGCTGAGTAACTATGCCACTATGGCACTATGATTTCCTTGGACCTGGATGCCACAACCTTACTTAAAGCTGGGTGAAACAGAATGATTTTCTTACTACCTTGCCCAGATGTTGGTCAAAGGCAGATTACTGTCTACATATTTTCCAAGATCCCTGACTACTGGGTCAACTCTGATGGAGTAATTAGCCTGACTAGCAGTTTTCTCAAACGGCACAATAAAGCATTTCTTGGCATTGGGTTTTAGTCTGTGACTTTGGCACCAGTCATTTATCTGTGTTAGACCCTCTTGTAAGATGTTTGTGTCATGGGGGAAGCTATGATAGCTCCCAATTTGCAGTCATCTGTGAACTTGATCAACCAAAGGCCCTTGGCATTACCTTTTACCACCAGGATGTAGATGCCAAATTGGAGCAGTCCCAGCATGAGCACTGATGTACCCAGCTGGTGACTGGTCTCTTAGTGATGGTCATATCACCAATCCTAACTTCTTAGGTCCTGTCTGTGAACCAGCTGGCAATCCTGTGAGTTATGAATGGGTTTATGCCTAGTTCTGTGAGTTTGCCAACTATACCCAAGTGGGGTATTGTATTGAACACCTTAGCCACATCGTTTTCCCCCCATTCATTGCCTTGGTGATCTCCTCATAGAATCCCAACAGATTAAGTAGGCATGATATTCCCTTGACAAAAAAAACAAAATAAAATTGCACCGGCTCGAATAAAAACCCATTTATTTACCACTTAAAAATAACAATAATAGTAGGCTAAGTACTTTCATCTAGAAACATAATCAGACTTCATCAAAACAAAATTCATGCACACCATTACTCATTTTATACCTAAACCAACCAATCATGAAATGGACAACCCTTTTAATTAATTAAACTGAATATGTCAACGTGTGTAAAGGACAATGCTAAAACATGATGACATTTCTTCAAGGTTTAACCTTGATTTTACATAATCAAACATGTATGATAAAACTTTTTACCATTAGTAAAATTAACAAATGTTTAAATACTCATATTATAATAAAACAACTAATAAACCTTAGATTAAAAATTAAATTAGTATTATAAAAATCCATAATATATACGATTTTGCAAATGAAGCCCCCACCCTTTTAGGGTATCCCCCACTGAGGAGGAGTGAACGAATAGCCAGGAAACAAGAAATGAGTGTTCAGGATATGAGCAGAGACAATTATTACTACCAAAGGGGAAAGGGAGAAAGGGGAAGAGGAGAGGTGGAATGTACCCACCATGAAACCCATACAGGAACAGATATTAGTTACAGACAATACCACTGAAGGTAATATATATGGGGAAATTACTACAACTCGTTCAGGTATTGTAAACACCATTTAATATTTTTAACTATACAGATTTACCAATAAATAAGGTTCACTTTGACTTATTTATGAAGGCTTTTCACTTTGTTCCATCTAAACCATTAAATGTGGTGAACACTTTAATTGATTTAAAATTATTTGTAAGAAAATTAAGTCTTAAATTGTGTTTGAATGATGCAGCTAGTATGAGCGTATATTTGAGAAGAAAGAGCACTTATAACCCACCCTTGCACCCTGCTTTGAAAGTATTTGAGGAACTGGTGGAATTTGAACTCAGAAAGTTAAAAACATTTAACAAAAATGAAAGTATGAATTTGTCAGAGACAGAGAAAAAAAACTACTACAGGAACTGACGAATTCAGAGCTCTGCATTATAAAGCCAGATAAAGGGGGTGGGGTGGTCATTATGGAAACTACTGATTATGAAACATTATGTTTGAGATTTTGAGTAATGAGAATAAATATAGCTTGGTTTCTAGAAATGAAATCAATATTGCTTAATCTAAAATAGATTTCTTTGTAAATGACCACTTCTTGCAAGGGGATATGGACATTAAATTGCTTGAATTTTTGACTGTAAAAAAACACAGAGTTCCGATTGTGTTTGGTTTATCAAAGATCCATAAAAACATAGAGAAACACCCTTTTCGTTCTATAATAGCAGGGGCGGGTTCCAGGACTGAACCACATGCTATCTATATTGATCACAAGTTAAAGAGGTTTATAAGTTCCATTAAACATATATCTAAAGATTCATTGGACTTCTTGAGGAGTATTTTAGCTGATTTATACGATAAGGATGTGATTTTGGAAATAATTGATTTGGTGGATCTATTTACAAGTATACCACATGTAGAGGATTGGAATGGTTAAATCATATTTTAATGGAGTGTGATTATTTGACAAATAATGAAAGGAATCTGATTGTTGAGTTTATGGATATAATTTTGAAGAATAATTATATTTATTTTAATGGTGAATACTACAAACAAATGCAGGGTATAGCGATGGGTGCTTGTTGTGCCCCTATTTTTTCTAATTTGGTTCTTTACAATTGGGAAAAGAATTTTCTGTTTAATTCAGGCTATGTAAATCAAATTATCCACTATGCTCAGTTTTTGGATGATATTTGCCTTTTTTGGAAGGGGTCAGAGGGAGACATTGATGAATTTCTTAAATATATAGGGACAACGACTACTTTTTTTGAAATTCACTAGTTTATACTCTAAGCAAATGATTAATTATTTAGATGTGCATTTGTACAAAGATTTTGAGGCTGGCAGATATCATTCTAGAATCCATCGTAAAGAAACACATTCTAATTCCTATTTACACTTTTTAAGTGAACATCCACACCATCAGAAGAAAGATATAGTGAAGGCACAGATGATTAGGGTTTCTAGAATGACCAGTAAAAGGAAGATTTTGAGGATGAGGTTAGATTTGTAAAGGGTTTAGTTTTGGAAAGATGCTATCCTATCAACTTGATTGACAGTTTAATGGATGAGGTGTGTAGACAGAGAGAACAGAAATACTTTCCCCTTTTGGGTAAGGGTGAAACAGAGTAGATTTTAAGTACAGCTGCTACAAATGGACATGACTTGGCATTTATGTATAATTTTTTCGCAGAGGTTGAGAATATTATTAAAAAATACTTGATATTTTAAGCCTCAGCCCGGATGTAAATAAGAAAATAATAGGCCATCAGCATTTGTCAGGAAAAGAAATAGAAATCTAAAGGAAATTATTGAGGCTGGTAGTCCATCTAAGGGTATTAATAATGACAAGAAGGAAGGTACCTATAGGTGTGTTTTTTGTAATCAGTGTAGGTTTATGGCTGACATGTGAAATATATTTGGAGGCCAGGAGCACACGTATAAAGCCAAAAGGAATTTTTAATTGCGGTAGTAGGGGTGTTGTTTACTTGGTTACTTGTAAAACATGCCCAAGTTTTTACGTGGGTAAAATGGAAAGGGCTATTAGGAAGTGTACTCATAGCAAAGACACAAACGCACTTTTTAGACACAGTAGGGAATGTGTTGACAGTAAATATACTTTTTTTGTCTTGGAACAGGTGAAACAAGACCCTAGGGTGGGACCTTGGGAAACCAGATTAGAATATAAGGAACTGTACTGTCAATTAAAATTAGAGGGGGGCAAGCCCCCCAGCATTAAATGACAATATTAGCATTAATAGTGTTTTAAAGATTCGAGCTGCAAAATTCTAATGCATATATTATGGATTTTTATAATATTAACTTAATTTTTAATCTAAGGTTTATTAGTTGTTTTATTATAATATGAACATGAATTTTGTTCTGATGAAGTCTGATTATGTTTTCAGATGAAAGTGCTTAACCTATTATCGTTATTTTTAAGTGGTAAATAAACGGGTTTTTATTCGAGCCATGCAATTTTAGTTTGTTTTTTTTTTAACACTGATTTGGTTTATTTTGATTCCCTTGACAAAGCCAGACTGGGTTGGGTCAAGTGTCTAAAGGTTGCCTATGTCTTTCTTGATTATTTACATGACAATTTGTTTGATGACTTTGCATATTAGAGTGGTCAGTCTAATAGGTCTGTAGTTTCCAGGGTCAGTTGATGGTCTACCTTTGTGAAGTGAGATAACTATTGCAGTTCTCCCTTCTCATGGTACAAAGCCTGTTTGAGGCATAGTTGAAAAGTGACTCAAGTGGTCCTGATAGGTCATGTTTTCAGCTATTTAGAAGGCATCTCAGGATATTGTTGGGGCCTACTGAGGCTGTGTTTTTGTCCTAAGTGAGCACCGCCAAGGCATGCTCCCTGTTAATAGTTAGGGGGCTATGCTAGTAGGTATTTCACAGAGGGAGGCAGGAGGGAGTAAGGGGTGAAGTTGGAGCTGAATTTGATAGCCATGAAATTCACTATGTTGCTCAGGTCAGTTTAGGTAGCACCAATGACCACCAGTTCAGCACACTAATGTGTGCTGCCTTTAATGTTTTGGACATAGCTCCAGATGGCCTTGTGATTGTCTTTAGCCTGTGAGGCTATCTTGATCTAGTAATTGGCTTTGATGGACTTAATTAGTCTTCTTTAAATTACTAGTCTCCCACCAGGACACAAGTGCTCTTCAGCAATTGAATTCTGCTTGCTGAGCACACTCAAGCAACTCTGCAGTCTGCGGCTACCAACCCACCCATACAGTCTAAGAAGGAATCAGTACTGCAAAGCTAAACAAGGATATACATTTTGAGCCTCAAGAGCAGGAGCACACTCATAGGTTCATAGGTTGGTACTAGGCTATCAGCCCTAGGGCCTATACAAGCCTAGCCATAACAATTCCCTGGCTATTTCTTCCCACAGCATTTACTTCCCATTTACTCAAGCAACTCTGCAGTCTGCGGCTAACACCCCACCTATACAGTCTAAGAAGGAATCAGTGTTGCAAAACTAAACAAGGATATACATTTTGAGCCTCAAGAGCAGTTGCACACTCAAGCAGCTCTGCAGTCTGCAACTACCACCCCACCCATACAATCAAAGAAGGAATCAGTACTGCAAAACTAGACAAGGATATACATTTTGAGCCTCAAGAGCAGGGTCAGTCCACCCAGGCATTCTATATGTATGTGTTATGAGAGTGAAGCTATAACATTAGCAGTGTTTCTTAGTAGTTCTCAGCGTGCTAATAAAACTGACTGTTATAGCCTTGTGTCCCCCCCCCCCAGCTAGTGCAGTAATCCTAACTGTACAATAGACAGTATACATTTAATTTAGATCTCTGTGATTAAATTAAGCATCAAGCAGCCCTCTAAGCACTTTCTGCCTTAGTTTGTATCACTTGAGCCCCAGCTGTTTAATTGCAACTCTGTACATTCCCCTTCATTGCTAATGCATCTCCCTACTCTAATCTGTGCACAAACTGGCTACTAATAAGTAAGTCAAGGTGAAGACACACTCCCAACCTTAATAAACCTTGCTGTCTCTTCTCTCCTTCACTTTACAGGTAGAGTTTGAATTATTACTCACCCCCTCTGAGGCCTTCACTGATATATTTCCACTGATTGCCTCTCTGGTTTCACTGGTTTCTTTGCATTCCACCTGGTTTACATCTCTTGTGCTATCCCCCTCCACCACTACTAAGTCTATATTACAATCCTGCTGAGCATGGAGCCATTTTTAAATTATTAGTCTCCCATCAGGACAGAAGTGCTCTTCAGCAATTGAATTCTGTTTTCTGGTAAGCCACTATACCTCAGGAATTTGTTTTAAGTGTCCAGATTTGTAAAGTAACACTTACTTTTTGCTGCCCATTACTCTTGTCTTGGTGGGCTCTGCCCTGCTCCATTCACCCTCAACCACACCCACAGCTCAACCTCACATCACCTCCACCAATCACAGCTCCTCAAGTCAGATCATATTACACCACACCCACTTGCTCCACCACAAAATTCTCCCAACTACTCTTATTCCCGCTAGGCATTATTACATCACCCCATACTACTTACCCATCCACATATAGTGCAACCCTATAATTCCTATCCACACCTCCACCTAGAACCAACTTAAACTTTATAACCATGACTATCACACAACTAAGTCTAGTCTGTCTTCTCATAATTCTTTATAACTCCACAAGTTATCACTCTAGCAATATCCCTAAACTTAGTAGCACAACACTATATTATGCAGTCTCATATACAGATACTACTTCACTCAATGCTTTCTGGAATTCATAAACTCAATGCCATGGATCAACTTATCCACAACCCCACCAGGGGCAACAATATCCTAGATCTAGTCATTACCAACATGAGTGACTGGTGTTCCAGACCTGAAGTCAACGCCTCATTGGTCTGATCTGACCATAGGCTAATTACCCTAGATATCCACATCCTGCCCCCACCCCCCATTAAGGAAACCATGGTAAAATTTTCTCCAAAGCCAACTTCATGCTTCTTAAGACAGAAGTGGTGAACTTCATGACACCCATGCAGATGGACAATACAGTTATGACTACTGAATCCTACACAATTGCACTTTATAAGTACTTACATGAGTGCATGGATCGTGCTATCCCAAACAGAACCAAGACGCTATCCTCCAAAAAAAGGAAGCCAATCTGGTGGTCCCCTGCCATAAACAAACTATACAACAAAAGGAAGAAACTGTTGCAAAAGAGAGTAAAATCCCATGAGTGGAGGAGCTCTCTGGTGAGCCTCAGTAAGAAGCTGCGATCCCTGATAAAAATCCTCCAAAGCTAGTTACGAAAACAAAATCACCACTGATTCTAAAGACAACCACAAAGCATTCTATAGCTATGTCAAAATTCTCAATGGCAACACTCAGATCTGCTCTGAGATACAGCACAATGGCACTAAATATACAGACCCAACTGATATTGCCAACATCCTAGCAGATAGGTTCAGTGCTAACTTTACCCCCCTCTCACTCCCTAAAGAGCCCATCTCTATACCAGAAGAATACAAAGTTCCTGTAATCACGGCTGCACAGGTAAAAAACACACTCTCCAAAGCCAAGAACACAGCATCCATGGGACCAGACAACATCCCAGGCTGCATTCTACACAAACTACAGAATGAACTGGCACCTCACCTAAGTACCATGTTCAATCATAGCCTCACCTCAGGCTTTGTGCCTCCTGAATGGCATACAGCGACGGTTATCCCACTCCACAAGGGGGGAGCTACCACGGACCCCAGGAACTACTGCCCCATTAGCCTGACGAGTCTGGTCTGCAAGGTCATGGAACGTATAATCATGTAACTTATAAACAAAGACATTGGTAATCTCCAAACTCTGGACCCCACCCAGTTCGGGTTTGTAAAAGGCAGATCATGTCTTCTAAACCTGATAGACTTCTTTGAAACAGTCACCAAAGCCGTAGACAAGGGTAAGGTGGTTCACACAGCCTATCTAGCTCTTGCCAAGGCTTTCGACACCATCTCACACTCTGGAATTATAGATAAACTCACTAAACTAGGTATAAATCCCTATGTCACAAGATGGGTTGCTAACTGGCTCACTGACAGAACCCACACTGTGAAAGTAGCAGACTCCAAATCCGACTTCAGACCAGTGACAAGTGGAGTACCACAGGGTTCAGTCCTGGGTCCTCTCCTGCTTGGTATCTACTTCTCTGAAGTACAGGCTAACACAGAAGGTCTTTGGCTAATGAAGTTTGCAGATGACTGCAAACTAGGAGCCATAATCAAAACTCCTAACGAAGTGGAGATCCTACAAAAGGGCCTCACTGAGACGGATGCCTGGTATCAAAACCATGGCCTCAAGCTCAATGCCAAAAAGTGCATTGTCATCCCCTTTGGTAAAAACTCTGTACCCATGAACTACAACATAGGTGGTAGTATACTTAACACCGAAAGTGTGATAAGAGACCTTGGGACACAGGTGGACAGTTGTCTCTCCTTTGATAATCACATCGCCACAGTAGTCAGGAAATCCTTCTATGTGGCTCACCTCATCACAAAAGGTTTCTCATCCAGAAAAAAAGAGGTCATTGTTCCCCTCTACTCATCACTCATTAGAACCATTATAGAGTACAACACCCCTTTTGGTATGTACTTCACAAGACATCTACAACAACTGGAAAGGCTGCAGAAATACCTCACAAAGAGGATTACTGGCCTCAAACAGATGCCCTACGCAGACCGTCTCAAAAAACTCCAGCTTTACTCCGTTGCATATCGCCTACTCAGAGGTGATCTCTACCTAACATACAAAGCTATGTCAAACCCAGAGCTGTTGGACATGCTCCACTTAAAGAAATCCCAATCCCTCTGAGCTACACGCTCTAGGGACCTAAACCTTGTCACCACAATAAACAGAACATGCTGGAAGGATATATTCCTGTCCCAGAGACTTCCCATACTCTGGAATAAACTACCTATCTATATCAAACAAAGCTCCTCATTAGCACTCTGCAAGAAAAATCTTGATGATTGGATGGGAAATAATAAATTCACCCCGGGGATCACCTCTTTGGCTCTGCTCGACAGTGGCACAGGAAAATAATTTTCTTGGTGGCAAAAGCCATTGTACCTTTTTGGCTGGGCTTGTATAGGCCCCAGGGCCGATAGCCTAGTACCTACCTATGAACCTATGAACTGCACATTATAATAATATCTGCCCACAGTTGTTCAAGAGCTATATAACAGACCAATTCAGAACTAAACACATATGCTCTCATTCATACTCCAAAAAAACACAATACTTTCTCACACTCATCACCAAACTCCAACGTCTGTATCACCATTTTAACACCAGGCTCACCATAAGTGGGGATGTCCACCCCAACCCAGGCCCAAATCCATCCTGCCCAAAACAAACTGCTCCAAGACAATTATCAGATCATAATACCCCCACTATCTTCATCCCTGGGCAAATCAAAAACAGCAGCAAAACCAACCATCTTCTAATGCTAAATATTAATATTACAAGTATCAAAAATAAAATACCTGAACTCCAGGCCACAATAGCACACTACTCCTCAGACATTGTTGCTTTAACAGAAACCTGGTTAAATAAAAGCATAGCTAACTCAGAAGTTCTCCCTACCGGCTACAATATCATTAGACAAGACCGACCACTTCGTAAAGGGGGTGGAACTGCCTTATTGTATAAGTCCAACTTAACTTTACGTCAAATACCAAACTCCTACCCCTCCCCAATAATTGGGACATACTTATCTCACAACTTCAACTTCACCCTAAAAAGGTCATCACCACAATTGTGATCTATATTCCACCTGGTAATACACCTGCTAGCCTTTAGACTTCTTATCCTGGTGTTCTTCCACATACTCACAAGAAACCCTTATTCTGGAGGATTTCAACCCAGATTGGTTCATGTGTATATCAGAACCGCCAAGTAATCTAATACATTTCCATGGCTACCAGCAGCTAGTCCAAATTCCAACTAGATGTAATAAAAAAATCTAAAAGGGAATCCATCTTTGACTGGGTCCTAACTAACAATCCCACGTTGTACCCCCACACAGGCAGTCTCCCAGACACCTTAAGTGACCACAACATAATATACCTTATATGTAGTAGAACAAGCATATGCAAAACCACTAACTATAAATTCACTAGAAACACAAAAAAATACTCTCCTGAGGTCCTCAATACTTTACTCTGTATCTGTGACTAGACTCCCCCTAAAAACCCTCCCACTTCACCAGGCTGTAGCATATTTCAACAAAACATTTCTATAACACCTAGACACTGTCGCTCCATTGTGCAAAATCAAGGTTAGAACCTCTACAAACCCCTGGCTCAGTAAAGAAACCAAACAAATCCTCAAGTCCAGAGACACTGCCTGGCTTTGCTAGCATAAAAACAAACACAAAGCCTAACTAAGTACCAAGAAATGCACAACCGTGCAAAAAAATGCATTAGGCTGGACAAAAAATCCTACTACATGACACTACAAACTAAATACCAACACAACCCCCAAAAATTTTGGAAAAATGTAAACCAGCTACTAAAATCCACCCAAAAGGCTACCCCCAAACCAACCACCCCTGACACTAAAGTTCACATTGCAACACAATTCAACTCCCACTTTGTGAACTCAATTCTATCCTTAGTATCACAGAACAGTTCCAACCTCACTATCCCCCCCAACACAAATAACATTAATACAAGCTTTACCCTCAAAACAGTTTCCACCACTTCAACCAAAAGCATGCTCTCCAAACTAACAGCAGCCAACCTACTCCCCAGCTATTTCTTGAAACTCACAGCAGATGCTATTGCTATCTCAGTCTCCACTCTCATAAACAGATCAATTGTTGAAAACTATGTGCCCAAACTCTGGAAAATATCCTGTTACATCCATACATAAAGGCGGGACCTCCACTGAACTTAATATTTACAGACCCATTGCTATACTCTCCCCCCTGGCCAAAATCCTAGAAAAATGCATCCATACCCAGGTCCTAAAATATCTACTAGACAGCAACATCCTGTCACCTACTCAACATGGTTTCAGACCTGCCCATAGTACCACTACAGCCCTCCTCTGCTTCACAGACACAGTAAACTTTCTCAAAAATGAAGTCCTGCAGGTGTCAACTCTTTTCTTGGATATGTCCAAAGCATTTGACACAGTCTCGCACCAAATCCTGCTAAACAAACTAAACCAGTATCACCTATCAAATTCCACTCTTACCTGGTTCCAAAGCTACTTAACTGACAGGTACCAAGCTGTAAAATGGGAAAATTCTCTCTCTCCTCAGCTGCCCATAACTATAGGAGTCCCACAGGGTTCTATCTTAGGATCACTACTATTCACAATCTTCACAAATGACCTCCATACCTCCACACAGCATGCGTCTATCATTCAGTATGCAGATGATACTGCATTAATCTGTGCTGCACAAAACATTCCCACCCTCCTACAAACAACTCAACTTTTTCTTTGACTTTGAAAACTAACTTAGCAAAGCCCAACTTATCCACAATCCAAATAAAACTCAGCTTATGATTATAACCAGTTCTAACAAAAACACTGATAACAGTCAATTCACTATCTACTCCAAAATGCTACTCCATTCTCTCTAGTGGCACAGGCTAAGCTATTGGGAATAACCATAGACTCCCACCTAAAATTTGATAGTCATCTCAACTTAACTATTAAAAAAATACATGCCAAACTGGGATCACTCTACCATATCAAACCATTTCTTACCAACAACACAAGATCAGCCATTGCTTGCTCCCAACTTCTATCCACCCTTCTCTATGCATCTCCCATTCTGACTAATCTCAACAAAACTGAACTAAGCAAAATGGAAGCCTGCTATAACAGAATTGCCCACTTCGCTGCAAATTGCTCATATAGAACTCATCACTGTACTGCTTTGAGGCAGCTCTACTGGCTTGAACTGCCTAACAGCCTAACCTAATCACCTAATCAGCTCTGCCTCTGTCATTCTATCTATTACCTCCCCAATAAGTGCCCTGCCCTCAAAAACCTAGTACAACATCACTCAGCTAAAAGCCCTCTTAGAGCAGCAAGCAAACTACTACTAGAAGTCACCAATAGCTACAATAGCTTTGGAGACACACTATATAGTAGTTCAGTGGCTAAAAAATGGAACTCTCTCCCCACTAGCATATAAAACACATCATCCAAAGCCTCCTTTAAAAACCTCATTAGGCAACATCTCAAGCAAAGTTGGCAGTCCCATGACTGCTCCCCAGGCTAGTGAAAGCGGATAAGGTACACATACTAAACCTAGAGTACTTAATAATAGTTTTTACTCTTACTCACAAACACTGGCTAATGTACAATGTATGTACTGTACCTGTGCACTATGTAAGTATTCTACCTATGTTTCAAATTTCAACTGTACACCACAAATCTATTAATTACCTTTATTTTTAAATTAATATTTTCTTGTTTGTTCTCTCCACTATAACTGTTGATGTGCTGCATACCACTGTAAAAACATGTCTGTTGTAATTTGTGTGTATACTGATCATGTCTAAATATCTAAATGTATCTGTAATTTTCTATATGGAGCTTTTCTGTCTGGGCCTCTGCAGAAAAAGGGCCTTTTCATCTCAGTCAGACACCCCCGGTTAACAAATGTAAAAATAAAAAATAAATAAATAAAATTCTTGGTTCCCATTTAGTTTAATTACAGATATTCCATCATTAAGTAAATTGCTCCTCCTGATTTTAGCCATGACATTTTTCCTTTTTTATATATCCTATTAAGGTTAGGATACCATTAGTGTGGTTTGTTTTTAGAATTTGTTTTAAGCTTACTTCTAGTAGGTACAACAGCTACTATACAGCCATGTACATGGTTTTACAGGGTCTCTGCAAACAGTTCCACATAGGTTGTTGTGAACTTGGGGTTGGGAAAGGCAGTGAATTTTGATAAACTATCAAAGAATAGGATGAAGTTTGCTTTGGAATAGTTCCTAACTGTTACAGGGTTTGGTGGGCTTACCAAGTTGATTTTTATTTCAAAGGAGAGAGCGTTGTGGTCTGACCATACCAGTGAGGATGTGACACTGGGGGGAGGGGGTGCAGTGCTTTTCCATATTGATAAGTACCAGGTACAGTATGTTTCAACCTCAGGTGAGTGTGCACACTATCTGGTTAAGGATATCAAGGGTATTTGTGCTTATAAAGTCCAGGAATCATTGTGCCTGCAAATATGAGGCAGTGTATGTTTCCCAGTCTATAGAGGGGTAGTCAAAGTCTCCCATGAATAGATCATTTGGTTTTGTTCACTTTGTTAAACTTGTGGGAGGGGCTGACAGGCATATACCCCACTTCATGCCATCAATGTTTGGAAGGACATTGAAAGGAAAAAAAAGAGAAAAAAGAAAGTAACTATAAGTAAAATAATTTTTGTTCTTAATAATAGTTGTATAAAAGAGTTTGTGATATAAATTGCATGTTATATAGTAAAGCATTTTCAGTGATTGTTGTATATGATAAAGATATGAAAGTAAACACATACTTTTTTGGTTTTAAGAAATATAGGCATTACAGTGCAAAAAGAGAAGAAAAACTTGACAAAAGCATGTATAAGTTACTAGGCTGTAATCTTGTGCTGTTGGGGGTGGGGTGTAAATGTGCACTGACTATAATATATGTAGACTTGAAATCTTTAATTTTACTCTTGCAGATGACTGTCTGAACTAATGCCCTTGTCTAATGACAAGTCTTGTTTAAGCAAGTGTTTTTTTTAATAAGAGACCACAATGTATTGAATAATTTTACTTTAGCAAATAATTATTCAGTGCTAGTTGAGAAGTATATTTGGTTCTTATGTTTCCATGGAAAAAAGCTGGCTAAAGGTGAAGGCAATACATCAAGAAGTCTGGCTACTGTTTATTGAGAAAAATGTAAAATTAAAAGGTACAAGGACAAGCAGCTCAGTAATAGATAAAGTTTGAAATTACTGGAAGTGAATAAGACATAGCAGCTTTTCTGGTAACTAAATACTTTAATGCATTTACTAGTGCAATGTATAAAACAGTTTTATTTAAAGATAGTGCACTTTCTTTAAGGCTAAAAGTTAATGTTTATTGAAAGCATATAAGCCTTTTTACACATCTGGCAGGGGAACAAAAACAAGACAAGAACAAACAGCAATTACTGGAAGTATGAGCACAGGCTGTAACATGAGCCTTAGCATGGATAACCTTAATTTTAGGTTAGTTAATGCCTGTGAGTACAACTGTTGATTTGGGACAGTTGTTCCTATCAGGAGGGTTAAACTTCATTATATGAAGATGCACATAGTTTTGTGTGTTTGATTTAAGTTAATAAGTTATGGGGGTGTTCTGAGATGTGTTTGTTTTTTTTTTCCTTGAGGGTTTCCATTAAAATAAAAAAGTCTGCTAAACTATGATATAGTTTTAAATGGAGATGACAAGAAACATCTGTATAAAGGATCAACCTGCCAAACATTAGTGAGTGCATGTAACTTAAAAGCTTGAATTGATATTTAAAAAGCTGTCATATATAATATATGGGAAAAATAATTTCTTATCATAATGGCTACACTAAAGATATTATTTTGGAATGTGAATGACCACAGATATAGACAAAAAGGTAAGAGTGTTGAATTATATTAAGAAATGCAGAGTACAAATTGGAGACACATTTGGAAAGAAGTGAACATGTGAATTTGATAAAAAAAGAATTTCAGGATGGATATTCAGCAGATTATCAGTGGAAAAGAAAAGGAGAGGTTACTTATACTAATTGCTAGGGAAGTTAGAATAATGACAGTAGAGGAAAAAAGTAATAGTAGATTTGTGGTAGTAAGAGGATAATGGCATGGAAGTAGAATTACACTGGCATGTATTTATATTTAACCTAAAACTGTTATTATGGAGCTTAAGAAATTTTTAAGAGAAATAATCAGCTTTCAGCAAAGACTATTACTTATAAGTGGGGACTGGAACTTGATTTGCAACAGTGAGGATGTATCTGGGGGAACTAGAAGGGAAAATCTAACAAAACGGTAGATTTCTGAAGAAATGTATGAAAAATATTTGGTATAGAAGACGTGACTTCAGTAGTAGGAACTTGAAAACAATTTACATATTATTCCCCAAGGTAGAAAAAAATGGGCTAGACAACAGAGAAATTATATTTCACAAGAACATGTGCATTTAATTGAAAGCTTTGACAAACATCCAACTAGCTCAGATCACACACAAATAAAAACTAAGATAAAAATGTTCAGTAATGAAGTACAAATGAGACACGTGCTTTCCCACCTACCTGATAAAAAGAGAGGAATTTATTGAATGGATAGTGGAAATTATTCAAGAGTTATTAGGGAAGATAGAAATTCTTTCAAAAGTTATAGCTAGTGAGTGGGATAAAGTGAATGTGGTGTTTAAAAAGACGGCAGAAGTAAAAGAAAAAGAGATCTGGTTAAGAAGTAAGAATTATTTAGAGGGGCTAACAAAGGTAATGTATTGCAGAATAAGGGGGATTTCACAGAGCAAGAACAGGCCCAAATGCAAAGTGCTAAAGAAAAACTAAGAGAGTACTGTATATGGATAATATATCTGATTTTAGAAAGGCTGCTATTAAGCAGCTGTTTTTGATAGTAACTCCAGAGCACAAAAACCTGTAGCACAATGACTTAGGCAACAGAAAATAGAAAGGGTTGTTGCCAAACTTGGGGAGCCTGCAAATAGAAATAATAACCAGACATCCTGTATAGGTATTAGAGATATTTCAGAAATTTTATGAAAATGTGAATAAAGCAGAGGAATGCGGAAATCAAGAAAAAGCACAAATGGAAATATTTATGGAAGCCTTAGATATGCCAAGGTAGATGAGGCTCAACAATTAACAGTAAAGATAGGAGAAGATGAAATAAAATGGTGATGTATAATCAGTCTGCAGGAAAGTCTCCAGAAAGAATGATATTCCTGTGGAAGTTTGGAATGCTATGAGGGAAGAAAGTGATAAATATCTGGAAGATTTTCTTTAGCAGTATTTTAAAAGTATGGGAAGCACCAACATCCTGGAAGAAAGCTTTGGTGACTATAATACCTAAATATTGTAAAGACCCATCAGACCCAGCTTCATATTGCCCATTTCAATTTTAAATCATGATTATAAAATGTTTATGTCTGTAATAGCTAAAAGAATGGCAAAGGTGTTGCCAAATTGATATATTTTGTAGAGGGGAGGCAAAATTTGACAACATTAATAGAACAATGAAGAGCCAGAAAGAAGCAGAATGTATGGAAATACCACTGTTGTTGGTGGGTCTTGATGCAGAGAAAGAATTCGACAGAGTAAGCTGGGATTTTGAGTAGAGCAATGGAAACAGTTGCATTCCCTGATACAATAATAAGGTTAATTAGGGGGCTATACAGTACGAGGGACTGGAGGCAACAAGTGGGAAGGTTCCTGTCTGATAAGTTATGTCTGAACAGGGGAACCAGGCAGGAGTGTTCACTTTCCCCTTTGTTATTTGCATTATATTCAGAGCCATTGGCAAAAATAATAAGGGACTCAGCAATTCAAGAATATAATTGGTATGGTAATCAAGAAAAGCTGGCTTTATTTTAGACAATATTATTTTATACCTGCTAAAACCAAAGAAGGACATTTCAGTGTTGTGGAATATTCTGAGACAGTTTCAGGTCTTTTGGGGGATATAGAATTAATGAAGACAAAATAAAGGTTATAGCTGTAAACTATGTACCCACACAAGAATTGGTTCAGCAATACCCATATGTATGGGGACATGATAAAATGAAGTATTTAAGAGTATGGATTAAAAAGGACTCTAGTATGACATCTAAGGATATGTGGGAAGAGACTAAACAAAAAACAATACAAAACTGAGAAAATAGAAGCTATTGTTTATGGGTATGGATAGCAATATGCAATCAGTTAAAATGTTTTTAGTCCCTTTAGTTCTACATATGGGTTAGACATATTTTTATCAACCAAAGGATAAGTTGTGGACAGTAATTAATAAAGAGTTGAAGGATTTTATCTGGGAGGGGAAGAGAACAAGAGTCAAATAGGATGCACTGATATTTCCAGTAGAACAAGCTTGTTTAGGATTACCTGATTTGAAGAGATATTTTAGAACTATATAGTTAAGGCTCATATAAAGAACCCAAGCAGAAAACTATAATTCAAAATGGAAATGGATGATGAATAAGCAGGGGAGAAAAATCAGATCCTTAAGGAGAATAACAACAGCCATACAGAATATTGTATTCATAAAGTAGCAGAAAGTATTCTAAGAACTAAGCCAACATGAGAATGGAGAAAGATTCTGCTGATATGGGTGACTGCAATCAGGGGTACAAAGAATAGACAAGACAGGTCTGTAATTTACTGCAAAAACTGGCAAAGGAACCAATGTATTAGGAGGAAATAATTAGTGAGGGAAAGTTAAGACAATGGGAAGAATGCCAAAAAGACATTTGGACAGCAGGCTACAGACTGCCTTCCCTATCAGGGACTGATATCAGAGTATAGGCAAAGAGAAAATGATAAGGAAATCCTAAGTGAAAGTCCTTCTGTACTAGAGTTTTTAGTTGATTTTAGAACAAAAGCTACTGTTAAAAAAGACAATAAATGCAATTAAAATATTGCACAATAACTATTGGAATGAATGAGAGAAGGTTAGAAAAGATTGGAAGAGAGATTGGATAAGCAATTCACAAGGAAACAATGGGAGGACATATGTATGGCTACCAAATATGCAACAAAGTCTAGAAAATTTAGGATTTTTGCTTGGAGGTATTTGCACAGGTATATTTTATACCACAGATGCCAAATAAGTTTCCTCATCTAGATAGCAAATGTTGGAGATGTGATAGGGAAGAAAGAGATAACTGGGAACATGTGAGTTGGCATGCTTTAAAAATTCCCTACAGAGTACTATTATAGAAATAATAGGTGAGCAAATGGGCGTAATTAAGGATTTTTCTTCAGCTGGGATACAGGAATGGGACTGATTAGACATAGTAAGCCCTTGTTAAGTTTAATTTTATTGACTGCCAAAAAAGCAATTGCTAGAAAATAGAAATCAAAGTCTAAATCAAGTGTATTTGAAGTACTGAATATTGTAACAGAGATAAAAGAACTAGAAGTAGGATCTTTAGAAAAGAGTAGGTACAAATTACATAAAAATGGAAATTGTAGGAAAAATGCATGCAGAATAATGTTTTGGAGGAGGAGTGAGGTATAAGGGAAAGCAAAAACTGTTCAATTTATATGTTGGATTGATGAAAAATGTATAAAAGGATATATGTAATGTATAATATTTTTAACTGTGAACATGTTAATTAACACAGTTTGTTTTCTTTTACAGAAATGTATGTTTGTCAATGTTTTAAGCAATAATTCAATAAAGGTGTTAAAAGTGTTTATTTACATTTAATTCTTTTTCCATGTAGTGCTCTTCTAAACATCAATGACATAATGCAGGATATATACTTCACAGTCCACTCACATGTTTAACAAAATCAGTAAAGGTCTTGTCTTTTCTCATCCACTTTTTCTTGCAAAGCCATATTTCACAAATGTGATGGATTATTTATGATCTCCAATTTATTCACTAATTTCAATGTTGCTAGTCTTCTACATGATCATCTCCTTCTCCAAATACCAGACTCTGGTTCAAGTTTAAGGTATTCTTGAATATTCTAGTCAGACGATGTGCTTAAAATGTACTTATTTCTTAGCCAGATTCCAAAAGAATTGCTCTCAGTGTAATCTGCCTTAATTTCGAAAGACCTGATTCAGTGTAAGTGACTTACTGCTGTGTAAGGCCTATCTATAAACAGGCTTACACTGTGGGCCAGATTCCAAATGACCTGCTGTCAGTATAAGTGATCTCTTATACCAAGGGCAAGTCTTTTGGAATTAGGCCCTCTGTCTCTCAAGCATTTTCCTTTGGAACACTGTAAAAGGTTTTACTGGTAATATCTCTCTATGACCCAATGGTGTTGACCAGACAGATGTTGATGTAGCTGGTTGTTTAACTAGCTGTTCTAAACCTGGGTCTACGAAAACTCAACATACTGAATTTCATTTGACTGAGACCACAATACCTAATTTTCAAAATACTGAAAACTCATTTGACTAAGTCTCATTAGACTGAAAGCTTACCATGCTGAATTTCAAAATACTGAATTTTAAGCCAAGATGTGATATGTGTTTCCCTTCACCTGTGACTTGCTTGTGATAAAATACCATTACTGTAACTTAAAGTGCCAACTGTCAGAATACCAGTAGCATAGAATGTAGTGTTGTAGTGCTTCTAAATGTGGGTATGTCTCTTTACATTTTTATAGAAAGTATCAAAAGTAATATGGTGGATGTTTTGTGTGCTCCTGGCAGTAGTGGCACTGTGTATAGTACTGTAAAGTATGTAAAAGGTATATGCCATTTTCCCTACTGTACTGCAATCCTGGAGTTAGTATATATAGTTGGGGGGGTGCAGCTCCCCACCTACTTTGGTTTTATATTGTGCGGTTTCTGTTAAGAGGGTAAGTAAGTCGTTTTTAAGTTTTGGAAGGAGTTAGTCATTGGTGTCGTAAATGTGCATGTCTAGTATTTTGAAATTCAGCATTATAAGCTTTCAGTATAATGAGACTCAGTCAAATGAGTTTTCAGCATTTTGAAAATTAAGTATTGTTGTCTCAATCAAATGAAATTCAGTATTTTAAGTTTTCAGTCATGTGAAGTACACCCTTCCAAACCTATACACCCACATATACATATATATATTTATATAGTATAATATTACTATATACAGGATTCTTCACAGCCTGTATTTTCTGTTCAACCTTTCTGGCTGATTTTCTTTCAGGCTCTCCAAGTTTCTTTTTTGATGGAATCCAGACAGTGTACTTCAAGGGTGGGGCAAAGTGTTATAAGTAGTGGCAGTAGTGAAATTTCATTACAGAGCCATTTCTTTCTTTTTATTTTTTTATTTTTTATTTTTTTGGATCTTTAGTTGAAGAGCTGAGGGGGGCATGAATAGGTGGCTGTGGAGGCCAATGCACCAATCGGCTTCTTACTTACAGCCAAAGTCTTTTTTTTTTTTTTTTTTACTCTTCTCTTGAAGACTAAAGGGGGTGTGGCAGGACTCAGAGAACTGGCACGGGACACTAGATGAGCCAGCTACAGCTCTGTTACTAGCCAGTAACTGAATTTTATCCAAGCTTACAATTTTAATGTTCCTTTTTTCACAGTTTCTGTTTTTACACTGGAAGAGCTGAAATTAAACTGCCAATCAGTGTGCAGCCATCTTGAAAGTCTGAACAGCAAAACATTCATCCCAAAGGATCAAAGTTCAAAATAATGAAAAACAAAATCACATCTCATATTTCTTTTTCTAGAGGGTAAGCCCCCTTGCACCCCCTCAACACATCCTACAAATAATTTATAGATACATATATCCTCCCATTGTTTTTGTGAATTGCTTATCCAATCCAATCCTTCCCAATCCTTTCTAACCTCCTCTGATTTATTCTTATAGTTATCAGGCAATATTTTATATGCTCTACTAATTATTCCTTTTTTAATGGCAGTTTCTGTTCTAGATTCTATTAAAAACTCTACCAGTCCAGGTCTTTCATTTAGAACCCCCCCTATTTATTTCTCTTTGCCTATACTCTGATATCAATTCTTGATAGGGAAGGCAATCTCTAACCTGCAGGCCAAATAAATTCTTGGTGTCTTCCCATTTTATCATCTTTCCTTCTCTAGTTATTTTTTCTCAATACCTTGGTTCCTTTGCCAGTTTTCTCCAATAAATCCCAGCCCCCTTGCCTATTGCCTGTATCCCTAATTGCAGTCATCCCTATCGGCAGAATCTCCTTTCTCCATTCCTGTGTTGGTTTAGTTCTTAGAATACTTTCTGCTACTTTATGGATATAATATTCTGTTTGATTATTGTTATTCACCTTAAAAGCCTGCATCCAAATTCCCAGTCTCTCCTTGTTTCTTGAGCGTACCCCTTGTTTCATCATCATCCCTTTCCACTTTGAAATATAGTTTTCTGCTTGTGCTATGTATAGGAGTCATAACCTTGTAGCTTGAAATACCCCTTCAAATTGGGTAATCCCAATCCATCCTGTTCTGCTGGAAGAATCAGCTTATCCCACTTGACTCTTGCCTTCTTCCCCTCCCAGATAAAGTCCTACAGCTCTTTAGTAATTCCTACAGGCAACCTCTCCTCCAGTTGATAAAAATATGCATGTGTATAAGACTAAAGGGACTAAAAACATTTTAACTGCATGTATCCACATAATAAAACTTCCACTTTCTCAGTTTTTATATTATCTTTTGTTTAGTCTCTTCTTCATATCCTTAACTGCCACACTAGAATAATTTTTAATCCATGCTCCTAAATACTTCATTTTATCATGTCCCCATAAATAGGAGTATTCCTGAACCAGTTAATGTATGGGTAGATAATTTACCTCTACAGCCTTTGTTTTAGCTTCATTAATTTTGTATTCAGAAAAGATGTGACACTATCTCATAATGTTCCACAACACTATAATAATGTATTTTTCTGGCTTTGTCAGGTATAAAATAATATCATCTGCAAATAAAGGCAGCTTTTCTTGACTACCATACCAGCTATATCCTTGAATTTCTGAGTCCCTTATTTTCTTTGTTAATGGTTCCAAATATAATGCAGATAATAAAAGCGGTAAGAGGACACCCCTGCTTGGTTCCTCTGCTCAAACAGAATTTATAAGAGAGGACCCCACCCACTTTAATTTTCACCTCCAATCTCTCATATTTCCTCCTAATCAACCTTATAATTGTTTCAGGAAGTGCAAATGCTTCCATTGTCCTGCTCATAAAGTAATAGCTTACTCTGTCAAATGCTTTCTCTACGTCAAGACCCACCAACAACAATGGCATTTTCTTACATTCTGCTTCCCTCTGGATCATCAGTGTTCTGTTAATGTTGTCAAATGTTTGCCTCCCCTCCACAAAACCGCATTGATCCATATCTATCAGTTTTGGCATTACTTTTGCCATTCTTTTAGCCATTATGGACATGAACACTTTATAATCATGGTTTAGGATTGAAAAGGGCTTGTATGAAGCTGGATCTGATGGATCTTTACCCTCTTTAGGGATTACAGCTACCACTGCTTTCTTCCAGGATGGCAGTACTTCTCCTCCTCTTAAGATACTGTTAAACAAAACCTTCCAGATATTAATCATTTTTTTCCACCTAGTTTCCAAACTTCCACAGGAATACCATCTATTCCTGGGGGAGTTTCCTGTAAATTGTTACACATCACAATTTTTATCTCATCTCCTCCTTTCCTAACCGTTAGTGATTTAACCTCATCTCCCTCTAACCTTGGTATAGTTAATTCTTCCATAAACATTTCCATTTGTATCTTTTCTTGATTTTCATATTTCTCTCATTTATAGAGACTCTAATAGAATTTCCAACATATTTCTAATACCTCTACAGGATTTCTTGTTACCTTTCTTGTTATAGGCTCCCTAAGTTTGGTGACAGCCCTTTTTACTTTCTGCTGCCTGAGTCATTGTGCTAAAAGTTTTTCTACTCTAGTGTTAGTATCACAAAACAGTTGCTTAACAGCAATCTTTCTAAGCTTGTGCATATTATCGAGCTAATCCTTTATTTTCTGCCTAGGATTCTGCAGTTCATCCTCTTCTTGTTCTGTGAGATTCCCCCTATTCTGCAATACTTTAACATTTGTCAGTCCCTCAAAATAATTATTGTTACTTCTTAATCATAGCTCCCTTTCTTTTATTCCCACCCTATTTTTAAACTCCACCTTAATTTTATCCCACTCACTAGTTATATTTTCATAAGAAATTTCTCTCCTCTCTAACATCTCCTGAATAATCTCCACTACCCAGTCCTTAAATTTATCTCTTTTCAACAGATAAGTGGGAAAGCACCAATGTCTCATTTTTATTTCATTACCCAGTGCTTTTATTTTAGCTATTATTGGCGCATGATCTGAAATAGTTATTGCATGCATATCAAGATATTCAATTAAATGCACATGTACCTGTGAAATATAAATTCTATGTAGCCCATCCCAGTTTTTATATCTTGGGGAATAATATGTAAATTCACTCCAAACTCCTATTACTGAATTCACATCTACCATGCCAACTATTTTCATACATTTCTTCAAATATCTACCATCCTTTGTTATATTTTCCCTTCTGGGCCTCAAGACACATCTTCACTGCTGCAAAACAAATTGCAGCCCCCACCTATAAGTAATATTCCTTGCTGAAAACTGATTATTTCTCCCAGAATTTTCTTAAGCTCCATTATAGCAGTTTTAGGTGGAATGTAAATACATGCCAGTGTAACCCTCCTCCCTTGCTTGTAACCCCTTAGAACTACAAATCTGCCATTATTAACTTTGTATCGTCTTCTATCACTACTGTAGTTCCTCTTGCAATTAATATAAGTACTCCTCTTTTCCTTTGTCCCAGGTATTTTACTGAGTGACCTTCTGAAAACCTTTCCTTTCCTTTTCTTTTTCATTCACGTTTATTTCTTTCTGTGTCTCCTGTAACATAGATATTTGCACTCTATATTTTTAATATAGTTCACTACTGAATCTTGTTTGTATTTATCTGTGAGGCCATTTACATTTAAACCCATTAATGAAAGCATCATTGTATTAAAAATGTATTATTCCCACCTTTTTTGTTTAATGTCTGGTTCCAGCTTTTGTGTTACATGCATATACTATTTGGGAGTTTAAACTTTTATATTGTTTTTTTCTTGTCATATCCATTTGGGCTTATGTCACATCTTATAAAACATTTTGTTTTTTTGAAAGGTATAAAAAAACATACCCCCAATACCCACCAGGCAGCCAGTATCTCTTTATCAGATTGTTTCTGTGGGAACATGAAGACCAGCTGCAGAACTGTTGCTGAGAATACATGTATTTGCTAGAAAATAGCCTCATAATATTCAATGTTCTTTTTCATTTACTTGATCTTTCTTAAAACTTGTTACTAAATCAATCTAAGGTCTTTAATCCAGTCATTCCCCTATGCAAGAATGAGAATAAACACATTAATTTTTCTTTTATCATGGTTTTTAACCATATTCTTTTTTTACATTACAGTGCTTACATTTCTTAAAAGTGAACAAGAAGAAAGAGAGAAGAAGCTGTTGATAGCAATTAAAAAGTGTTGAAGGATTTTATCTGGGAAGGGAATGCAGCAAGAGTCAAGTGGGATAAGCTGATTCTTGCAATAGAACAAGGCGGACTAAGATTAACTAATTTGAGAGGGTATTTTAGAGCAACACAGTTAAGGCTCTTATAATTAGCACAAGCAGTAAACTACAATTCAAAGTGGAAAGGAATGATGGTGATACAGAGAGGAAGCTCAAGAAATAAGGAGAGATTGGTATTTTGGATGCAGACTCTTAAAGAGAACAAAAGATCATACAGGGTATTATATTCATAAAATAGCAGGCAGTATTCTAAGAACTAAACCAGCATGAGAATGGAGAAAAGAGATTTTGGTGGTAGGGATGATTGTGGTTAGAGATACAGATAACAGGCAAGAGGGGCTTGAATTTGTTAGAGAAAACTGGCAAAGGAACCAAGGTATTGGGAGCAAATAACTAGAAAGAGAAAGGTAATAGAATGGGAAGAGGCCAATAATTTATTTGGACTGCAGATTAGAGATTGCCTTCCCTATCAAGGATTGATATCAGAGTATAGGCAAAGAGAACTAAAATAGGGGACTCTTGAATGAAAGACCAGCACTGGTAGGGTTTTTAATAGAATCTAGAACAGAAGCTACCATTAAAAAAGGGATAATTAGTAAAGCATATAAAATATTTCATGATAATTATACGAATCAATCAGAGAAGCTTAGCGAGGATTAGGTAGAGAGACAGGATAAGCAATTCTCAAAGAGACAATGGGAAGAAATATGCATATCCCCCAAAATATGCAACAAAGGATAGAAGATTTAGGATCTTTGCCTGGAAGTGTTTACACAGGTATTTCTATACCCCAAGTATACTCCAAAGAATTTTTCCTCAAATGGATAACAAATGTTGGAGGTGTGATGGGCAAGAAAGAGGTGGCTAGAACATATTTTTTGGAAGTGTAATGAACTGGCAGACATTAGGGATTCCCTGCAGTCTGCTCTGTTGGAGATGCTTGGTGAGTGGATTGGATTGACTGGGGAGATGATTTTTTTGAGCTACGATACAGAATCAGAATTGCCTAGACATAGTAAAGCCCTGCTGAGCCTAATTATGGTGGCTGCAAAAAAAGCAATTACTAGAAAATGGAAATCAAAGCCTAGACTAACTTTACTAGAAGTAGTGAATATATTAATAGAGATAAAACAACTGGAATTGGGATCTTTAGAAAAGGGAAGGAGAAAACTACATAGGAAAAAATGGGAATTGTGGGAACAATATATGTAGAAAAGGAATGAGGTTTAAGAGGCAGGATTTGAATGAGCCATATAATGCTTAATTACTGGATAGATTATAAGTGATGTATTATGTTTGCAACTACAGTTGTTTCAATAGTGTCTCTGATATATAATGTTTGCAAATAAAGTGGTGTCATTTTGTTTGTTTTTCATTTATATAAATGTGAGATTGCCTATGTCATATGTGAAAATTTAAGAAATATGTTTGTTGGAAAAAAAGAAGAAAGTGAGAAGAAGGGAGAAAGAAAAGAAAAAAAACAGCAGCACCTGTTTACAATCCCCATTACACTTACAAGTAACTGACAAAAAAATACTTTATAGCATGTAAAGAAAACTACATGCTATAAAAAACTGGTACTATTTAAGAAAAAAAACTTTACTTACACTTAACTTTCTTCGTCCTCTTTCCATCCCCCAAAGCACTTTTCCGAATATTAATGACATGAAGTAGGGCATATGCTTTAGAGTCCCCCACAAGTCCAACAAATTCTGAAAAAGTCCAATATTTCCAGATTTTCTTGTTCTGTCACATTTCACAAATATAATTATTGCATTGTAATCCCATATTAAGTTACTGGTTTTATTACTGTTCATCTCCGAAATCCTGTCTCTGTTTTATTTCCAACATACTCTCAATTCTTCTAGTTTACTCTTGTGCTGCCTTCCTTCTCTCCAACATTTTCCATTGAAAATTTTGAAAAGGTTTCACAGGTACAGTCCCTCTGTTGTCTTTATTACCAGAAGAACAAGAAGCAGAATCTCCTTCTGTTTCACAGCTTACTTATTGTTAAACAAACTTTTGTATTTCCTCCTTAGCATGTACTTCATCAAAAAATGACTTTGTCCCTCCAGGGAAGAATACCTTGAAGACAGATGGGTACAGCAGTTTGAATCACACACCTGCATCTTGACATTCTCTGAATAGTGGAATAAATTTGCTCCTCTTCTGTCTGGTGTAGAATGAGTAATCATTCTCCACTAACACTCTGCTGTCTCCCACTTTTAGTACTTTGTCCTTCTGTCACAGTTTTGTCAGAATCAACTCCTTCTACTGGTAGGATTGTATCTTTACTATTAAAGATCTAGGTTGCTTTCTTATAGCCAGGTTTGGAGCATACGCATAATGTGCCCTTTCAACTAACAACTCCTGCTGTGGAATAACATTCCAGTTGCTTATTTGTGCTTTCATAAAATTAATGCAGTCTGTTCCTTCCAGCTTCTCTGGTATAGCCAAAAATCTCAGGTTTTCCCTGCATCCTCTGTCCTCTAACTATTATTTTTTGAAACATTTCTTCCATAGTAGTCTCATATTCAGCCAGCCGTTTCTTCATTTCAGCCTCTGATTTTTTGCAGCTTTATCATCTCATATGAATATCTGTTTAAAGCTTCTTCCATTTTTTTCAAGACTTTTGTTGTTTTTGTTGATATCGTCCATCAGTGTTTTGTTTATTTTAACCAGGTTTGTATGCAGTTGTCTTATATCTTCCTGTAGGTTATTGGAAGTCATGTCTGAAGGTTGCATTGCTCTTTTGCCGAACAGCTTCAGAACTTTTCCCAGTCAGTGTTTCTTCCTCACATTTTGTAGGTGATTTTTTTCAAGGTCTTCTGTATTTCTTTGTTCCCGGTATCCAGACAGTGAACTTACTAGCCAGTTAATGAAACTTACCCATAAAGACAAGTCTACTGGCCTTCTTTGCTGAGTTTTTGTTTTCACACTGGGAGAGCTAGAAACAAGTTGTTACTCAATGTGCAGCTATCTTGGAAGTCTGATACTACACTGTTTTCTTGGCACAAAATTATACTAAACCATCACCACAGTTTTATGAAATGTGCCTCCTTTGTCTGTTACAGGAGTTGATAGTATCAGTTGTGTGGATGCACCTCTTGTGTGTCAACCTTCACATCTTCCTTCCATGTTGCCTTCCCAAAGAAGATTGCCAGACTTCCTATCCTGTGTGCCAGCATTACAAAGTAGTGTTTCAAGCTTTACTGATTGTGTACTAATGGTCTTTTAGCAAATTTGAAAAATGTAATGTCCAGAATTCCTATTGGTGACTCTACTGAATATCCAATATCTTAATTATACTAGAGAAAATCCATGTTCATATTTCAGCTGTTTACAAGAAACATTCTAAGAAACCTTCATCCATACAGATTGTAATGACTTTTTATTGCTCCGTTCAGAATGTTAACATTATGCGTGCAGATAGCAAACACCTGTTTTAACAGAGACCAGGAGCCAAAATATAATAGTCAAATACAAGAAATACAGATCAGCTAATAAAATACAAGTGAAAACATAATAATTACATATCAGTTTTTGAGTGTACTAGCATACAGACATATATTATTCTTTACAATATGTGTGTATATAGTGCAATTTCCATACATTGCTTAGGGTAATATATATGATGATGTGCTCTTTGATTATACAGGTGTTTACTCCAGAAGTATTCTGCTTGTTTTTATAGAGATGTTTGACCTGATTAAAGTGCATTCTTAAAGTTCAGCATTGGCATCTAGAACCAGATGGATTAAGGGGATCTCAGTATGACTGCACCTTTGTTTCAATCATGCAGTAGTTAACGCAGATGAATTTCAACACAGATGTGGAAAAATAGAAGAAAATTGCTAACAATGTTTCTCTGTATGATAATCAAAAATTGTTTCATTAGCAACCATATAGATCACATAGTTTTCAGAAATAGTTCTTTTCTGCAGGTTGTAATTCTCCCAAACCTTGCCTCCTTATAGCTCTGACTTAATGTAATAAACTTTTCAGTTGCTGAATTTCAGGATAAGGACAAATCCTAACCACCAACAACTTTATTTGATCAAAGCATGCTTCAGTCAAGTGTATAATTCTGAGTACATGGCTGTTGTGTTACTAACCGGACACCCTCCAAGCAATGACAAGAGTGTATTTTGGATTTGCATTTCATGCTTACTATCACTGTGCAATATAACAGTTGTATTTATATTTTTGTAGCATTTATAGAAATTTTAGAAAGTTCAAGGGTATAGAGTCTTGCAAACATTGTGCTTTGTCAATTCCAACATTAGATTGCACCTTCCCCCTCTCAAAGAGGACTAGCCCATTCAACCCTGTGGTGAATTTATGAATACCCATCCAATTATCCAGGTGTTGCTTGAAGGAAGATAGTGTATCACACTTCTTTATCTATGGGAGAGTATATTCCAAAGGAGTGGGAGATGCTGAGTAATGAATCTGTCTCTTCATCTTGTTGTATTAATTTGCTGAAGCAGGTTCAGATCTTTTGCTCTAGTATTTGTGGAGCTGCTTGAGATTTTTTTTTTGCTCTCTTTTTGCTCCTCTTCCTTCATTTGGACAGCTGTCCCAGTGCTCCACATCATCACTGGGTCTGCCGGCATGCCAATCTATCCCCGATCCAATGCCTGCAAATTTTATCGAGGCCAGCAAGAACCTAAAGGGCATCCAGGGGTCACATAGTCATTACATCTATTCAGCGGGGGTTTACTTTTTGGCCTATCCATGTTGCTCCTTCCATCCCCCCTTAAGGACTAAGCAATATGCCTGAGGTGCAGGTGTGCAATGGAGACATGCAACATATCACCCCACCTCCACTGCAGCTCAGCCATGTCTCCACCATATTTCCCTCTTCTAGACATGCCTACCAGCATGCTGTCCCCAGCTTTTACCAGGAATGAAAACAGGAGATTCCCACAGGTCTTCTCACCCACCTCAGGATGGTAACATCCATCCTTCCCTGCTGCTCTGTCAGTTCCCTGAGCCACTAATAGAACACAGACTGGCTGAGCTGTAGTCAGGACTTTATCCCTGCCACCAGAATGGCTATGTGACTGTTTAATTTGGGAAGCTACAAGAGATCCTGGACTATAAGATCCTTGGTTGCTCAGAAGGCAAAGCAGAGGTCTCCTAAGAGATGCCTATAAGACACAGAAAAGAGGGATAATGATTCTAGACTTCCCTGGTAGCTTAGTGATTTTAAACCTATGATCCTCTTTGTTAGGAATCCAGGGTCTTTCAAATTGTTAGGTATGTCTAGTGACATACAGCCCAAAGGGGACATTGTATTCTATAACTGGTCTGATCAGTGCTGAATAGAAGGGAGCAATAACATCTTTAGATTTGGATGATATTCCCTTGGTGATCAGCTGCTCCATGTAGAAGTTTTTCCTGATACCCTTGGCTACATGGTGGTCAAAGGAGGGAATTATCAATCCAGGTTCCCAAGTCTCTAACTACATTTGTATTTTCAAGTGAGGTATTGCCAATGGTATATACTGCAGGGATGGTTTGTCTACCAAATGAGGCAATGATGAGTTTTTTTAAACTTTGACTTTAAGCCCATTTTCAGTACACCAAGCATTGGTACGGTCACGGTCCTGCTAGAGGGCTTCTGTGTCAGAGGGAGCTTTGGCAATGACTCCCAGTTTGCAGTCATCCACAGACTTGGCTAGCCATAGGTCTTGGTTTTGAGTCTGTAGGTCAGAAAAGTAAATACTGAACAAAAGCAGTCCCAGCCCTGAGCCCTGCTGGACACCACTGGTCATCTTCATATTTGGCTCCTGTTACCTACACCATCTGGGTGCTGTCTTTTAGCCAGTTTTCTATCTAACTTACAACATAGTGGTCTATTTGTACTGCATTTAATTTATTAATTATGCTAGCATGGGAGATGGTATCTTTAAATGTACTTGCCTAATATGTGAAGCTTTTCTTCCCAGGCCTCCACTGAAAATGGGATAAACCCCAATCGGAACTTCCAAATAAACAAATAGAAATAAATAATACCTTGGCCAAATAAAGGTAGTCTCTATATACAGTGTGACTGCTGTGAACTGCATGGTGTAACCTTTTTCAAGATGTTTACAAGATTCATTAAACATGATCTACCTTTAAACAAATCAAATTGCTGAAGATATAGCCTTATTATATATTTAATGTCTATGTTAATCAAGTCTGTTAAAATGTGTTATATGTTATAAACAAGATTTGTCACTGATGGGATTGTTGGCAAACATATATCTTCTAAGATACAAGAGGTAGTTTATGGTTACCAGTAAATATGTACTGCTGCCAAATAAGATGGGTGCATTATGTTTAAAAATGGATTACTTCAGTCGCATTATCACACTACTGTAGTGACAACACAGGAGCTGTTGTGATGCTGCAAGTTAATCACTACTGCAGCAAAACATACTGCAAGATCAGGTTTTACTTAAATACAGTTTGTTAAACATAAATGCAGTCATCATTCTAAGATGGCTGCCAGCTAGATAGAACATACTGCAGCTTGCTCCAAATACTAAAAATCTAACCCCATCTAAGGCTACCGTTGCTGCAAACATCTACAGAAAGGTGTCACCTATAACAATCTAACTATCTTTGAAATAAAGAGATCCTTTTTTCAGCTTCTGAATTAAGAAAAATAAGAAATACATACCTCGGGTCTTTGAGGTGACTAAGCAGTGTATCATGTACATGTGCTGGGCCTGAAACTATCAAGGGGTAGCTACAAAGGAGAAAAAGAAGCAAGCTTTGTTTTACACAATAAAGGAATAATGGAACAAATTGAAAAACACACATCTAAGACAAGAATATCATAAATTGCATCTCCTGAGAAAGAAATTAGCACCAAGAGACAGAAAATTACTAAAATACAAGCTGAAGCTACAAAGCACCACCCTAAGTCAAAAACTTAACAATCCTTTGAAATGGATGATTTAAAAGCAGCCTTGGTACAATACAATCTTTTTCTTCAAAAGTTACAGTATTTGGAAACAACTTAGAACAAATAATGTGTAGACTAGATAAAAACGAAGCCAGAATACTGTGCAATGAGACAAAAGTAGAAGAAATACAGAAAGCCACCACCAGTGCTGTAAGCTCAGCCAAAGAAATGCAACAAAAATTGACTGATCTAGAAGCTAGAGCAAGAAGAAATAATGTATTGATCAGAAGCATCCCAGAAAAATATGAACAATCGCAGCTAACTACTGTGGTAAAAGAAATATTTGTCTCTCTTCTTGAAAACAAAGAACTAACTCAAACAATAGTTATAGAAAGAATACATAGAGCATTAAGAAAATCTCAAACTCTGGATGCCCTCAGACAAATATATGTAAGGATTCTAAATACTGCACATGCCTATACAATAATGCAATCTGCAAAAAAGAGAAATTTCATCATATGGAATGGCTGCAAAGTAACCTTTGCTGAGGACCTGCCTATACAAATCAAACAACTAAGACAAGTGTTATCACCTTTCTGCACTTAGTAAGCAAAAATATTAGATTTCAAATGAAATACCCAGCGACTCTACAATTTCAACACAATGGCTTAAATTATGCAATAAAAAACAATGAGGAAGCAAAAATGGCTTTTCTTAAAGCCTTTAAGGAAGTACCAAACAAATCAACATGAAGAAATGTATTTTTTTCTAAAAACGCACCAAATACAAGATCCAAACCATCTTAAACAAGTATAGCTGCTAAAATGAATCAAACAACAAGGTAAATTCCTTAAATTACCTTTAATGCTCTTAATTCCTTTGCATTCTGTTTAAAGGTTCTAAATCTAGGCCTAGGAGTACCTCCACCCAGTTGTGAACGAACTATGGCTTCCCAGAATCCTTTGCAACCGCAATCCAGGGGGGAAAAAAGCAAACAGAGGTCAAAGGAACAGCTACAGCATCCCTCTAAGGCCAAAACACCTCAGAAAGTCTGTGTTTTGCATAAGAAAATGAAAGTAAAGCTTGCATATAGCTGAAATCCTCGGAATTGTACCATAAAGAATAAAAAAATGAAGAAATTCGTGCAAATGGCGATCGGAAGGTAAATCCAGTTTAGAATTGAAGTGCAACTGTTACTTTATTTAAAATGTAATGTGTTCCAGAATAATTACAAAATGCAACAATAAATAAGCTCCTAGGTCAGATGATGTAATAGAAACAAACAACTAGCAGTTATTAGTACTTACAAATTATGAAGCTGGGTATGTTTTTGTTTTGTTTATTTTTTAATATCATATCTTTTAATTCAGTATACATCTGCAAACTGCAAGTTTACCAATGTAGAAAAACAGAGACTTTAAAAGACACTAGATACTATCGTCTGACCAAATAAATATTTGATGTTAGCTGTATAGAGGTGTCATACACATAAAAAATGGATAAACAGAAATATATTCGATCTTCACTGTAAATATGGACCAAACGAAATAAGAACTGCAGTATATCAAGATGGTCTGTGTTTTGAAATCAGCTAAACACAGAGCATGAAATAGAAACTAACAAATTATAACAAGTCATTTTCAATATGCTCATGCAATTACATCTTTTTGTTCTGTGACCAAGAAAAGTTATGATATGCTTGTAGGAATGTAATATATAAAGTTGTCTTGCAAAGTTAGATATGTGATTTTTAGCTAAAGGCATTCTACAAATGTTCAGGTCACATACATTCAAAAGAAAGAAGGGTTAGTAACTATATGATTTTTGATAAGTACATATGTATTTTAGTTTTTGGACCAATGCTGTTATGTGTGCTGTTTTTTTTTTGTTTGTTTTGTTTTGTTTTGTTTTTTTTTTTGGCTAGGACTTACAATGACAGGAACTGTTTGTAATATAGTTGTAAATGTTCTATTTATCTCTCTTTCAGTTAGTGGGCTAGTGTGGGTAAGCACGGGGAGATCTGAAAGGGAGTGATGTCACACTTATATCCTTATTGTTGACTTGCACCAATAAAACTAAGAAGTATATAAGTTACATATGTCCCTACATATATCTAATAATTCAAAAATCAAAATCCTGTTGATAAATCTCTAGATGGTTTCTGTAGATTCATGGAATGTGAAGGGCCTACAAAATAAGAAAAAGAAGAATATAGTAATGCGTTTAATTTTTAAATCTAAGGCAGAGATAACTTTCATTCAAGAAACACATATGTTGAAAGAACAATGGGAGAAAGATACAAAAAAAAATGGGTGAAACATATTATAGCTGCTGGGGACAGCACAGCTTCTAAGGGAGTTGCTACAATAGTTAAAAAAATCATTTGATGGCACTATAATGAAGAGTAGCTATGACCTCAATGGCAGATGGTGTTATTTTACTTGTGAACTGCTAAATTTTAAAAAGCCATTCTTAGTACTAAATCTTTATTCCCTTGTTTCCATCCCTCCAGTACAGCTCTTTTGATTATGTACCTTTAACTCCTAGTGGGCGTGGCTTGAGTCTTTAAAAAATAAAGTTATCACCTTACAATTCTAACAAATATTCTTTGACATAGGTCAAATATCAATACAATTGTGTTTGCCATCCTGTATGCTTCAAGATAAAATATTATAATACCTCGTATAGGGCATGGTTTTGGAATTATTCATGCAAATATGAACAAGCAATATTTGACGCCTAGAGGAGCAGTAGGAGGTAACTGCAGATGCACCTGGAGGCATCACTCGGATGTAATGAGTTAACATACTTATATGAGATATACAAAATTCTAGAGAATTTTCCTAACTATTTATACATCATAGGAGGCGACTGGAATATGATAATCAATCCAGCATTAGATAGAACAAATAAAGAAAACAGGTAATCTGTACAACTCACTACATTAATATCTGAAATAATAGAAGATTTTAGGTTAGCTGACCCTTTTGAAATCTATAGAAACAATCCTTAACCAGTAAATTCACTTATTTTTCCCCATATCACAAGTCTTGGTCCAGAATAGACATATTTTTAATTTCTGAAGTTTTACTTAATAATACAGTTACATACAACAGTGAACCCAGAACAATATCAGACCATACAAAAATAAACATTATAATAAAGTTGGATAGTGCCACGCAAAGATCCCTAACATCGACAAACTGGATTTTAAATACTAACCTATTAAAGGAAAAAAGTATTACAGGAAATCAATGACATCCTTACCCAAACTAAAAATAACTTAGAGGTAACGGATATACCATGTGATATTCAATGGGATTTAACGAAAGCCATTATTAGGGGAATATTAATTCAAAAAGCTGCTCTCTATAAAAAACTAAACAAGGAAAAAGTTACCACATTAGAATCAAAATTAAAAAGTTGTTGTTGTTGGTCTTTCGGCTTTTCCCGGTCAGGGGTCGCCACAGCGGAACTCCGGTCCGCTAATGATTGGCAGTTAGTTTTCTTTTATAGTGTCGAGTTGCCAGCCCGACGCCCAACCTTCAAAGAAGGCATGCTCATTCAACGCATGTCTTTTGAACGCCCAAAAATTAAAAAGTATAGAGTTAAAATTACAAACTAAACACTCATCAGAAATTGAAAGCCAAATGAATACCTTACAGGGACAACTGCATGAGATACCAACACAACACTACTCGTTTACTGAAATTAAACTTCTACACAAGTATGCAGAGTGGGTGTAGTCTCCTTCAAAAGCAATTGTAAGAATCATAAACATAAAAAATTCCCCCACCAAAATAAAACAGCTAAATTATAATAAAATTCTAGATACAGATCAAGAGATTATAGAGGCTTTTGAAAAGATTTATCAAAAACTATATGGCCCACAAGACCAGTGCAATGAAATACTATACTATCAATTCACTGAAGAATTGCAATTTCTAGTAAATGAAACACAAATAAATAATCTTAAGGCCCCTATAACTGTAGAGGAAATCATTGCTGTTGTAAATAAGCTAAAACCAGATAAATCTCCAGGGCCAGATGGGTATGTGGTGGAATTCTACAAGACATTTAAGAAACAAATAGCCCCAATACTATTGAAAGTATATAAATACGTATTAACATATGTCATAAAGGACCTATATATCAACAACTCAAAAACTATACTCATACCAAAACCCAACTCAGATGCACTAAATCCAAACAACTACAGACTGATAGGACTCATAAATATTGATACCTTTCATTATATCCCCTGAACAACTATGCTTTATGAATAACAGACAGGTGTGGGATAACACACTCACCACTGATTCAATAAATGCCTTAGCTATGCATTATCAGTAGACACATCAAAAGCTTTTGACAGGGTAAACCTTGATTTTCTATTTAAGATACTCAAAAAAATTAGCATTCCTGATGAATATATAAACATGGTGAGGGCCTTATATAATAATGCTATGACAACACTATATATAATTAAAAAGCAATCAAAACCAATTCATATTATAAATGGTACAACTCAAGGATGCCCACTATCACCTTATCTGTTCAATATATACATTGAAACTCTCCTCCTTAAATTATCACAAACAACATGCCACCTAATAAACCTAAGACGTATATGTTACATATGTCCCTACATATATCTAATAATTCAAAAATTAAAATCCTGTTGATAAATCTCTAGATGGTTTCTGTAGATTCATGGAATGTGAAGGGCCTACAAAATAAGAAAAAGAAGAATATAGTAATGCGTTTAATTTTTAAATCTAAGGCAGAGATAACTTTCATTCAAGAAACACATATGTTGAAAGAACAATTGGAGAAAGATACAAAAAAATGGGTGAAACATATTATAGCTGCTGGGGACAGCACAGCTTCTAAGGGAGTTGCTACAATAGTTAAAAAAAATCATTTGATGGCACTATAATGAAGAGTAGCTATGACCTCAATGGCAGATGGTGTTATTTTACTTGTGAACTGCTAAATTTTAAAAAGCCATTCTTAGTACTAAATCTTTATTCCCTTGTTTCCATCCCTCCAGTACAGCTCTTTTGATTATGTACCTTTAACTCCTAGTGGGCGTGGCTTGAGTCTTTAAAAAATAAAGTTATCACCTTACAATTCTAACAAATATTCTTTGACATAGGTCAAATATCAATACAATTGTGTTTGCCATCCTGTATGCTTCAAGATAAAATATTATAATACCTCGTATAGGGCATGGTTTTGGAATTATTCATGCAAATATGAACAAGCAATATTTGACGCCTAGAGGAGCAGTAGGAGGTAACTGCAGATGCACCTGGAGGCATCACTCGGATGTAATGAGTTAACATACTTATATGAGATATACAAAATTCTAGAGAATTTTCCTAACTATTTATACATCATAGGAGGCGACTGGAATATGATAATCAATCCAGCATTAGATAGAACAAATAAAGAAAACAGGTAATCTGTACAACTCACTACATTAATATCTGAAATAATAGAAGATTTTAGGTTAGCTGACCCTTTTGAAATCTATAGAAACAATCCTTAACCAGTAAATTCACTTATTTTTCCCCATATCACAAGTCTTGGTCCAGAATAGACATATTTTTAATTTCTGAAGTTTTACTTAATAATACAGTTACATACAACAGTGAACCCAGAACAATATCAGACCATACAAAAATAAACATTATAATAAAGTTGGATAGTTCCACGCAAAGATCCCTAACATCAACAAACTGGACTTTAAATACCAACCTATTAAAGGAAAAAAGTATTACAGGAAATCAATGACATCCTTACCCAAACTAAAAATAACTTAGAGGTAACGGATATACCATGTGATATTCAATGGGATTTAATGAAAGCCATTATTAGGGGAATATTAATTCAAAAAGCTGCTCTCTATAAAAAACTAAACAAGGAAAAAGTTACCACATTAGAATCAAAATTAAAAAGTTGTTGTTGTTAGTCTTTCGGCTTTTCCCAGTTAGGGGTCGCCACAGCGGAACTCCGGTCCGCTAATGATTGGCAGTTAGTTTTCTTTTATAGTGTCGAATTGCCAGCCCGACGCCCAACCTTCAAAGAAGGCATGCTCATTCAACGCATGTCTTTTGAACGCCCAAAAATTAAAAAGTATAGAGTTAAAATTACAAACTAAACACTCATCAGAAATTGAAAGCCAAATGAATACCTTAGAGGGACAACTGCATGAGATACCAACACAACACTACTCGTTTACTGAAATTAAACTTCTACACAAGTATGCAGAGTGGCCATAGTCTCCTTCAAAAGCAATTGTAAGAATCATAAACATAAAAAATTCCCCCACCAAAATAAAACAGCTAAATTATAACAAAATTCTAGATACAGATCAACAGATTATAGAGGCTTTTGAAAAGATTTATCAAAAACTATATGGCCCACAAGACCAGTGCAATGAAATACTATACTATCAATTCACTGAAGAATTGCAATTTCCAGTAAATGAAACACAAATAATCTTAAGGCCCCTATAACTGTAGAGGAAATCATTGCTGTTGTAAATAAGCTAAAACCAGATAAATCTCCAGGGCCAGATGGGTATGTGGTGGAATTCTACAAGACATTTAAGAAACAAATAGCCCCAATACTATTGAAAGTATACAAATACGTATTAACATATGTCATAAAGGACCTATATATCAACAACTCAAAAACTATACTCATACCAAAACCCAACTCAGATGCACTAAATCCAAACAACTACAGACTGATAGGACTCATAAATATTGATACCTTTCATTATATCCCCTGAACAACTATGCTTTATGAATAACAGACAGGTGTGGGATAACACACTCACCACTGATTCAATCATCAGTCTAAAAGCAAACAATAAATGCCTTAGCTATGCATTATCAGTAGACACATCAAAAGCTTTTGACAGGGTAAACCTTGATTTTCTATTTAAGATACTCAAAAAAATTAGCATTCCTGATGAATATATAAACATGGTGAGGGCCTTATATTATAATGCCAGGACAACACTAAATATAATTAAAAAGCAATCAAAACCAATTCATATTATAAATGGTACAAGGCAAGGATGCCCACTATCACCTTATCTGTTCAATATATATATTGAAACTCTCCTCCTTAAATTATCACAAACAACATGCCACCATTTTTGAATCTGTATAAAATCCCAGTAAAGTATACAGCTTTTGCTGATTACCTCAATATTTATTTTGAATTCCTAAATACCGATTTAATCAAGATATTAAACTCCACTGAAAATTTTTTAAAAATTTCTAACTATGCCATTAATCCAAACAAGTCAGTCATTTTCCCCCTAAATAATTTAGGACACAAGGAATTCTATTTCCCTGAAACTGAAATAAAAGTCAACTACAATCTCAAATATCTGGGCATCATATTCACTCACCCCCAATCCCACTTGGCTAAAAAATAAATCTGTTTAAAACATGGGAAAATATCACAGAAGACACTAAAAGATGGCTAAATCTTAACCTATCTCCACTTTCTAAAGTGGCTATAGTCAAAATGAATATTCCTCCAAGATTACTGTTTCACTTTAATGCTATAAATCAAAATATACATAAAAACTTCTTTTATAAGCTTGAAACACTACTAGGGAAATGTATTTGTCATCCAAAAAACATAAAAATAAAATACTCTAGAGTAACACTACCCAAACAGAAAGGTGGATTAGGATTGCCAGATTTCCAAATTTACCATGACATTATAAACGCTAGTTGAATCATACAAATAACAAACTACAAATCATCTAACACAGTATGGTATCCTATCTGGATTAAAATATATCACAAATCATCTAACTTCATCAAACATAAACCCTAAAGCAATACCTTTTCTAAACTCCAAGACACTAAGGTATTTTAAAATCCACTCCATAATCATAAGGAACACATTAACATTTGAAAAGTTGTTATCCTCCCTAAATCTTAAGGATACTTTGGTAATGGGACAACCAATACATTTAAACCCTAACATTAAACTAAATAACACTATGCCTAATCTGAACCAATACCCACTAATACTTTCACTATTTGAGAAGTTTGTTGTGTTCCTGCTACATGAAAGAGCTCAAAGGGATCAGTTTAAAGCCTTTCTTTTCTTATTTGCTTATCAATCCTAAGTCTTTCTTTTTCTTTGTTTTTGTAGATTTTTATGGATTAAAATTAATGGGATTTCAGAGTCTATTCAGGCTTACATTTGGTTTCAAAACTACAGACATCAGGTTGATACAGAACCTAAACTGCCTTTGTTCCCAAAACAAATTTTCCAGTTTTTCTGAATTTCTTCCTTCTCCAAAATGTATTCAAGTGTGTTTATGACTAATGTAAACACCTCACATGGGTTCTAACATTAAGTGCTTTCTGTGTTTCAAGGTTTCCCATGATACTAAGAGATGTATAGTCTGTCATGATTCTCATGCTGCCACTAAGATCAGATAAAGAAAAGCTTTGGGAAATGTTTTGATGGAAGAAATACTCAAAAACTTGAGGATCATCCTCATGCTTCCTTATCATTTTATTTTTTTTTCACCTGTCCTTAAAGGGAAGATGACAAGAAAGACGATCACAAAGAATATTGACAAAACAGTGAAAAGGAGATGGAGTGTGTTCATAATTCTGCTCCTCCTGCAGGACTGGGGGCTGATGGTACAGATCCAGCCTCTGAAGATCTAGCTTGGGATGGAATCAGGACCTTTCCCATTCATTTCAACTTTTCTGGTGGTGTAGCAAAAGATACCTGCTAGTGCCACAGGCCAGGAGATGGCAAAAGTGGTAGACATGCTACTGATGCTTGGTACTACATTTTTCTTGTAATACTGGCCATCTGTGTAGCAGTCCTGGTTCTTCTCTAGTCTTAACAGAAGAGTCTTCTGGCATCTGCATGGCCTTTCACTTGCTCAGTTGCTGATTCCATTTTGGCTCATACCAATGTCAACATTCCTCCTCATGGGCTACAACCATTTAGTGGCAGCTATTCAGCATCTGCTGTCTCTTACTGTCTCCCAGGAAACTTCCCTGACCTGGAGATCTGTCCCAATTGAGTCCTCAGCCTCAACTCCTCTGCCACACCCAAGAGTCTGATGTCTGATTTCTGGCACCAACTAGCTACCTGGTTTGCAGATGTTTATCCTTTTGGCATTGTGGCAGCTCACCTGTCACTTCCTGCCCTTCTGCTAGTTTCATGTTTTTGCAATCTACATGGACCCTTGCTTTTCAGTATTCAGCCCATTAAATGTTGATCACCGCTGAAGCCCTTCCTATACAGTCAGTGGTACCATTCCTCACTTCCTCTCCTCCAAGAGGGTGGTTGCTTTCTTTTCCAAGGAGCACTGGGTGAAGAGGGCTAAAGAGTGTTTTTACAAGACAATCACATATAGCCCAATGTGGAATCAGTCTACAGTGCAGTTTACACATATTTAGATTATGATGATGATAAGGTATTATCTTCTCATCTTGCCTCCTGATTTTATGGCTGATGTGGGAGACAGGAGATGGCTACAAGATACAGCAGCATCCATTACTCCAGAAAAATTTGCAGCAGCATGCAGGGCCCCACATCAGATCTCCTAAGTGGCCCCAATAGTGGTAAATACTTTCAACTACTTAATCCTCAGCTGGGAAAATTCTTAAATGATGATGATGATGATGATAGATTTAAAGAAGGCAGACTGTATACCCCCCCAACAGACTTGTCAATGTGGGTGGAGTTCCAGTCTAACCAGATCAGATTGGTTGTTGTCCATATGAGGATCCCAATTTCTTAGCCTTCTATCCACCTAATAAAAGGATTTGGACTAGTTACAGAAGTGGGGTTATATGTCTTCTTTCCTGTCTTTGAAGGTGTTAAATGACTTTAACCTGATTTTGCCTAGTGTGACTATCTGCCTAGGCCACTGAAGCAGTAATCTGCTAACTCATAGTGATGGTAAAGAATGCCTTAACGTACAGATAACTGCAGCTGACACTGTAGGCTTTCTGATCATTCATATAGTGTATTACATGGCAGACAGGGTAGTCGGGATACTGGGGATTGGCATTTGCCTCACCCATTTCTTGGAAGATGTGAAGTCATCCTATGGATGCTCTGTTCTGGGAAACTGCTGTCTGGCCTGAGGCAGGTGGTTCTCCCAAACCTAAACAAGAAAACGTAAAGACTCTTTCTGTTGCCGATGCATCATTTTCTTTCCACAATGAATATTCACACAGCCTCACTGGAATAAGCAGTGACCATAGTCCTGCTAGAACTCGTAAGGCCCAAAAAGCTAAGGAAGGCCAACAGACAGCTTCTGGTCAACAGCATCTGGGTCACTGGGGTAAGAATTGAGGCCATTTTTTGGAGGTCTTTTTCACTCCCTTGCATCATCCTATGGCCTTCTGACCCTCTGCCCCCATCCATTGCTAAGTCTACTGGCTACTCAAATCCCCCACGCTACCCAATTCTAGCTGGAGCTACTTGAGGAGCCCAAGGGCATCCAGGGGGTTTTGCTGTCACCCTCCACTAGGGGAGTTATTACTTTTTGGGCTACTTGTTTCTCCCTCTCTCTCTGTAAGTTGTCTGGTTATGCCTGAGGGGCAGGCTTCCAATGGCAATGTGCAGCATTTCACCCCACATCCACAGCAGTTCAGCCATGTTCTCACTCTATTCCCATTCTTGGGCTATACCCCCTTCATCAGTTTCTCCAGCCCCCACCAGAGATCAATGTCCATGCAACTATCCTCCAGATGAACAAGTCCATCACTCCCGGCCACTACACCAGTCATCTGAGCTACTATTTGACTTGGGTAAGCTAGGCTGTAGTCAGAGATTTATCCCTCTACAGCCCTAAAGGAGTTAGGACATGAGGCCACTGGCTCCAACTGGTTGGCCATCAGTTACTATTACAGCACTTTTCCCAACAGTCCTGATCCCTGTCCAAACTATTCCTGACTCAGGAGATGGTTAAGGGAAATTACCTCCCTCCATGCACTGGAGAAGTCTGCAGTCACATCAGAGGTGTGAGTAAGGGGTGTAGTAGTTGAAGACTATTCATCTGCACACAAGCGAAATCCCAAAAGCCCCCTTATGGAATATGGAAACCAGATGCCTACAGGAAGGCACTATGTGCCCATTAAAAGAGCCATC